>NC_136494.1:142159404-142269404 GCF_053919585.1 Euprymna scolopes
GGATTAAATATTTTTACTGTCTATGTACTAAACTAATTGTATGATGTAAACTGCTATTTAATCAACGGTTATTACACCTCCTACTATACAATCAAATGTCATTTACCCAGATGTTATTTAACCAGATGTTATTTAACCAAATGTCGTTTAACCAGATGTTATTTAACCAGCTATTATTTATCCGTTCGTTAATAAAATATCTGTTATTTAACTAGTTGCTATTTGCTATTTTTACCAGCTGTTATTTAACTAATGGTTATTTAATCATATGTTATGTAAACAATAGTCATTTATACAACGCATATTTTGTAGTACTTACCAACACAACAAACGCCCTCGTGTTTGTGCCTTGTATAAGCATGCGCGACAACAAAACTTGGGTTTTTATAAGCGGAAGTCTCGAGGTTGTCAGGAATCTACAGGCGCATGCGCAAGAGAAGGGATTGAGATAGTGGTATAAAGGCAGGTCGAGTGAGAAGGTTGTTGTTGTTGTTGTTGTTGTTGTTGTCATTGGACGTTGCAGTGACGCGTGCGTTAGCAGGTGAATAAGAGGCGGTTTATTTTTGTGTGTCAAGTCGCGCACCTCGGTGAAGGTCATATAAATCGTTCACCTCGGTGAAGGTGAAGGTCATATATTTAACCAACATTTATTTAACTAAATAATGATCTTGCTACGGAGTTACATGGTCATCGCTTTATCTTTTTTGTCCAATATTCTGTGTAATGTATTTGCACAATCATAGTTGTCTATGTTCTGAACAACTTAGAAAAAGAATAAATTTTAAACGACATTAGAACCTGGTGTAAATTTAGAAAAAAATGAACTAAAATAAAACGATATCATTAGTTTTTACTGTATCCGGACTTTTGGTTACTTGCAGTAATATTTATGGAATGATTCCAGATTTTCCGTAGAAAAGTGATCACAAATATTCGAGATGTATTTCAATACAAATTCATCATCTCAATGTCTTATTCGGTTATTAAGCAGATGTTATTTAACTGCTATGCATAAACTAAAAAGTGCACAAACAAACGGCTTATTTGGCGTAATGGTTATAAGTGCTGACTTGCAACTCTCAGTCGAGTCATGCCATATATTTTTTTTTAATAAACAGCACATTCAAGCTTATAAGATAAGGTTAAGTGACGAGTAAAATAATACTGGAAAATGATCTTGGTGTAGTATCTAATAAAAAGGAGCCTTTGGGTATCTCTCGACTACTGTCAACCACTTTATTTTATATTTACATAAAATAAACGAAAAAACGAAAAATCTAAGACAAAACACGATATAAAGTACAACAAATATAAATAAAAAAAAACACTACTAAGAACAGATTAAGTTCGAGAACTTGTATTTAATCTGAAAATGCAATAATTTTTCGCTAATGCAAACGTTTTACATTTGCGAAAGCATGACATTAAGCTGAATTTAAACACAAGTTTTGCAGACGTTCATAACGCCTTGTTTGTTCCGTCGTTCTGTGTGAACCAGTTAAAGGCCATCAGCATGTCATCACGCCACGACAGGCGCCAACTGGTTTTATTTTCGATCGCTTGTCACGACAAGCGGGAGTGCCACGTTCGTGCCAGTTGCTCATCTATGGTTTCGCAACGCTATTTCGGAAGTTCCAACTCCACAAGTGCTGTTACCGCACTCCGCCCCCCCCCCCCGCACGCTGTTCTTTCCCCGACACATCTCAACCGATCAAAAACGATTGGCCTTTCTTTCACGCATCGATGGCTCACCTTTTTCGTCTCTTTTTTTTCTTAAACTGCCGACATTCACGAATCTTTTGGGGGTCAATTCATTTACATTGGCTGAATGAAAACATCAAAAACACTACGGGGAACTGGAAGGGTAGAGGGTTTATTGTCTTCCTGATCAAACGATGTAATTCAAGAAAGCCTGTAAACAATAGAATGGCCTGATTCAACCGGGCCGGACGTGGGACGCCATCGAAGGCGCGTGAGAAAATGCTTTTGTGGGGCGTGAGGCGTGGAGAGGAAGAAAAATAGACAAAGAGAGAGAGAGAGACAGACAGACAGACAGACAGACAGGCAGAGAGAAAAAGAAAGGAAGGAAGAGAGAGAAAAAGAGAGAGATAGAAGAAAATAGATGAGGATTGAGAGAGGGGAGAGTGTAGGCGTTGGAATGAAAATGAAATTTAATAAATATGACAGCACGTTTCATTAATAGAATAGATTTTATTTTTGATCGCTTTCTGGCTATCAAGATCAAAGTGTAGTATCTTTTCTTCAAATGCTGCATTTCCATTTCTTGTTCCCTTTCGGTGAAGGAGCAGTCCTTCACGACTGAGACAGTTTTTTTATTTTTGTACCTTTTCTCCACGTTAAAAAACGACCCTAGTGTCTAACTCTGTCCCGTGGGGAGGCATTGCAAATAGATTCTGGCTATATATATATATATATATATATATATATATATATATATATATATATATATATATATGTGTGTGTGTGTGTGTGTGTGTGTGTGTGAGTGTCCTCTCTCTCTCTCTCTCTCTCTCTCTCTGTATATATATATATATATATATATATGAAAAAACCTAAGGTAAAAGTCCTAATCCGCACTAACGCTTTTCTAACAAGCCTCCCCTCAAAACTACTCCCACTGCATGCCCCTAAATAACTTTGAGGAGTGTAACTATTCATTAGATATATAACCTCTACAAACTAACCCTGTAACATTAACCAACAAGCCTCCCCACAAAACCGCTTCCACTGCATGCCCCTAAATCACTTTGAGGAGTGTAACTATTCATTAGATATATAACCTTTACAAGCTAACCCTGTAACATTAACTAACCACGCGGGGTCGCGGAAATACCTGAAATAGGACCCAGGCGCGGAGCAAACACTCCTAGGACTGATGGACCCAGTAGATCTTCCCAGATCACCCGTCTAGGAGAAGGAAAACTCTGAAACTAAACCAAAGGGGAGGGAGGCCTCTCCAGTCTTGGACGACAACCTTCCTAGAGCTGGTGACTCAAACAAATTACCGGCCTTCAAACCTAAATTGCTTAAGGAGTAGACAGCCTCTGTCTATCGCCGGCTTCCATACTCCTTCTTTGCCTATTAGTCAGGCGCAGAGACACTATCACAGGTGAATCGACAAAACACTTAGTGGTAGACCTTGTTTCTTGTCTAGGGCATTGAATGCCGTTCCCCCACTCCCGACACATCCCACCCCTCATAACTGGGCACTTGGGTGTGCTTGAGTACCACGCATGCCTGTGCAATTAGATTGGGGTGATCTTCTTCTGATGGGCTGAGGGTACCGGATTGACAGTTCCTGGCTGCTGTTTCCGACTCTTTGGTAACGCTTAGAGCGGCTGCTCCATCAACAGTTGTATAATATCGGGTTGTTTGCAGTGCCATATCGCGCATGAAAAGGGACCCTGCACTCATCCCTGATGGGCTTTCCCGAGGCCACAATCCTAGTTGAAGAAAGGTCAGCCAATAGTCTGATTGTGTTGCATGTCTGATATCCTGCATAACCTCTTGTTCAGCTCCCCCTCACCTAACTGAAACTCTTTAAAAACATGATGACACTACAATAAAAAATAAGCTCAAACCAGGCCTAAGGACAAACAAATTCAACTTGCCTCCTCACTTGAGGCTTGAATTCACTAACATCCGTGGGATTAGAACTAATTTAGCTGAGGTTGAAGCATTTCTCCTAACAAATAACCCGGATATCTTAGCACTAAGCGAGACTAACCTACACTCCTCCATCCCCTTTAACTACTTTAACATGCCTGGCTATCTCCCACTCTGCCGTAAGGACTCTGACAGAAATATGCACGGACTTGAAGTCTACATTCGTAACACCCTCCCCCTGACTAGAGAACCAAACCTAGAAACGGACGATCAAGCCTTTATGTGCTTTAGACTAAACATACAACACAACATTAGCTACTTTTATTTTCTCTACCGCTCTCCCTCGACCCAGGACTGCACCATAATAAACAAAGTCTCTGACAGTATAGACACAGCACTTTCCCTCATCACTAGCGCCCAAGTCCATGTATTTGGTGACTTTAATGTTCACCACAAAAACTGGCTTGGATTTTCTACTCACACAGATGCAGCGGGCAGCACAACACATAGTGTTGCTATATCTCACTCCCTATCACAAATAGTTACGTTTCCAACACGTTTCCCTGACCAACAAAAACAACAAGCATCACTTCTAGAGCTGTTTCTGACTACAGTTCCCGATGATTGTACAACAAATGCTGACAGCCCACTCGAGAACGCTGATCATGCAGTGATAATGGTAGAAATCGCCCTAAACTCTAGACCCAAAACTGAAGAGCCAGTGCTCAAAACAACGAGATATGATAAAAAGCCTGACTGGGAAGCCATCAGAGATCTTATCAGAGATGCCCCATGGGGAAAT
Source organism: Euprymna scolopes (assembly GCF_053919585.1). Lineage (NCBI taxonomy): Eukaryota > Metazoa > Mollusca > Cephalopoda > Sepiida > Sepiolidae > Euprymna > Euprymna scolopes. Next base: position 142,163,834 of record NC_136494.1, read on the forward strand.
GTTTTTTCTCTTCCTGCTGAACAGTGCGCAAATGAGACCACTGAATGGTTCAAAACAGCAATTGAAGCACATGTTCCCATGCGGAAATTTTATAGCAAGTCCCACTCTCCCCAATGGTTTACTTCGACTTGCGCAACAGCCATTGCTCAAAGGCAGCATGCATACCGCAGATTTCACCGACATAAGTCCAGTTCAAACAAACAGAAGTACATAGAAGCTAGAAATAACGTTAAGAAAGAAATAGCGACAGCCAAGAGAGAATTTACTGAAACCACTAAAAAACGTATCGAAGCACAACAATTGGGAAATCGTGACTTCTGGAAAATCTACAAGAGTGTAGTAAATAATGGGCAATAACAATTCCCCCATTAACCAACAATCACGAGGTTGTTTGCTCAGCAACCGACAAAGCTAATATGTATGCTTGTCGGTTTACCTCGAACTCCACACTGGACCCTACCAACCATCCCCTGCCTGACTTTCCTTTGTGGACAGACGCCAAGCTAGACGATCTAAAAATCACCTCTGCTCAGGTACATGCTATCATAAAAAACCTTAACACTTCAAAAGCATGTGGACCTGATCTCATCCCAGCTGTGCTATTAAAAAAGTGCTCAGCCGAAGTAGCTCCAGTTTTCTCCAAACTCTACAACAAATGCCTTAATGAATCATGCTTTCCGGGCTGTTGGAAAACCGCTTCTGTGGTACCAATATTCTGGAATTCTGGCGAAATAACTGACCCATCAAATTATCGCAACATTAGCCTCCTCCCACTTTTCGCCAAAATATTTGAGACCATAATTAACCATGCTCAAGTCCGGCACCTTACAGATGCTAAACTTCTGACTGACAAACAATATGGATTTAGCCAAGCCCGTTCCACAGCTGACCTCCTAACTGTAATCTCTGAACGTATATACCATTCACTGGACAAAGCGGGAGAGGGCAGAGCGGTATCTCTAGATATATCTAAGGCTTTTTGACAGGGTATGGCACAAGGGTCTCCTCAGGAAAATTAAATCATACGGTATCACTGGTAGAATACTTAGCATAATTAAATCCTGCTTAGATAAGAGAAAAATCCAGGTTGTCCTCGACGGTCGAACATCTAAATAGTGTGATATAAATGCGGGTGTGCCTCAGGGGTCTATTCTTGGACCTCTATTGTTCCTGATCTTTATTAATGACCTCCCCGACAAAACTGCCTCTGAGATGGGTATATATGCTGATGACACTACACTCTATAACAGGCATGACAGGAAAACAAATGAACGCATAACTAAAGAAATGGCAAAAACACTAGATGATGACCTCCAACCTGTAGTGGAATGGGGACATAAATGGATGGTCACATTCAATGCTGCCAAGACTAAACTGGTTTCCTTCAATAACTACAAGAAACCTTCTCTGCCACCAATAGCAATGGCCAGTGACTCCCTGTCTGAGCGTACATCTTTCAAACTGCTTGGCCTAACGTTCACAGGAAACATGAGCAAAAAAGGTAGGCTCTCTCTACCGTGCTAGAAAACTACTGACACCTGAAAGTATCCTGTATCTCTATAAGGCCACCATTCGCCCATGTATGGAGTATTGTTGTCACATCTGGGCTGGTGCGTCTACTACTAGTCTCTCGCTCCTAGACAAGGTTAAAAAAAGTCGCCAATCTGATAGGCCCTGAACTAGCATCTAAGCTTCAGCCTCTGTCCCATCGACGAAACGTTGCATCCCTCTGCTTGTTCTACAAGTATTTTAATGGTGAATGCTCTGACGAACTGCAGACACTTGTGCCCCCACGACGCAGACACCCTCGACAAACCGGACAGGCAGCTAAATCCCACCCCCACACAGTAGATACCCCTAGATGTAAAAGATCCTTCTACTCCAGTAGTTTCTTCCCCAGAACAGCTAGACTCTGGAATTCCATTCCAGGATCCTGCTTCCCTAACTGTACTGACATGCAGAAGTTCAAGTGCAACGTGAACCGACATCTTGCTGCCCAAATCCCTACATAGTGCCCCAGTAGCTGCTGACCCTGATAGTAGCCCCCTACACCAAAGTGGCAATGTGCCTTGTTTGGGGTGAAAATGTAATATATATATATATATATATATATATACTTCTCATATGTTATATTTCCCTCTTCGGTTTTCATACATAAAGTAAATTTCAAAGTGTATAAGGATTATTTGATGCTGTAAATATTCATAATCGTGTCCTATTTTCAAAAGAGGGGATATATAACATATAAATATTTGGAATCACGTCTCCCCTTGCTGTTATTTCAGATCATTTCAAACCATAGCAGCAAATTTTAATCTTCTCTACATCAAGGCCAGAGGCTTTGGCTATATATATATATATATATATATATATATATATATATATAGAGAGAGAGAGAGAGAGAGAGAGAGGGAGACAGACATACAGACAGAGAGAGGGAGAGAGAGAGAAAATGTGTGGGTGGGTGTGCGCACACGCGCATATGATGATGATTGCCTCATCTTTGCAGATGTATGCCGTCCTGCCCAACAAAACCCACCGGCAACCTCCTTTAATATGGCCATGAAGGTGGCTCTTAAAACTAGCAACCGACTTACATGTCCTGAAGCAAAGATGGCAAATTAAATCAAGTGGCTGCACCAAGGTAACTGGACCACCTTGCGGTATAGTGTCCTTGTGCACAACTATGTGGCTCCCTAGACCCGCAATCGACTTGCACTTCCTGCAACACACACGGAGGCAAATGCACATAAGGGTGTATTTCGTATGACTTTGCGTGGTTCACATACCCAGATTTGGACAGTAGAAAGCGCCCTCCCCACATATATAAATAGAGATAGATAGATTGAAAGCCATAGAAAGCGGTTGAGTAGAATAAGGCTGAACAACAACTTTTGGTCGCCATTCTGTACAACATGCTGATTGAAATAAAAAGACCGCTCGGCGAATCGAAAATATATCCAGAAAAATCGGAAAAAAGGATAAGTCTGTCGTGTTTGTTCAATCAGACGTGCTTGAATAATGCCTTGCTGCTTATATATATATATATATATATATATATATATATATATATATATATATAGAGAGAGAGAGAGAGAGAGAGAGAGAGAAAGAGAAAGAGAGAGAGAGAGAGGGGGTAATAGACAAAGGTTTACAAGAGCAAATCCTCAGTTAAATGTACTAATATTTTAAAGATGTTGTGCTATATTTATAGAGAAGATAAAGATTAACAATTGTGAAATTATTAGTCTGCTTCATACGCAGAAAAATAACAAAATCAAAATCAAATTATGTGTACGATCTTTTCGGAAACGATATCTTTAATTCGCTTGATAAAATAATAAGAAATAATTTTTTTAGATATAGTCCCTCGTCAGCTCAAATGGTGAGGGGTTAAGTTTGTTTCTCCATGAAGCGATTAATATTTTCACAATTGTTAATCTTTTATCCTCTCTCTTTCTCTTTAATGCCCTCTCCCCCTCTCTCTCCCTCCCCCTCTCTCTCTCTTCCTCTCTCTATATATATGATGAAAATAATGGAAATAGTATTCCGACAAAATAGAGAAATAAAAAGGAACAAACCGTATTATGTGTTCATCAACGTTTCGTCTTTATTTCGAAATTTAATCTCATTCATCCAGAGGAAGTCTCGAAATAAAGACGAAACATTGATAAACACATAATACGGTGTGTTCCTTTTTATTTCTCTCTCTCTCTCTCCCTCTCTCTCTCTCTCTCTCTATATATATATATATGTATATATATATATGTATGTGTATATATATATATGTATATATATAGAGAAAAATAAATAGATAGAAAAAGTGAGCGGTCGATCGATAGATAGATAGAGAAGGATAGACAGATAGACAGATAGATAGATATGTGTATGTTTATAATTACTTCCTGTGTTCATATAAAGTCTTTCGCGAGTTTTCAGCATTTTTACCCTTGAGTGCTCCCGGGGTAACTGATTAACGATGGAATCTTTCGTGTACTTACGTGTGAGATTGCATGCAATTTCGCTGAATGATACACCTCATGGGCTTTTGTTGAAACAGTTTGGTTAGTTGGGTTGGGTAAATTACTTTAAGGACTATTAGTGGCTATATTACTTGACAATTTATTTAGTAGACGATCACGTGACTTCTTTAAAGGTTTCTTGAAAAATAATCCTTGTACTGAAAAACCTCGCCAAATCTGTATATACTGACGACACTCCTACACGAATAAACACTTCTCAGTCGAAGCATATGGATAAACGTGTGGATTTCTTGAAAAATGGTGGATGGTTCACTTAGTAACTTATAAAAAAATGTTTGGAAAATTTGTGGATTCAGATATACAGTTTTCGTCTTTTATTGTAGACCATCAACTAGTTGTGTACAAATATCAAGAACGATATTTGTCTTCTATCGTGTCTTAAAATGACACAATGACAAGCGACTTCGAAGATGCGCCCCTGAATAATTCATGCTCTCTATAGATCCAAGTTATGACAACAGAACCATTGCCATCACCCTCAAAATGCATTGCTGGATAGCCACAAATCACAGGGACGTGTTCAGGGTGACGAAAACAAAGGTTTCAGCCACGGTTATGATCTTTATTGTGGTTTAAAATGAGGGGCACATCATACCACCTCACATCTTTGAAGTCGGCTTGAAAGACTTTACAAAAGTGTACCTAGATATACTGGCAGACCTTATGTGTGGCAGCAGGACTCGGTGCCGGCCCACTAGTCCAGAGACCCAGGCTTTGCTTCAGAAGGAGTTTTCCGACTTTCTACTCCTCTATCACTGTCCCCTCCTCCTCCGACTTATTGAACTACTTCATTTGGTCATACTTGAGAACATCACCAACACGACCTCCCACAACTCCAAAGCTAGCGTGACCGTCGCAATCTGCCAAGTATTCGCCGAACTCTCGCCGGCGCTTGTGAAAAAGGTATGTGCCCAGTTCCGGACCAGTAATGAGCCATAACTGAGGTTAAATGTGGCTACATTGATAGATGTCAGCTTTCCAACATAGCCAAATTACCGGTATTGATATTTTCAGTAAAAGTTTTAAAATAAAACTGTAGTGTTGTTGTTGGATTTAAGACGGAATATCATTTCATTCTGTATAAAACAACCAGAATGAGAATAGTTGTCCGAATATTCCATCTAATGTCAAATGAACCCTCATCTAAAATGTTACACAAAATTTTCTCAGTATATTGATGTTTTTTTTTTTTTGCATTAAACCTGATGACAAACTAGATATTATTTTTCGAATGTCAGTCTGTCAGACTTCTACTCTCGTCTGATGCCGACTTTATTGTAAATGCGATACATTTGGTCAGCTCACATCTCCACATGCATAGGAAAATAGTGACAATGCTGAGTATCAAGGTATTAAATTCTGGATAATAATTCATGGGACAGGAAACGGCAGATTTGGTCGAATGTATTTTTTATTCCTCTTGAATAAATGATTACTATTGATTAAACATTTACTCACACCCGGCAAATCGCCCAGCATCTTCGATTAGTAATTTACCGAACATTAATGGTGGTTAATCACTCACGTCACAGACAAACAGAGCGTTGTCAATTACAATAAGTCGCTATTACACGTTTGTCAGTGAAAATCTTGCAATAGTATCGTTTCATCGATTTCATTCCAATTCATTGTTATACATGCGAAGAGCGTTATCTATTTATAGCGACGTAATCTGCTTAATGCAGTGTCAGAATAGATCCAATTATTACGGTTTATATACAATATCCTTATAGGAGTCTGTGCATATTTCCTGGCGGAAACGGAAATTCCACGGTATCAGTATACCTTCTTTAAACAGAACAGATACTACCCTCGGATCCTAATCAGAAGACCAAGAAAGTATATTTTAGTTTCACGTATGGCCCAAAAAGACATCATTTTTTAATTTTAATTTTTTTTTTATATTACAACTTTAGTGATCGGGAGATCCTACTTATTAAAAAGATGGATAGAAGGTGATAACTAGGGCTATGACAACAGCATATTATTTTCCTTGTTCTGATTCTCAGGTATATATCTATCTATATAAAAGCCAAGTACGTCCAAAGATGGAATACTGTTGCCATATCTGGACAGGAGCTGCTAAAAACAGCCTATCCTGCCTTGACAGAGTACAAAATAGACTTCCTGGCTAAGTGGGGGATGCCCTTTTCTCTACCCTGCAACCTCTCTCCCACAGAAGAGACGATGCGAGCCTATCATTGTTTTATCGTTATTTCCATTGCAGGTGCTCGTCTGAACTCCAATCTCTAGTCCCCCTCGCCAGTCTTTCACGAAAAACACCGGTCTAGCTGAATCCACTGTGAAAAATGTCCCCCACTCTATATCTGTGCCTAAATCAAAACGCGGATTCCATGAACAAAGCTTCTTTCTTAGAACTGCACGCCTGTGAACTCTGTTCCGTCTGCCTGCTTCCCACCGGACTACAACTTTGATGTGTTCAAGTCCAACGTTAAAAAATTCCTTATGAACCGCCCCCTTAAGTAAACAAATCTCCACACTAACGTAATGTACTTGCAATAACCCTTATCCCTGAGTGGCTTCCGAGCCTTGATAAGTGGTGATCACTTTGTAAATATATATATATATATATATATCCATGCATATCTTATATGTTTTTATGTAAAGTTATGTGCTTCTTGGTTGATTAATTGTGCCTAACTATGTCAGATATATACTTGAGAGTCAGAACAATCAAAAGGATATGCTGTTGTCATAGACCTGGTGATAAGACTCTACGAACATTACAATAGTGTATCTATATATTAATTTAATATTCGTTGTATGTTATCACTTTGTATCCTCCTTTTTTAATTAAAAAGATCTTCTATTTGAATTATGTATAATCGGGACATCGTGAAACACGTACGCACGTTAAAGAAATTAATGTATACATACGTAAACCCACTAAATCAAAGCGTATTTCATATGAGTTTTTCTTTTATATTATAATGAAAAATAAAACACGTTAATATATTTTAAAGTATTATTTTTGTAGTTCACTACCATAATTTTCAATTGATGCACCCATCTTATTTGCTCTCATTTTATCCTTAACCAATAATATATGTACAGGTACTATTTAGGATCGCGCCTAACAGAGGACTCTAGGTAGTTAAGCAGCAAGATTTCTATTCATATTATATTAAAAACTTTCAGAAAGTTAGTCGTCAGGGATGCGTGAAACTTTCGCTTTAGAAGTCCAAGAAAAGAAATTATTAGAGTAGAAGGCTTTGTGGTATCTATATATCTCAACAGTTAATGGGCGGGATAGTATTGCTTGTCGAGTCGAAAAGAAAAACACAGGGATGCAATATTGTTGCGGTAGGATAGTGTCGGACCTATTACTAAATTTATTAGATTTGATAGTCTTTTTTTACACACGTATCACGGTCCGGAGGCCACTCGAGGATAAGGGTTAATAGATATACATTAGTCAATTTGATTATAGCGTAGTAAACATAAGTAGTGGGAATTTTGTAAATTTTTTCTTTTCTTTTTTTTACACGGTGGTCACCACTTATCAAGGCCCGGAAGCCACTCAGGGATAAGGGTTATTGCAAGTACATTACGTTAGTGTGGAGATTTGATGAAGTGTTTACTTAAGGGGCGGTTCATTAGGAATTTGTTAACGTTGGACTTGAAGACATCCAAGTTGTAGTCAGGTGGGAAGCAGGCAGACGGAACAGAGTTCCACAGGCGTGCAGTTCTAAGAAAGAAGCTTTGTTCATGGAATCAACATTTTGATTTAGGCACAGATAAAGAGTGGGGGAAATTTTTCACAGTGGATTCAGCTAGACCGGTGTTTTTTTGTGAAAGATTGGCGAGGGGGGACCAGAGATTGGAGTTCAGATGAGCACCTGCCATGGAAATAACGATAAAACAAGGATAGGCTCGCAACGTCTCTTCTGTGGGAGAGAGGTTGCAGGGTAGAGAAAAAGGTATCCCCACTAAGCCAGGAAGTCTATTTTGTACTCTGTCAAGGCAGGATAGGCTGTTTTTAGCAGCTCCTGCCCAGATATGGCAGCAGTATTCCATCCTTGGACGTATTTGGCTTTTATATAGATAGAGAATTGCATCAGTAGTGAGATATCTTCTGGAGCGGTAGAAGGATCCCATCACCTTTCCAGCGACCTTCGCAACGGACTTGATGTACATGTTCCATTTCAGATCAGAAGTAAAGGTCAAACCCAGAAGCTTGTAAAAACACCGGGCCTCTCCCAGACGAGAGCCATCCATCCCAATTGATGCCAGATGGGGATCAGAGCGTTGGATTACTTAGGAGGAAGAACTTGTTTACGTTGGACTTGAAGACAATCAAATTGTAGTCAGCTGGAAACGGAAGAGAATTCCACAGGCGTGCAGTTCTAAGAAAGAAGCTTTGTTCATGAAATCTGCATTTATGTTTAGGCACAGATAAAGAGTGTAGGAAATTATTGATAGTGGTTTTGGCTAGACCATAGATTGAAGCTTAACTGAGCATTTGCCATGAAAATACCGATAAATCAGCAACGTCTATTCTATGGGGAAAGAGGTTGCAGGGAAGATAAAAGAGCATCCTCCACTAAGATACGAAGTCTATTTTGAAATCTGTCAAGGCAGGATAAGCTGCTTCTAGTAGCTCCTGCCCAGATGTGACAACAGTACTCCATCGTTGGCTGTACCTGGATTTTATATAGGTAGAGAACTGCATCAGGAGTGAGATATCTACTGGAGTGGTAAAAGGCTCCCACTATTTTTCCAGCGACCTTGGCAATGGATTTGATATACGTGTTCCATTTCAGGTCAGGAGTAAAGGTCAATCCCAGAAGCTTGCCAAAGATTAAGCTTCCCCAAGACAAGAGCCATTCATTTTAACCGATGGAGCATGTTTAGTGGGAGTGAAAGACTAGTTCTAGATGTGTCAGGTCAGATGTGGCAACAATACTTCATGCATGGTCGAATAGTGGATTTGTTAATAAATAGTTTGTGATGCGTTCCCAGCGCTCTCTTTATTTCTTTTCCAAAATGCTACGGCTACTAAAATCAATTGTTCGCGTGTAGCAACGAGAAACTTAGCGACGACGTGGAACAAAGAGGGCGGCGGTTGACGGTGGTCGGTGGACAATCGAGCGGTGTCTCAACATCCGGGCGCGTGTCTGTTTTCTCTCCTTCTGCTTGACAAGCTACCCGCTTTGTTTATATCAGTCTCGAGTTCCTCGATGCACCTGCGATGTCAACGGCTTTAACCTGTGACCCCATCGTCGTGTACATCCGGCCTCCGCTACCGTTGACAATCCAACACATGCAGATGTTTCCGCACAATGCACTGTACGACAGTTGCTCACGGATGTAAATATATTTTTAGTACGGTGGAGGGTTTTTACACCTTTTGCAGTATATTTGTTAATGTCTTTTTTAAAATTAAATGTTTCACCCCAAGCAAGACACAATGGTACTTTGAAGTAGGGGGCTACTATCGGGGACATAAATTGCACGAATATAATGAAGGGAGTTCCAAAACCTAGCAGTTCTGGGGAAGAAACTATTGGAGTAGGAGGCTTTTTAACACCTAGGGATCTCCACTGTGTAGAGGTGGGATTTATCTACTTGTCGAGTTTTCGGGGGTATTTATGTCGAGGAGGTATAAGGGTTTGTAGTTCGTCTGAGCATTCACCATAAAAATACTTGTAGAACAGGCAAGGGGATGGAACATTTCGTTGATGGGGCAGAGACTGAAGCTTAGATGGCAGTTGAGGTTGACGATCCTTCAATAGGGGATGTTCGCATATTTTGCAGTAGATTTGGCAACACCTCCAATGTATTTTTTTCAATTCATGTTGCCAATTTATCTTTAAATAAAGTTTTAAATATCAAGATATTTAAAATGTTTTCTTAATTTCTTTCAATAGTAAAGAAACTTTATGAATACTTGTATACATAAAATTTTTGTATGTCGGCGGCGTGTGCGTGTGTGTGTGTGTGTGTGTGTGTGGTCTTTCTTACGCACGCATCGTCGTAACTTGTTGCTTGTAATTCCTAAGCTAGTTCAGATGGATTAGAACCACGCACAAGATAAAAGGTAATTACAGCCTTCCGTAGTTACAAAATACTCATTTTAATGGCGTTTCGTAGATCTTCTCGCTGATTATTCGTATAAGATTAACACGTGTGGTTGTAGATCGTGTAATAATACATTTAGTTCTTGCGTGATGATTTTAAACTCGAGCTTTTTAAAAGACATGTGTGGTTTTAAAATGGTCGCATTTTTATATTTTCGTTTGTTCATTTTAGGAACCAAGACAAGAATAAATTATTTGAGAATGAACCAAAATGTTGTTTTTTTGTTTGTTTGTTTTTTGTTTTTTTTTGTTTTTTTTTTGCTGGGTGAAAATCCGGATCCGGTAGGTGAAATGCGGATTAAATCAAACATTGTAAACTTCGCGTTTTTCTCTAATTATTATTTTCTTTCTTTTTCTTTTTTTTTATTCTGCATTGCTTCCATGTTCCACTGAAATGGAACGTTCGTTTGCTCATTATATTTTTTCATAAAATTATTTTTTGCTTATTTTTCAGCTTAAAGAATTAAGGTAGTTGTTTCTTTCCACGACATGTTCTAAATAAAAAAATATTCTGTAGAAAAATAAAATAAAAAATTCACCAAAATATTAATATGTTTTATTTGTGCTATTATTCGTTTAAAAATATTGTTGTATTCGGAGAAATAAAAAAAATGGCGAAAATGAAAAGAGAAGGAAAATTATTTTTCTCCTGTTTTGTTCGTCGGCTTGCGACAATGGCCCCGAGAAATAATTACAAGTCATTCTGTTGACAAAGAACGCCAGGTTCATGGGCCGTTTTTTTTTCATTGACTCCATTGGACACCAGATGGGATTTAATTACACGGAATAAAACAGCAAAGACGAAAAGATGCTGGTGGTGAGAGGGGGCGAGGTTGGAATCAATTTCGACATTAAGTAACAGCGAACAGTCAGTGAGAAAATACAACCATTTGCAGCGATTAACTCTGAAAGATTTCAGCATAACATTTCGATATACAATTCTCACTTTCTGAGAATCATTTTAATCATGTTTTAGATACGCCTGGGTATTTCCATGAAGGGCTTTGCCATTTAGTTTATATGTCACTCTTCAAGTTGTCTGTTATGCTTAAATCCCCGTTGTATAATAGAAAGAGTTTTGCACATAAGCTGATTACAATAGAAAAATGCGAGCATGAAAAGTAATATAGTTATGCTAAAACATGGAAAAGTAAAGGACTAGTTTTTAAAACTGGAAAAGAAAAGGACAAGATATCCAAGTAAAATATGTAATAAATTTATAACTTAAAATATTGCAGCATTAAGAATTGATTATATAATGTTATAAATTGAATTTTAAAAAATTCTTAATTCTGCAATATTTTAAGTTATAAATTTATTTTATTTTTTACGAGAATATCTTGTCCGTTTCTTTTCCAGTTTTAACAACTAGTCCTTTATTTTCTTAGTTTAAGCTTAACCATATTGCTGTTCATCCTCACATTTTTTTATTGTAATCCATAATTTTCCCAGGTTTCAACTAAATTAAATTGTTCTTTGTTTAATTTCAGTCTTATTTTTGCCCTTATTAACTTAGCATACACATATTTAATAACAATGTATAGCACTCGTCTGCTTTCAGTAAAATCCCCCCAATTACCCCCTTCATTCTTTCACTCTTTCTGTTTCACTTGTTACTTCTCTTTTCTTGAGAACAGTAGTTGCTGAAGCGACGTGGTTGCTATGGAAGCCAGTCATAAAAAAAGTCGCTCACCTATTACGCTTTAATACGGTTTTGAACACCAGAAAATTCATCAAACATTTTTTTTTCACAATATAGTTGGGAAGGTGATCTATAAACTTTACTGATTGTTTTAAATTTTGTAGAAAAATGATGAGCGGTGAAGCTTTAAAGCAATTCTAAATGACTAAAACTGCCACTTAACCATATATTCAAGCAATACCGTGTTTGAATAATAATAAACGATTTCAATGGGCACACTTAAATCACTACTAGTCCAGTTTGGGAATAGATTCTGCAATGATTGATACTTGCAATGTTTCCGTCAATCTGCTACGGACATACCAAATCTAACTCAAGCGGGACTAATAGCAGTATAAAAGCCATAAGCGACTTCCATATACAAATATTTTTTAAAAAAATGTTATATACTTTAATAAGGCAACTAAAACGTTTAAGATTTTTAAATGGGGGTTGATAATTTATATTATCTGAATTATTCGAAATATTTTCTCATCCTGGATGTATTCTAAAATAATTCGGTCGATGTAACTTTCGTTTTTTTTCTTTTTTTTGTTTCTTTTTGTATAATTCGGAAATTTCTATATCGACTCTCTTCGCTACTTCGAACGTATATTTTTATTTAATACACGGGGTAGAGTTGTTCTCATTTTGTCTGCCATGAACTTAAGAATTCATAATTGTATCCTTAGTCCCACCCATATTTGAATTATTCGGTCTTTATAATTTTTTTTTATTCTTACTCACATCAAACCAGGTAATATAGTCATATAGATTAGAGATACTTTGATTAAGGAGTTTACCAACAAGATAGTTGTTCTCATTAGACTTGGACTTGTGTGTGTTACTACGGTCAGAGAGCGCAAACATGGGGAAATTCCAAAAATGACACTAAAGCTTTTGATACGATTTGCATAGGTTCGACCCGATTCTTATAAAATGTTGCGATTAAAACAAAACAACAGATTGAAAGAGAAAAAGAAAAGAAAATATGATGGAAAAGGGGGAAAAGGAAAATATTAAAACGAATAAATAAAACAAAATATGTCGAGAAAAAATAAAGTAATGGGCGAACACTAAAAGTAAATGAATAGGAGAGAAGGAAGGCTATGAAGAAGAATGCAAAGAAAAAAATATACAAAATGTACGACAAATAAGATGAAATAAAAGAAGAAAATTCACGCTTTGTGTATTTTGATGAAGGAAGAAGCAAAAGAAATGAATGAATGAAAAAGTGAAGTCAAAGAAAAAATGAAAAAAGAAAATAGAACGTAAATAATAAACACAGGGAAGAAAAAGAAAATGGAAACAAAGAGAAAGAAAAAATAAATTGACAAGATAGAATGGCATGAAAGAAAGTAAAAACAGCAAATGAAAAAGAACGCAAATAATAAAAAAAAAATAGGAGAAAACGGAGTAGAATAGAAAGAAGACGAAAAAGAAGGCTAGAAAAAGCAAATGAATAAACATTATACGAAGGAGTAGAAAAAATGGAAATGAAAGAAAATAAAGGAAACTCATATCAATGCTTTGAATTTGTTTCTGTTTCATTAAATAATTTCCTCTCATCAGCCATGTCTCTCAACATCTTCAGCCATCTCTTTCATTTTTCTATCCACGCTAAAAACAATGAGAAATGCGTTGAAAAAACACTTGTTTCAGCAGGCGAAGCACCTGCATCAACAAATATTCGATTGATTTTTTTTATTTCACGTTTGTTTGCACGAGGTTTAAATTAATAAACAACCAATGAAGACTATTCTATTTTACAAACTACATGCATAAAACTAATTGATTTTCTCAATTTTACAAGTATATTGATGTAACGGTTGATGTAAGGTCGAGGTATGCAAATTAATTTCACTGATTGTTTTAGAATTATGAAATCGTAAAGAATGTAGCATCTCACACGATCATCCCGAAATGGAATCGATTTTCTGATTATATTTGATGGATTTGCTTGGTCTTTTGTATTTTACACATGTGTGTTGCTACGAGTTACCGTTTCAAATTATTACAGTCAGACAAGACGACAGACATAAAACGAAACAATATCGTAGATATAGATTAAACAAAATCAAGAAAAATAAATAACACAAAGAAAACAGAATGAACACCGCCATATTATTTAAATGTTGATTTTGTCCCTCCGTATATCTGCCCGCCATAAGTTTGAAACATAACGAATACATTGAAACAGATGTCTTATTTTGATATGGCGATTTTAATTATTTTTTTTTAAAATAGACGACATTGCATTAATAGAACATATTAACAACTAAAACAAATGTCAGTACCTGAAATCGAAACTCAATCATTGAACTCTTTAGTTCAGCGTTTTACCAACTGACTAGTATAGATGCCTTTTTTTTTTTTTTTTTGGAAATCGTATAAATACAGCTTTTTATTTTGTAGCTTATTTTCCTTCTTTTTTTGTTTCGATACGAGTACGTCTTAACTCGGCAAGTGTGTGAGACGCAGATGTTGAACTTTTGAACGGAACGTGAGACTGGATCGTTAATCGAGGCGAGAAACTCTTAAATCATTAAGCGTCCAGTTTGGAGTTTATTTAAGAGTTCAGTAAAATGCAATTAATATAATGGGGCCTCAGACCATGGAGGGGGTGATACGCGAGAAAACTGTGAAGAGGTAGGCCCCACGACAGTGCGTATTCTCTCCTGACGACCCGAAATAATCTATTAAGCGTAAGGGATTACCATACAAAGAAAGAAAAAACGATAGACTTTATTATATACAATTCTACAGGGAAATGTATGCTCCGAAATGATGCGTATTTCCTCTTGACTACTCGATATTATCTGGAAACTGGAAAGAAATATCCCACAAGTTAAAACACCTGATAAACTGTATTATGTATATATCTTAAAGATTAGCTGTTTAGTTCAAACAACAATATCTTCTGTTGGTTGCTCGCTTTATTGCGAGTTTCTGCTACTGTTCCAGTATCAAGTATTATGTTTCTTTTAAATATTCTAAAATAATTACAGCTTTACTGTTGACAAATAGATGTATGATTTCCGATATTCAAAACATAAATTCATATATAAACGGTAATAAAATAAATAAATATTGTCAATAACAATAATTCGATTAGTCAAAACCACGTATTTTGCTTAAAGTATCTTTTTTATGCAGTTATTCTCGATTATATAATCCTCTCAGCCCGGCAAAAATATTTGACCTAGATGCTATTAAAGTCCTCACAGACAAAGCGTGAAGCCACGTCATGCAATGAACTAAATAAAAATAGACAGGAAGTGTGGGGAAAATGGCTTACCGTACAAACGTCCTCGTGTCTGTCTGTCCTGTGAATCGCACGCGTCGAGAAAGAAAGAAAGAGTCCATTATGGCGGCTGTGACGTTTTGTAGTGAACGAAGTCTCGTGGGATCACGTGTGCGTGCCTCATAAAAACAGGTCACTTGTGGGTATTAGAGGAAGGAGAAATCATTTGATGTTTTAGAAGCGGCAAAGTCAGTTGGTAGAATTTGTGTGAGCAGTGATTTTTGCCTGTTGATTGACTGCAGGAAGATAAAATCACTTCAAGGTTAACCAAGATAGAAAGTGCCATCGACACAAGCGTTCAATCGTTTGGTCACAAAACTAAACCTTTCTAAAGCCCAAAAAATTAAAGAAAATGATTACAAAGGAAACTGAAAACAATATACATCTGAATTGGTTAAGTAACTGATTAAATACTGATGTTTTTATTGAGACACAAGGGTCAAATGCTAGGTTGGAATTAATTCTTCTGACACTAAGAATTCGCTTTCAATATTAACTGTTATCGTATGAACTTAACTAAAAATTGTTGGTGTGCCGTAAAATGAATAAACCTAATAAATTGACTGTTTCAGTAAAAAAAATAGAAGAACAGCAACAGAATATAAAGACACTATTTGGCAAAAAACAACTAAATCGTATTATATAAAAACATAAAAAAATGGAAAAAAACGAAGAACTTTTACGATTTTCAACGATTCGTGTTATTTTAATTGGAAGCAAAAATGTCCTCCGTTAATATCCCTTAATGAATTCATTTTAAATCATGTTGGTGAAGAACTATCCTTTCTTTGTTGTCTAATTTAATCAATGATTGATTAATTTGATTGGTTCTTATTTAAATCAATTATCCGTTTTATCGATCTTAATTAATTATCAAAAAGACATTTCTACATTAAATATCGATGCTATATTCATCGAGAAAATGCATTCTCATTAAGCTAAGTACATTGGAATTGTGTGACGCATCGTTAAATTAGAATCTCCACAGAATTATCTGCTTCGTTCAAAAATTATAAATAATCAGGTAATTATTCGATTTAAATGAGACGTTTAATACTTATTTATGAGTGCATTACATTGTTTATTAACTTATTTTGTTTTGTAAAAGATCGAAAATGGTTTATAATTATTTTGCTAATATTACTTTTGTTTGACGAAACTTTTCATTAATTTGTTTGATGGAAACTTAAACGCAATGATGACGTCCACACTTTTTCATAAGTTTGTGAAACGTAGGAAAATACACTGGAAGTAATAGAAAAATGAACAAAAAAAGAGTTTTATTTTGCAATTTAATAAAATAAATAAATAAATAAAATAAATGTTCCTTCATAATAGTTGATTGGAATGTTGTTTTCGACAATTCATAATTTTGAATTAACCAGCAAAAGATACTAAGAATTTACATTAGTAGATATACGTTCAGATGGAAAATACATTAATTGTTTTAACGAATTAATTGTGTTAACGAATTAATTGTTTTAACGAATTCTCATCAGTCACATGTCCTGTTGTTGAATGCACTCATGCCTGCTGATTGTGACAGTCCGCTCTTCATTTCATGAGTACTTAATTTACGTCCGTTTAAATATAATTGGAGTGGCTTTGTTGTTTGGGTTCGAATCTTCCTACAAAAAATAAATATCATTCGCCACTCTAACGATAGAATACCTATGAGCTACTAATGTCTAGATGTATAAAAATTGTTAATATTATTTTTAAATAATTTATATATATATTGAAGTATTCATATATATTTTGAAGTATTCATATATATATATATATATATATAATGAAGTATTTATATATATATATATATATATATATATTGAAGTATTAAAGTCATAGAAAACTAAAAGACTTAAAAAATTATGATTAAGAAATTAGAAACAACTACTTTATTAGAAAAAAATTTTAAAAAGAAAATACGATTTAATTGAAATCTTCGCGCTAATTTTAGCAATTTTTCTAGCGTAGACATATATGTTTATACTTTGCTCATATACAAATATATTATGTTTATATTTTTTAGATGAGTATTGATTATTCATTTTAGTTGGTACTTCGGACTACTGTTCTCATATTGAGTCTGATTTCCACAATGGCTGATACAAGGAAAGCATGCTGTCAATGTTGGTTAAATACGGGTATCATTTCAAATTCCCTACTGATTCTTAAATTCGAAAGAAAAATTCCTGAAGTTTATTAGATACACATGACGAATGGTGGGGGTTACATCGACTAAAACGCCGTGAAGAAATTATTCCAGATAAGTACAGTAATCTGAAATATCCACGAAGTACATATATATCTATATATCTATATCTATCTATCTATCTATATATATATATATATATATATATATATATATATATATATATATTGAGGAAGTCTCGAAATTAAGAGGAAAAGTTAATGGACACATAATTCGGTTTGTTCCTTTCTCTGTATCTCTCTCTCTCTCTCTCTCTCTCTCTCTCTCTCTCTCTCTCTCTCTCTGTATATATATATATATATATATAACTATTTTATTTAGTAACATAAATTAATATACAAAGATATAATTTTATGCGTAAATTTCCAGTATTTACTTAAACAGTGCTCGATATATACGTAAGGCTAGGTAGTAAGTTATGAAAATATATATGGCAATAAAGCTACACAAAATATTCTGCGTTTTATCCTCATGAGAATTGTAAGGCTTATGCGTATAAGCCTGACGAATTCTCACGAGAATAAAACGCGGAATGTTCTGTGAAGCTTAATTGCCATATATATTTTCATAACTTACTATATATATATATATATATATATATATATATATATATATATATATATATATATATATATATATACACCGTACTTTGGGATAATCCCGCCAAGTCCGGGGTCATTGAGCCAACTAGATAAACAGGGCTCTTTTGGCAGCCACGCATATAAAGCGCACTCCTTTTTAGTTGGCGCAATTACTCCCGGATTTGGCGCAATTACCTCAAAGTACGGTATATATTATATATATTATTATATTTATAATTATATATAATATATAATATAAAGTATTATATGTTTACAAGTTGCCAAATAAACTTAAAAAGGGCAATTGCATTGAACAATTTACAACGAAGTATATGAAATCATAAGTCTATACATGGAACTGAAAAAGCATATACTCGGATGAAACATGAAATACAGAATTTCATGTAAACGGTGTTTAAATCTTCAATGTTATTTATTAAGCATTGAATTGTGTTAATAGAAATCCAGAATAACTGAAACTAACAAGTAGAAGAGGATTAGCAATGAATGTCCAGTATTGCGTATGTTATAGCCCCGCCCCCTTTTTATCTCGTTTTTCCTCCCCTATCTTTGTCTGGCTGTCTGTATATCGTTGTGTGTCTATTTATCTGTTTATCGAACTGTCTCTGTCTCTCTCCCTCTCTCGTCATGAGTTATGGACACAGATAATATCTTTCTTTAGAAGCAATTTCATAGTAAAATGAATAGTAATGTGTGATTTAATCTCTAATCCAAAAAGCTTTTAGGTGATTATGTCATTAATAAAGATAATTTCGTAATTGTATTCGTTCTCTCCTATCAAGAAAACATGCATAAATCAGATTGGCTGTTTGCCTTTGTCTTTTGTTGTGGAAGTAAAGGTATTGTTCGTATTGAATATTTGTTGTTGATCGAAGTCATGAATTTAAAATAGCTGTCCCATTTGGTTAACGAGATTTACTTATTAGGGAGACGGAGTTGTTAAAAAAAGAAAATAAATCTGTCACTAATTGTATGAAACATATGAACCAAGTATGATCGTCATTGAGAAATTAAATTAAGCATTGCTGACAGAAGTAGTAAATTACAGATATATATATATATATATATATATATATATATATATATATATATATATATATATATATATATATATACGCGGTGGTCACTACTTATAAAGGCCCGGAAGCCAATCAGGGATAAGGGTTATTGCAAGTACAGTACGTTAGTGTGGAGATTTGATGAAGCGTTTACTTAAGGGGCGGTTCATTAGGAATTTGTTAACGTTGGACTTGAAGACATCCAAGTTGTAGTCAGGTGGGAAGCAGGCAGACGGAACAGAGTTCCACATGCGTGCACTTCTAAGAAAGAAGCTTTGTCCATGGAATCCACGTTTTGATTTAGGCACAGATAAAGAGTGGGGGAAATTTTTCACAGTGGATTCAGCTAGACGAGTGTTTCTCGTGAAGGATTGGCGACGGTGAGGGGAAAAAGATTGGAGTTCAGACGAGCACCTGCCATGGAAATAACGATAAAACAATGATAGGCTCGCAACGTCTCTTCTGTAAGAGAGAGGTTGCAGGGTAGAGAAAAGGGCATCCCCAACTAAGCCACTAAGTCTATTTTGTACTCTTTCAAGGCAGGATAGGCTGTTTTTAGCAGCTCCTGCCCAGATATGGCAGCAGTATTCAATCCTTGGACGTACTTGGTTTTTATATATATACATACATATATATATATATATATATATATATATATATATATATATATATATATATTATATAAATATAATGTATATATATTTAATTTATATATATAAATAGTATATATATAATTTATATATATATAAATAGTATATATATGTATTTATTTAAATAGTATATATATATATAATTTATATATATAAAAAGTATATATATATGTATATTTTAAATAGTATATATATATAAATAGTACATATATATAATTTATATATATAAAAGTATATTTATATATAATTTATATATATATTGTATAAATAGATAATTTATATATATTAATAATATATATATGTATATATATATATATAAATAGTATATATATATATATAATTTATATATATAAATAGTATATATATAATTTATATAAATAGTATATTTATATATATATATTTTATATATATATATATAATTTATATATATAAATAATATATATATGTATATATATAAATAGTATATATATAATTTATATATATAAATAATATATATATAAATAGTATATATAAATTATATATATAAATTGTATATATATAATTTATATATATAAATAGTACATATATATAATTTATATATGTGTATGCGCGCGCGTGTATGTGTGTGTGTGTGTGTGTGTGTGTGTGTGTGTGTGTGTGTGTGTGTGTGTGTGTGTGTGTGTGTGTGTGTGTGTGTATTGATATTTAATTTTTTATATATTGATGTGCATTTGGTGATGGTCCGGAAAAAATAAACAACTCGGTAATAGGTGGAAAATATTTTAATTAGAAAAGCGGACACAAGAAAATTATTTGGGTATACGTTAGTCTGATTGTGACAAGTGCTCGATTCGATCGTATTCACCTGCTCAGTGTTCATTATTTATCGTAGAGTAAACACAGCAAACAAGTATATATTGATTCTGTGTATCGCTTTATTGCAGGTCAATATTTTTTTTAAATTTTAAAATAGCTATGAAACGCATAGTCTGAAAATGTATATTTTCGGTAATAAAACAATATTCTACCTTCATATTTCTATTTATATGAAATAAAGAACATATCCAGTAACAATATAAACCATAAAGAACTACGAATTTCACATTATTTTATTTAAGAAATATTTATTTATCAACATAACTCGCATGACTCGAAATAACTTTGAATAGTCTTTTGTCAGCTGATGATGTCAATCGGCGAATTTAAGATGATGTGAAGCTATAGGAAACTTCCAAAATATTCCTCCAAATTTCATTCTTTGACGAAAATTGAACACCTCCATTCATAAACTTTCATTTTTGTTATTGAGCAGAACTGTTCAATTGTGTTTATACCTGGAAAACAAGGTGGCCATGTCATCAAATTTTCACCACTAATGCATAATGACTTAAGGTAAGGAGTTGTAACCTTCGCTGAGTGGGATGGCGCATTGTCGTACATAAAAATCAATTTGTGGTGACGTGCCAATTGAAAGCCATAAAGCCATGGTGGCAAATGTTCATTTAGAAATACAATATAAGACTGGCTTGTCCGTTTGACAGCTTCTGGCACTCGAAATGGTCCAATTAGTTCATCGCAGATTATTCCAGCCTAAAAAATGACACCTCTACCTCCCTGTTGATGACGTAATCGATGAAGGAAGGGAATCCAAATGGACTCCAAGCTTTTGCCTACCCATCTGGTCATCAAGAGTTACTCTGGCCTTATCGGTCAAAAGAACATTTTCAAACTGGTTTTCATGTACAAGTATAAGCCAAACGTTTTTCCTTATGAGTTTGATTTTAAACAGGCATTGCTATGGGCTTATTAAATCTTGCAATTTCGTTTAAGATATTGCAGCATATCTTTCTGGACAAGGAAGGTATCCTAGCCTTGTCAAATATAGCAGCACTGTTGCTGTCTTGCTGTTTGATAAGTTAACCGAGATTTTTTCTGACGTCACGAGCAGAAACTTACTTTCTTGTGTTTTTGTCCTTCCTTGGTTTGATGTTTGGATTTTCAACGAATTAAGACAATGTTCTTCGATTTCTTTCCAGCTCCTTGGCAAGATTTACGAGAGATAAACCTCCTGCAAGGTCTGCAACAAGACGTTCCGTTTCACCAGCCGTAAATCGACCCTTTCTGTGCATTTCGGGAGACCTGTAATAAAGTGATATACACTTAAAATTACTAGAAAATAGAAAAATTAGCATATTTTTCCAAATATTTGTTCAAATTTCACAAAAGTCAGGGACATAAGGTACCTTGTTATGCTCTTCCAGTGTACCAAATTTCATTTCTCTGCGTTTCATAGAAATTTCCAAATTAAAAAAATATTAACCTGCAATAAAGCGATATACAAAGTATACAAGAATAAATGCTTCCAGGATTTTTTATTCCTTTTCTCTTATGTTAAGTAAAACTAATACATCATCAAGAATATATTGTCGATATTGTCAGTATTTGTCAGTGCTTGCCATAGTTCAAGTGAAAAAATGAACCAGATGGACGGGTTAACGTAACATTAAAAAAAAAACAATAGACATTTATATACAAAGAAATTATTATTTACTCACTAGGAGTATTCGCCCAAGCCATCATCAAAGATTGCTCTTTGAGACAACTTGTGGTATTCTCTTGAGTCTTAGTGACAACAAGTCTCCCTAGCTTTCTAGTACTCTCCACCTCTTTCGATAACAAAAGAATTTGTGTTATTGCAATAGCCGCTTACTGTTGCTTTTCGCTAGCAGCGACCATTGGTTTTCACCGCAATTTGAGCATCTTCACGGTCCCAGTTCTCTTTGCACTCCTCCAGTTGAGGTCTTTCTCTCCTCGGTCTTTACATCCTGTTTATCGCGACAAAAAATATATATAGTTTCAGTTTCCATGAGTCCACGTTATGTTTCTTTGTGTTATTCATCTGTAGTCGTTTCTGTGTCCAGTTTGTGTGTAGTTTATCTGTCATTCATTATCACATTCAAGGAATTGCATTTTTTTCCTTGGACATCAGATCAATTCCTTTGACTTTAGACAGTCAGTCTGTATAAAGACTGTCGGCGTTCCTAACAGGCAAGCCTTTTGGAAAATTGGTAAAAAATGGTCTTGTTAATCTGATTAAGCCATTTCTGTTGGGTTTTTTTTTATGGTCTCAAGCGTTTCAATTACAATGACTTTCTTACAGTTCGCGGTGTCGGCATCGTATTAATCTTATTATTATTATAATTTGCTCACATGTAGCTTTCACATGTCAACAAACGATCTGATTGACAACCTGTGGTGTTCTTTGCTAGGTGAGTGACAACAAGTCTCCCCAGATATCTAGCTCTTTCCTCCTCATTTGATAGCATTTGCAAATAAATTTGCATCATCGCAACAGCCTCTTACCATTGATTTCTCGCTAGCAGTGGCCATTAGTTTATACTGGAATTTGAGTGGCACTAAGCCTCCCCAAGATCCCAGTTCTCTTCGCACTTGTCCAGCGGAGGTCTGGCCTGTGCTCCCTCCTCGGTCTTTCCATCCTCCTTGATACTTCTCGGCTCTTTGGTATCACTTTTTATTGGGAGGAACGGTGATAAGACAATGGGGGTGGATGCATGATGGGGGTGTAGAACTTGTAGATATGCAGCTTCGGTGTTCTTCATTCCCTGTAACGCTTATTCGTTATATTGTCTTCTTGTATTATTCTCCGCATTCAAGGGTTTTCCTTAATATTTCAGTCGTTTTCATTATCGTTAGTCGTTGTACTTTTGCAGTTATTCCTCTGATTCCAATTTCTGACATTCTTTTATCGAAGTTTTTCGGAATTGTTCCTAGTGCTCCTACTATTATCGGTACTATTTTTATTTTCTTCATCATCCAAATCCCTTTTAAGTCTCTGGCTGGCTCTGTGTATTTGCTTCGTATCTCATTTTCTTTCATACTCACCCTGTGGTCAGCTGGGACAGCAAAGTCTACGATTTGACAGGATTTTTCTTTCTTGTTAATTATTACGACATCTGGTCTTCTTGCTTGGATGGGTTTGTCCGTCTGTATGTCCATGCCCCATAGTATTTTGTGGTTCTCGTTTTCGATTGCTGTTGCGGGTTTATGCTTGTACCATTTATCTGTACGCTCAAAATGCAGCCGTTTGTCCAATTCCCAGTGCACTGCCCTTCCTACTTGGTCATGCCTGTTTTTGTATTCCTTTTGGGTCAGTTTGCTGCATTCACTTACTATATGGTTTATCGTTTCGTCTCTTTGTCCACGGAGTCTGCATTTGCTGTTTTCTTGTGTTTTATTGATCTTTGCTTTAATATGGTTGGTTCTTATCGAGTTATATGCTGCAGTTATTAGAGATTCAGTTTCTCGGTTTATATGTCCTTTTCACATCCAGGTCCAGGTGTTTTCGTTATTCTCATCTTTTGTCATTTCTATGAATCTTCCGTAGAGTTGTTTCTCTTCCCATTTCTCTTTTCTCGGTTTGTCATTTGTCTCTCTGTTTTCTGTTTTGTTGGTTTTCTCCGTGTCTCTCGTTGCCATAATCATCCTTTCAGTGTTTTGCATTATGTATTTTTCTAGTTCTTTTTTGTGTCCTTCACACAGTTTTCTATAGAGGTCAGTTCTCTCCCGCCGTCTTTCGTTTTCATGTAGAGTATGTCAATATCGTGCTTTGGGTGTAGTGCATTATGCATGGTCATGAGTTTCCTGGTTTTCTGGTCGAGCTGTCTCAGTTCTTCTTTTGCCGATCCTATAAACGGTCCAGAGTATCTCACTAGTGATACACTCCATGTATTTATACCTTTTATTAGGTTTCTACTATATAATTTAGTTTCCAGGAGTTTTCTTGTTCTCCTGAGATATTCCTTTCCAATTTTCTCTTTCATTTCTGTTGCTTTGATTTTGTCTGCTTCCAAAATTCCCAAGTATTTATAGTCGTCTTGTTCCCCTAGTGCCCTCATCTCTGTTTGGTTGGGTAGTTCCATGCCTTCTGTCGTTTCCAGCTTTCCCTTTTTTATAGCTAGTAGTGCGCACTTTTCTATTCCATATTCCATTTGGATATCTTGGCTGAAGATCCTGGTAGTGTTAATTAGTGTCTCTAGCTCCTTTTCGGTTCTTGCAAAAAGTTTCAGATCGTCCATGTACATCAGGTGGTTCACTTTTTTACTCTGTATTGGGGAACTTGTATCCGGCTTGGCACTTTCTCAGAATACTATTCAAGGACATTATGGCTATGATGAACAGTAATGGTGATAATGAGTCTCCTTGGAAGATGCCTCTTTGTATGTTAATTTCTCTTATGTGCTGTCCATCAGCTGTCAGTTCCAGTCTCCATTTTTTTATTGCATTTTCTATTACATTGGTGATCCCGCTTGGTATTTTATACATGTTTAGGCATTCTATTATCCATGCTTGGGGGATCCTGTCGTACGCTTTTTTGTAGTCGATCCTTGCCATGGCTAAATTTTTCCTCCTCCTTTTTTCATTTTTAGGATCTTTTGATCAACATATAGCAGGTCCTCTTTTCCCTTTTTGGCATCCTTTCTGTTCCTCGGGGATGAGTCCACGGTTATTCAGTAATTGGTAGATTTGTTCCTTCAGTTGTGCTGTCAGTATCTTCCACATGGTGGGTAGGCACGTGATTGGCCTATAATTGCTGGGGACGGTTCCTTTCTCCGTGTCCTTCTGTAGCAGCGTGGTTCTACATTTTGTCATCCAGTCTGGCACGTTTGCTTCCTGTATACATCTTCTCAGGTTTTGGGCTAGCCTTTCGTGTAAGATTGTGAATTTTTTGAACCAGTATGCATGTATCCCGTCGTGACCTGATGCTCTCCAGTTTGCCATTTTTCCTGTGGTTTTCTTTAGGGTTTCCTTGCTGATTTTATTCACTGTTCCTTCTTCTATTTTTTGTAACTCTTCTTTCATGTCTTTCAGCCATTCGGAATTTCTATTATGATCTCGCCGCTCTTCCCATATATTACTCCAGTAAAGTTTTGTTTCTGTCGGATTTGGTTGTTCTGTTTTTGTTTTTCATCGGTTCACATTTTGGTAGAATTGGCTTTCATTAGTTTCGAATGTTCTGTTTTGTTTGCATTGTTCAGATTTATATCTATATCGTCTCAATCTCGCTTCTTTCGCTTTTATTTTTAGGTCCAGTTCTTCATGTTTCTTGTTTAGCCTCTCCCTGTCAGTTACATTTCCAATATTCCGTTTTCTCCACATTGCTTTCGTCCTGTTGATCATTTTGGTTTCTTTTTTTATGTTAGTGTAGTTGGGTTTCTAGTCTTATTTCCCATCCAGGTTTTGTCGGTCCGCTTGTCCCCGGTTGTTTTTCTGATTTGAGATTCATACTTACCATTTTAGCGCCTGCGTAAATGAGGTTGTTTAAGTTTGTGATTGTGTTTGTTTGAATGTGTGAGAGGAGTTTGTTAACCTTCTCTGTTTTTGTTTTTAATTTCTTCTGCTCTTGGTTCCTTAACAATGGGAGTTTTGTTTTTTCCTCGTTCATGAACTGTGTTATTTTATTTATTTAATGTGCTTCATTCTCTGTTAGTTCTGTTTCATTGTTCTCGGTTTCACTGTTTGTAGACTTCGGTCTTCGTAGGTCCTGGGCCTTTGGTATTTTTACTTGTGAGGCTTCAACGTGTCGGGGTTTTCTACCGGCAGTTCTGTTGGGGGTGTTTCTTGTTTAGTTTCATCATTTATTTTTCGTTGGATTTCTGTTAGTTCTAGTTTAGAGAGCCAACCTTTCTTGAGGATCAGTCTTGCTTGGTCCGCAATTCTTTGTTCTGTCGCTTGGTGGTCACTGGAGAGGTCCCATAGTTCTTTCATTCGTTTCCGATAACCTCCATATCTATATTCGGGATGGCTTCTATAATAGCATTCCATTACAAGTCTATTCTCTTTTGTTGTCCATTTTTTTCTTCGTTTTGTTTTCCATTTTGATGATTATCACGGCTGTGCTGTGTTTGTTCGGTATCATTTTGTTCCCTGAAATTAGAGGTTATGCTTACCTGTTCAGCGTCCGGGTTATTTGAGTTTCTGAAATTAAGAAGTTGGCCAACATTCGCAGGATAACGACCGGATCCCCCATGCTGGCTTCCGAAGGAGCATCTCTCGATCATGACCCCAGGATCTTTCTTCTGGGTCCCATGGTTTGAATTATTTGTACTTGATATTTTTCATGTTTTGGTGTTTGTGGCAACACCGAGCCCAGAATTGTTTTAGATGTGGTTCTGATGCAGGTATAGTGTTTGGCGCCCATGTATACAGGAGGTATCGTGCACTATCACACACACATACAAGGCATAAACAGAAGTTAAAAAGAAATAAAAAACAAAACAAATAAATAAAAAATAAAATAAAGAAATAAAAATAAAAAAGCAAATAAAAGTTAATTTTTTCATTATTATTAAAAAATTATATATATATATATACAATCTAAATAAAATGTTTAACTAAGTATTCTACTTAGTAAAAGTCGATATTAATGCTCTGAAACAAGGCGTTTGCGCGAGCCTTTCTTAGTCTCACACAAAAAACACGCGTTCACATTTCAAGCTATATTACTTGTCATATGCATACGCGCACACAAACATACGCGCCCACATCCACACACGTACATATATTTCTGTTCGCGTACATACACTCACATTCACGTGGATATACACACACGCTAACGTACACACATGTACTCACATACGCGCACACATAAGCACACACGGACGACGTCACTTCCCCTTTCAAAGGAAATCTACACATGCGCAAAAGACTACCGGAAACTCCTATAAAAGAAAGAGCAATAAGCAGCATCTTCCTTTTTCGACTTAGCTCTCGAGCTGAGCGGTCGTCTGACAATTCGCCCCCC
Organism: Euprymna scolopes; assembly: GCF_053919585.1. Classification (NCBI taxonomy): domain Eukaryota; kingdom Metazoa; phylum Mollusca; class Cephalopoda; order Sepiida; family Sepiolidae; genus Euprymna; species Euprymna scolopes. The sequence goes on from NC_136494.1 coordinate 142,191,289, forward strand.
TTTCGGGGCGCCCGCGCGCGTTGCGCCCCCTACGACTATGTATGGGGCACGAGCTAACAAACAGTACGTAAACTTTATACGCTTTCTATCTCCATAACCTGGATTGACTTTTTCACTTTATCTCCCTTTCGGCCTTGGTCCATCAAAACAGACATGTGCGCGACGCTCTACTGAGCTTAACCCTCTCTTTCTACAGGCCGGCTTGCTACTTCACGTTTCTCTATTGCATTCCCCTTTCCTTTCACGCGTGTAGTCGTCAACGGCTGAATGAACATGTGTACATGCAAGACTTTCATTTCTCAACAGAAAATAAACGACATGTTTATTTTATTCCAGCATTTGAGTTCTTTGTTTCCTTCATTCAATTCGTTTCATTATTTTTTCTTGTAGTGAGTTAGGGTATTTATAACCTGGTCCGCAACACGTTTGATGATAGGTCTACCTTACACCATACTGGTTAGTCGCTAGAAATGTTGGATGGGAAAAAGAAAGCCAGTCGCCCCATCTGGACATTTTTTTTTGCATTCATGTTAGAGGATTTGCATTAGATAAATTTGAATGGACAGACAGAATTGTACATTTATATCGCAATAAAGACTGCTTCCTGAAATAAATTCGAAGTAGTAATTAACTTCTTTTTTTTTTTTAAAGACAAACTCACATTCCGTTCCATTCTTTTAGAGTGTTTCGGTGCCTCACACGTGTTAAGTCTTCTCTATAAGGACTCGTGTTAAAGTTAATGTCTAGTCGTCGGCCAGTTAGTGTGTAGTGATAGGAATGGGAGTCACAACCCTTTGCTAGTACAAACATACGCGCATATGCATTAATGTAAATCCTCTAACATGAACGCAAAAAAAAGTCCAGATGGGGAAACTGGCTTTAAGCAAAAAAATTTTTTTTTTTTTTAAAGAGGAACTTGAAGATAAGGCGTATACTCGGGGTTAAAACCAAATAATCCCGATCGTAATTGGTACATTAGGAGTAGTATCAAGTCGTCTGGAAGGACACTTGAAAAAACTAAAAACCATCGATGTTTTAGTCGGCGTTCAGACCTCTGCAATTGTAAGTACCACCAACATCCTTAGGAACACCCTTGATCTTTGAAGCTCCTGGTTTGAAGTCGGGATTAAGGGAAATCCTTTGGAAATGAATCCCATCCCTTTCCAGAGAGACGTTGATAAAAGAAATCGAGATCATCATCATCATCATCATCATCATCATCATCATCATCATTATAAATGATTTTTTTTTACACAGTCATCACCACTTATCAAGGCCCAGAAGCCACTCAGGGATAAGGATTATTGCAAGTACATTACGTTAGTGTGGAGATTTGATGAAGTGTTTACTTAAGGGGGCGGTTCATTAGGAATTTGTTAACATTGGACTTGAAGACATCCAAGTTATAGTCCGGTGGGAAGCAGGCAGACGGAACAGAGTTCCACAGGCGTGCAGTTCTAAGAAAGAAGCTTTGTTCATGGAATCCGCGTTTTGATTTAGGCACAGATATAGAGTGGGGGAAATTTTTCACAGTGGATTCAGCTAGACGGGTGTTTTTCGTGAATGATTGGCGAGGGGGGACCAGAGATTGGAGTTCAGATGAGCACCTGCCATGGAAATAACGATAAAACAAGGATAGGCTTGCAACGTCTCTTCTGTGGGAGAGAGGTTGCAGGGTAGAGAAAAGGGCATCCCCCACTAAGTCACGAAGTCTATTTTGTACTCTGTCAAGGCAGGATAGGCGGTTTTTAGCAGCTCCTGCCCAGATATGGAAACAGTATTCCATCCTTGAACCTACTTGGCTTTTATATAGATAGAGAATTGCATCAGCAGCCAGATATCTTCTGGAGCGGTAGAAGGATCCCACCATCTTTCCAGCGGCCATGGCAACAGACTTGATGTACGTGTTCCATTTCAGATCAGGAGTAAAGGTCAACCCCAGAAGCTTGTAAAAACACGGGGCCTCACCCAAACGAGAGCCATCCATCCCAATTGATGCCAGATGGGGATCAGAGCGTTCATGATATAAGGATAAGAGTTTGATTTTGGATGCATTAAAGGTAACCAGCCACGTCTTCCCCCACTGAACCACGCGCTCGAGATCAGAGGAGAGAGAACCAGAGAGAACTTTGTCATTTACAGCCTATCATTATTATTATTATTATCATTATTATTCTTATTATTATTACTACTACTACTACTATTATTATTATTATTATTATTATTATTATTATTTGTATTATTATTATTGCGAGTTTGTCTCTGCTTTATAGTTATTTTCATGCGTCTGTATATTTTACTTTTCATTTTTAATTCTCATTTTCGCTCCTTCGCACTTTTACTTCAACACCTGATGATGATCGGGAACGAATCGAAAGCGCTCGTGACGGCAACAATTATGGAACTTTTATTAATATTTTTGACTTTGATATAAAAAAAAAATAATACGGAAAATCGAAAAGTTAAAAACAAAAATGTATAATAAAGCAAATTGTCTCCGTTTTAATAATATTTCCTTGTAATTAAAAAATGCTGCTAAATATACCACTATATATATATATATATATATATATATATATATATATAGTAATCCACATACAGTATTGTTTCGCAGCTCATCAGTGCGGCTAGACAGGCAACTATCTCAAGCCAGATACTGTACGGCAGTCATGGCTCCTAACCATTACGTTATATTATATATATATAAATATAGAACTGATTTCGAAAGTTTAAAAATTAACCGAATGCCATCAGCTAGAATAAAAAACAAAACACTTGCTCTCCAGCCGGCAGTGTTTCCAAGCGTTTGAGCCAATCCGAAAAATAGATGAGAAAGATTTCAGATTTGCGCATGCGTAATATGTCGACAAATTAAAATGCACATTTCAACTTGCGGCCATATTTCTGTATGCGTTATTCATCTAAATACAGATTTTATTCGTTGTAAACTATCCCTGGTATATAGTTAATATTTCCTGTTTATTTCAGTGTTATGTGACCAGCAGTTTAAAAGTTTGTTGGTTAAATACTCACATACACATTTGCCTACACATGCATACATCTACTGTTTTATTTATATGAATTAATTGAATAGTTCAAAGTAAAACGATATTTTAAAAACCGATATAGAAAATAAGTTAGTTACATTTCAGCCAACGGTTTATTTTATGTTTATTTAAAAGACTTAATTACATTGTTACCCTCTAGAATTTGAAAGGGATTCGGAAGCATCTGATTTATCGAATCGAACGATATTTAAACTGAATTGAACATTCATAGCATAGCTTTACGTAATAAAAGATTTTATTTTTTATTATTTGGATTATCCGGTTTATTGTTGTTATCTGGATAGTTATTCTCCCGACATTTCGGCTGATGTAACCTCTGACCTTCAAGTGTTTATTAAAAATTGGGGGAAGTTTCTGTCGAATTCGGAAATCTGTTCGGAATTTCGAACAGAACTTTATTCTTATTAACCTACGGCGGTAAAATGCTCTAAATCCGTTATTCATGTTGAAGTTTTAAGTAATTCACAATTGTATTCTTAGTATCGCCCACCTATGAGATGGAACCTACGACCTCTGAAAGATGGGCACTTAGAATAAAAAAACAAATACAAATTAGTAATTCTCATCTAAAAAATTAAGAAAGATTTGAGATTTTTAGAAGCTGATGCAATGAGTTTATCAATAAAAATAAAGACAACATTAACGTGACAAAATTACTTCTGAATTTATTAACATTCGATTAATGATTAAACGATGCCATGACATTTAATTTTTACCTTTCAAAAGCTTGATTGATTATTTTGTAATAATATTTTTATAAAAGCGAAGCAAAAATGGAAATGAAATCTTCCTGACGACACCGTGTCGGTTCAGTCTCTAATAAAAAAGATAAAGCCTCATTCTATATTAAAGAGAATGTGCAATTAAGTAAATGTATATACTCGTCAGGTGACACAAACGTTTGCTCAGCAAATAAGTAAAGAAAGAGCATAAATTTATTTTGATATATTCTTTGTTTTTACTTTTTATTTCTATACCGATTTATACAGTTTTTTTTATTTTTTACAACTTCTAGAATGGAACGTTTTCTTTTTTTGTGTTTCACTGAAGCCTGGTTTTGCCTCTAATAGTTATAATATGTGGGTGACGGCTGTATTCTTTGAAATATATTTGTAATAATTTCATTTCCGCTAATATCAAACGATGTTACAATGTAAAATGACACAAACTATGGACAAAAATAAAATATTAAAGGACACCATTTGACCTTTTTTCATTATTTCCTCTTAAGAAATTGATATTTTATTCAACTCGCGATAGCTTATTTATAATTCTTTGGGTTCAACTCGCGATAGTTCAGTCGTTTATTATCTGTTATATTTTGTCTAACTCGCGATAATTCAGTCATTTACTACGTATGCAAATACAAAGAATAATTAGAATGATTCGCATTAGAAAGCCAATAGCAAGTAAGACAACACGCGCTATTTGAAATTCTGAAATCTTCCACATTTAATAAAATGTCACAATTGGTGTTTTATTTTTAGCCCATCAGAAATCACGTCGGCACACCGGTTCCCACTGGATCACCGAAGTTGAGAAACGTTGAACCTGGTCAGTACTTAATGGGTGCTCGCTTGGAACTTCCTGGTACTGTATGTGCTCCCTGTTTATCCCGGCATTGTTTCCATTCGTCCTGGTCTTCCCCTTGCAACTGGACTCAGTGCCGATTCAGGAGAGGTGTGGTTAGGGATTGCGCAACCCTTTCCTCAGAATTACACGCGACGCTGCACCTACGGGGGGGTACCATTTGTCTTTCGAGACTGAACGGAGGCATCGTTAAATATTAGTTCAAACACTGGCGAAACATAATTGTTTCCTTTAGTTTGTAGGATGTAAATTACTTAATGAAATAATCGATGCGTTATATTAAAAATCTAAATGCATTTCTAACAAGTTGACTAACGGAATGCAGAGAAAATCACGAGGAAAACTGTTTTTAATGATTACAAATGAACGTTGATGGAAATTGTTCATACGTATTATGATAAATAGTGGTCAACCCCCCTAAACGGAGCCTTGCTTTATAATAATTCCACTTCAATTAAACCTAATAGATCCGACTAAATCCGTTAGCCATCTTTAGGCAAACCTATTTTATTTTTAATCGTTCTGAAATCGCCATATTAATTTGGAAGCGGACATTGCAAATTGGCGCGAAGAAAAGTGATTGTGGTTAGCGACGTTCTACCAACCTCTTTCTGATGAGGCCTTGTGTCCTCAATAAGATCGCGACCTGAAAAGGTCACAGCTTTTCTGCAAGGTGACAATCAGTCGCAAACGCGGGTTTTATGCGGCATTGACAGAAGCACATAATGAAACCTGGAAAACGGACGGTAGCGTGTGAGGTTAGAAAGGTTTTCCTCGTTTTCGCAATGCCTATAATCGGCCCGGATTTTTCCATCGACTGTCATCAATGGAGTCCGCCGTCATTCGGAAATATTACTCTGAACCTAATTTCGCTTAATGGCATTTTTCTAAGACATGTCAATTCGTCTGACATCTGTTATACGTATTCATTTATTCCAATAAGGGCTTCGTCCGTCTGATACTTTAATTCGAAAGATTACCTTCATCTCGTAACGCGTAGATTATATCGATGCGCTTTATTTTAGATGCCACTAAGTATTAGCTCGTTGCAAAAGTTTTTGCCGATTTCAAATTAAACAACAATAGCGACATTTGCTCTCTATAACGTGATTTTATCTGTTACTAAGCTTATAAATGTATCATTAGTAAAATATTTTATCTTACTAGCAGATGTACTCGGCGTTGCCCGGTATTAAACGTGACGTCAAATTCCTTCAAAACAACGACGTAGTAAAAATGGAAAAGAAACTGAGGCATAAGGATGCGAATATTATGCTTTTTTTTTTAAACAGTTCACTTCTGGTAAGTAAGAAATACTTTAGCTGAAATCCAAACCTAAACCTATAGGATAGTGAGTTAAATACGATAACTATTAGACCAGCCTGGCACGTACAGAAAAGTGTTATCAAACTTAATATTCTTAACATAAGAAATCTGTCATGGGAACGGTTCATGCATGTTCATTCGTGAAACAGTTGACAACAAGATAAAAATCTGACGACCCCCAAGTACCAATTTCTTCAGCTTGATCCCTTAGCAGCCCTTTTTCGGATTAAAATCTTTTAAAAAGCTTTCCACGTGTTTGAATACCCTATATACCCATATAGACGAGCATTATCATGATGGAAGATGATTTCCTGTTTTGTTGACTAAAGAAGGTCAGTTTCAGTTCAGTATGAATACTGATATTGCAAAAATGATAATTTATTAATTCGAAGAAACAGTTATCGTTTAATCGTGGTGATATCTTTGCAAGAATAACGCCATGCATAAAACATTTTGTTTATTCAAAATAATCCTTTGTTTTTAATGTTTTACAGAAATGAATTCACAATTAAATGCATGGGAGCGAGTGTAATTAAAATAAATGATTAATATTCGTTTCAAATCGTTTCAAATGATTGTTTATTTTATATCTAAGAATGTGTGTATTATAAATTAAAGCGTCTTATTTTCTTATTGTAGATGTCAAACTTTTGATTGCAATTTTTTTAATTATAAAAATCGATAAATAAATGTAAATAAGATTAATAACTTGGGTAATTTTTGTAATTTCCTCTTTATTCATCGAAAACAATGCATAATCCCACTGAAGTCTACATGTTTACTTTAGTGGGAAGCAAATTTTAAGGGGAAAACTTGGTGTACAGTTCGTCAGCAAGATCTCCTTTAACGTTACATCCAAAGTTCTGCATTGAATTTAATTGGGAAAACAGGGAATAAAGACGAATTCACGAAAGGAGGAATAAAAATAGAACACTCTCTGGCTTGGCTTCCAATTTTACATCTAGATGCTAGGCGTTAGTATTAATCTTTCTTCTGGCAATTAATGATTTTAGGAAATTTTAAATGCCTTTTGTAGAGTCTATAAATACATAAATAATCATTCGATTAATATGAGCGAATAAAGCATGAAGTATTGTAGTGTTTGATAGTCTCGACCCTAGAAACAATTGATAAACTTTTCCAATTGTTTTCAATCAGTAGTGTAACCTAATGCGTAATCGATAATTCTTTGAAAAAAAAACTTTGTTCAAAAGATATCTTATGAACTATGATATAATGTACTATTTGAATACAATAACCTGATAAAATACATCACTTTATATTTTTGTAGTGCCATTTTTATCAGAAAGTTCATCATGATAAAACAGAATAATATACTTTTCTATAAGTTTTAATAGAATTTTAAGTTTTACATTATTCAAAACAAAAAACGCGTTTAAACTAGTCTTCGCAAAATGTAAAATAAAACATAAATATTTGTTAGAGGTTTTCGAATAAATTAAACTAACTTTCTATATCTAAATAAAATTTACTATATAAGAATATGCAAAGATATTAGAATATAATTACCTTATATTTTAATGAATTCAAATAATTTCATTTTTTTTCATGAACTCGTACATTATACCTACCGTCGCCATCTTGGATTTTAGGTATGGGAACCTAGTCGTGTTTAAATATTTATTTAAGCATTTTATTTATTTAAGCATTTTCATGATTTTTAATGTAACTAGACAAGCAAGTACATTTTTAAATAATTTAATTAAATTATAATTCCATGCGCCGTTTATGTTAAAATATGTTATTTTTAGCTTTCTATTTTTCCTTCAAGGCACTCTGTGAAGTTATTTATTTATTTTTTGTTTATTTACACTCATTTACCTTCCTACCACAAAACGAGTGGGTACTTAATGGATCGCTTGGAATTTAAGGAGTCGAACAAGGGACAAATTAGGAAGGAGGGAACATGAAGTCTGCAAAAATATATTTATAGAACGAATGTGAAAAAAAACTTACACTGATATAAAGTGCATTCTTTATTTATTAATAAGTGAGAATTTTATATTGATTAGATAATTACTTGATTTTTGGTAGATTTTTAAAGACAGGCCCTGTTACGAAAATCAAAACACTTCATAAATTTGGCAATCACTATATATAGTAGACAAGTATACTGATTTAAATAGTGCAACATTTATGATGATCTAATAAATTAAATAACGTAACATTTTATCCTAGTATCGTTTGAGATTATATTATTTGTCTATTTAGTATATTAAAAAAAGAAACAATATAATATTTCGAACGGTCCGCTATTTATAAAAAATTCTTTTAAATGAATGAAATTGAAACTGTTAAGAGAAAGTAAAATATTCAACTTTTTGTCCTGACATGAAAGTTTGTTGATGCGTTGTTTTAAACTATGCATATGGAAACAATTTAGTTATTTGTGAAAATATATTCATGGGCATTAAACTACACCGAGGCTTCCGCATTTCATCCGCAGAATTCGTATTACTGGGTGTTTTTAATGTACACGTGGTATACGGCATAATCACGTTTACACACCGGTTCCCACTGAATTAACAAAGTTAAGCAACGTTGAGCCTGGTCAGTACTAAATGGGTGACCATTTGGGACTTTCAGGTGTTGTATCTGCTCTCCGCTTATCTCGGCATTGTTTCCAGTGGTCCTGGTCTTCACCTTGCCATTGGACCCAAACAGTGCCGGTTCAGGAGAGGTGTGGTTGGAGATTGTTCAACCCTTGCCTCAAAATTACACGCGCTACTGCCCCTAAGGGGTATCCTTTGTCTTTCAAGACTGAAGGGAAGCACGAGTATTAGGTATTTAATCGAGATCGCTAAACAATCAAGTTATTTTTTTATTCTCCACCACGAAACGATGTTTCCATTAGCCAATAGCACGTATCCTTTCACACAAACTTTCGGCTGACATTTACTCCCCTTTTTTATTTTGCTCTTGCATAAGGTTGACACATTTTTGTGAATGTGTCAAATTAATAGACCACGTTTATTTTTAACACGCGTATGAATGGATTGCTTTTGTATTTCTATTTTAGGTGTTGGCTTCATTTAGCTTTTTATTTAATTCTTTCATATTTTTATATATTGTAATTCTAAGGAAAAGTCTATTCTGTGAATATCGTTGGTTATTACACTTGTACAATTTTGTAGATTTAAAAGTTTTTTTTTTAATTTAGAATTTCAAATTTATCGTTTAGGCGTAATCGAATTGTTTTCTTTAGTATCTTTTGCTAAAATGGAGGCTAATGGGGAGTATTGAACACCGCATGCTGAGTCTGTGATCTTTCTTGATATCTACTGTATCGCGTTCATTTCCCAAGTACAAAGACAGATATATCTATATAGATAGATTTGAACAAAGTGGAACAGTTGGGTAGCAGAGAGTAGATGGATTGATAAATTCAATTCCCATTCAATCATCGCCCTTACAAGTCGGTCCGTCCAATGATTAAAACGACGTTGTGTAAGAAAACGGAAGCCATAAAGCCGTTGGTTTGTGGCCATCGTATTTTTCCCGCCATTGGCTTTTTGAACTGGCCTAATCACGTAGAACCGGGAAGAAAATGAGTTGGAATCCACTTGAGACTTGCAGGGTAATTAACTAGTCAAATAACACGTGCTCTTCCCAATGAATGGTCGGAGACACCTTTGACCAAATGAATAAGACGACCGTGTGTAATGGACTGACAGCGTCAGATAATCAGAAATAGCTAATTTCTTTCATTGCGAAAACCATTATCAACCGAACTCTTCTCGGATTATAATGCAATTTGGATAACATTTAAAAGACACTTTTGTAGAAGACCTCAACTATTGGAATGAGGTTTGCTAGAAACCTCAACATTCTACACTGCTATATATGTCGGTCTTTATACAACCTTCCTCACTTTTCTCTATTTCCCATACACAAATAGACATATATACGGAAACACACGTATATATATATATGCATATATATATATATATATATATATATATATATACATATATAAAGCATTAAAAAGATAATTGAAAAGGTATAATAACGTAAAAATATAAGAAGATAAAATATATAAGTAAAATTTATTAAAATATTACAAAGTTACAAAGTCCAAGAATAAAACCTTTCCCGATAATAAAGTGGGCATTAATTTTCAATCTCCACACACACACACACACACACACACACACACACACACACACACACACACACACACACACATATATATATATATATATATATAGTGAAAAGCCTCCTGTTTTCAATCACACTATACTATCTTTTGCTGCAAGACACAACCAATCTTTCACATGTTATAGGTAAGATATTATTCCAGGATTTTCCATACATTCCCATAAATCATCAAGATCGGGGGAGGGGGATTCTGTGATTTTATTACCAATAATTTTCCAAACCTTTTCAATGGGACTATAAGCTGGCCAATCCATAACGCAAATATTGGATCTATTTATGTCTTCTAAAACTATTTTTGTTTATGGCACGGTGCGTTTTCTTGCATAAATATATAGGAATCAGAAATCAATTCTCTGTACATTCGGCCATTAATTTTTCCATGAATCCTAAAAAGGGCGTCCGTTCCTTTTGAATATACCATGCGCATACCAATATACTGCCCCCCCAATTTTACTGTACTTTTTCCGCATTAGGGGACAGCCTTTCTCCATTTTTCTTCTCACAGGTGGTCTTTTATCTGACCTGAAAAGATTGAATTAAGATCCATCACTAAAATGAACCGTTTTCCCATTTTTTCTTCCCAAAACAAATGCTTTTCGGCAAATAACAATCTGTCCTTTTTTAAATAGAAATTAAAGGCTTTGCGCATGGACTTTTTGAAAATAATCCAACTTCGTTTAATCTTCGTGAGATCGTTTGTCAGGAAATTTCGGATGTAAAATCCCGGGATATCGAAGCCGCAGTTTTAAAGTGATCAGAACGAGATAATCAAATGATTTTCTATCCTCCCTCTTAGTTGTTATTCGGGGTGGGCTGATTTATGTATTTCTAGTCAATAGTGAACCTTTTTTTTCTATTTGCAATAACACAAAAACACAAAGCTGTTTTTCTTGTATAAATAGCTTTTTTCGAATATTCGGAGTCGACATTTTGGTAAGTTATTAAAATTGCTAAAGTTTGTATCAATTTTCCACGTTCCTTAACTTTTTGACGCTTGTAATTTAAACAAATTTATTTATATGTAAAAACCTAATATGTATTAAAAATCAAAAATAAAAAAGATTTTTTTATTTATCTACTATTATTCAACATTGAAAAATTTACCCAAAGTTTCTTTCCATTTTTCATAGATAAAGTTAGAAGCCTTTCAAAAAAGTGATCGCCCGTTTCTTTACTTTCGGACGCTATTATATATATATATATATATATATATATATATATATATATATATATATATATATATATAGGGAGAGAGAGAAAAGTAGATGGATAGATAGATAGATAGATATAAACTACATATGTATATATATAAACCTTATATATATTTATAAATTATATATAAACTATATATATAATATATATATATATATATAAACTATCAAACGGTCCTTATCTGCATTTTTGATTAAACACACGTTTAAATTCTGTAGTAGTAGGTAGTTTAATGCTTTAGTGTAACACTATCGAGCTATCTTAAAGAGAGTATTATTCATATGTCATTACTATCTTAAGTACTTAACTTAGATATAAACATAAAAATAAACATATAAATTATAGATAACATAAAATCCGTATGGAATTATACATATTTTTGGATTTAGAATGATTTTAACGGTCTCTGATTATTAAATAGGCAGGTATTATTTGATAAGATTGCTGAAAACTTGTTTCTGAAAATTAAAATCTTGGTCAACATGAAGTATCGCCACCAAAATTTTTAAGAAAACAGCTGGTATTTTTATCAAAAATATGCGCGTTCCTCAATAACTATTGATGTGGCTGGACTCCCGTGCTCAGGTCAGCAGCTGACTTCTAACTTCTTCGGAAACTATGGCTCGTGATTTCAAGTCTACCGGGAGTCCTTCACATGAATTCTCAGCATATCTGCGCTGTGTTTATTTCTGCTGAAAATCAAGCATGATGATCTCTGCATGCACCGGAAAGGAAAACAGACAAAATCAGGATTTCTAACACCAAAAAGTTCATTTCACGAAAGTTACAGATTGTTTTACATATGTACATCGTTCAGTTCGCCAAAACATTTTAAGGGTGCGGGGGTCCATTCAACCAATCAGAGTTCAAACGTTTTCTGAGGAATTTCAGACCCAAATTGCGTGTGTGCAATTCAGCAATACGTCTAGAATTTTGAGACCAAAAATGAAATCCTTTTCACACGACCTCAAGAGGTCAAACCAATATAGGTTTGGATTCATTTCCACATTGTTCTGACATTTCCGATCTCCTCGCTTTCAAAGAATAAAATTTATATCTTATTTTAACAATAAAATATATGTCTGTTTTATTTCAAGTACTTTTAGACGGTCACCTGTCACTGTCCGGGATCCAATTAACATTCAACAGACAATCTAAACATATCTTAGCATATTTACCCGGCCTCCCTCAGGGCATAGGAGGTCTCAACCTCTCAAATGGAGAGCAATCGCTCCCTCACATGGTTATGTCACATGAAAAGTAAATATTAAATCCATTTCGCTTACAAAGTTTAATATTTCCCAGTTTGTTAAATCTCCTACATCCAGACTTATCTATTTTAGTTTGAAATCCTACATATGCATACATACGCGTAAGCCCATAGACACACGCATGCACGCACGCGCGCGCGCACACACACACACATATATATATATATATGTATATATATATATATATATATATATATATATATATATATATATATATATATATATATATATATATAATTAGGAATAGATAAAAGGATATTTTGGAAAGTAAAAACATTTTACAAGTCAAGTTTCAAATAAACTACGGTCGTTTTGAAGTTGGACTTCTTTTAATTCTCAACATTAATCAGAAAATTGAAAATTTTTATTTTCTTCAACGTTAAACATTTTTCAAATTACACATAACGTAAATGCAATACAGAACAAACATGTTCAATATGCATGCCTGAAAATATTCAATATTTCGCCAAAAAACAGCAAATCACAAGAAAGCCTTCATACATACTCTAGTTATCACTATCAATTTAAAAGTCAATTCTTAATAAAAAAAAATCATATTAAATCCACAAATAAACAAATATGATCAATTTCTTCACAATTAAAATATAAAACAGCATGAGAGAAAAGATTAAATATTGTAAAAAAATTGGTTTTGTCATGGCAGATAGAAATACCGAGGAGAGAGTAAATTGCAGATATCCACTGGAATACCGAGGGATTACTGGAATCTTGGAGAGTTTTATCGTTAATGATATGACAGCAAATGCCAAGATTGTTGACATCGAGAAAATAATGGTGGGTGTTTGTCAAAAAAAAACTTATTTGAAACACTGATTAGAAGATTCGAAAGAATAAAAGAAATGTGCAAATACTGTTGCTGTCACTCAGATTTCAGGAATTACTATCAGTAATTACTCGTATCAGAATTGTTAGTAAGTAAAAACATAATCATTTAAAACAATTTATCTTTTTTGTTGTTATTGTGCTATCCGGGTTTTTGTATATAATGACGCCAGTGCTGAAATACAAATAAATATCATTGCGATTAATTCGCTTCGTTCTTTACGTTAAAATCGTTTCAAAATTACAAAATGAAGAGCTCATTAAAAACAATTTTAAAACATCACCCTTCTTTGACGATCGTCACGATTTTTTCGTCATTTTTCTATCGCAATTTGTTCAGCCTCGTTGCGATCCAATTATCATTCGATGGATCAGATATTGTAGAATGAGATTAATTATAATCCGAAAAAAAGAGAGATTTTCGGCCTGGAAATCGCTGAGTAATCTTGCAAAGAATGACAAGAAGATGTCGCCTAATTTACTCAACTGAAAAAGAAAAAGAAACTAAATAAAATATTTTATAAATACAACATAGAATATTCCCGAAAATAAGCTTGGAAATATAAGTGCATAACTCTGATTAATACTTAAAACCAGTTAATTCAGACAAATAATAACAAAGAATGTGTTAGACCTTCTTTAGATGGGGGTTCATTATGCGTATTATTTATATTATTTGGCAGTTCTCAGTTGTATATATTATTTCCATAATGTTTCAGCCAGTGCAAAAAATTGTTTATAATTTCCTGAGAACGAATTAAGTATTGAGTCGTCATTACCGATACTTAACTAAAACATACGCGCACGTCCATCACGTGTCATGGCGGGCTATTAACCGTCACCGATTTGAAGTTTACAGGGTGCCTTAAATAATTTCCATACTTTTTATATAGACACTTTTATTGGGAGTACACACTTGAAACTTTAGTTTCCTTCGAAGTAATTTCCACCGTGTGTAATGCACTTGCTGCATCGTTCCATTACTTTCTGGAATGCCTAAGTCCTCTTGTTTAATCGTGTCAATGACCCTGATAACAGCCTTTTCCATCTTCTCACGTGTCTCATAACGACATCTTCTCAGGTTTTCTGTACGTTTAAGAAATAACCAAAAGTTACAAGAGCAAAGTGTGAACTATAAAGAGGCTGAGAAACTATCTTTATGCGCATCTTGGTCATAGCAACATCTTTCTTTCTGATTAGGAAAAACTATTGGCAACTCTTCCACATCTTTAGTTCCTCTTGAATAATTGTGTAAACAGTTACTTTAAACTGTGCATCCATTGTTTCTATAGACACATGGCAGTCTTTATTCAATAATGTCTTTTATTTGGTCAATCAACTCTAGTGTTCTGATTTCCTTAATCCGCCCTCACCTCTCATCATCCCTCACAGATTCCCTATCTTCCTTGAATCTCTTATGCCACTTAAAGACTGATGCTCGTTTCATGCAAGTTGGTCTAAAAGCAGTCTGCTGCATTTATACAGCAGTTTTCCCAAGTTTAAAACAGAATTTAAAGTGCCTTCACGTCCTGATTACGTCTTTTGAACTTCACTAGATGTGACAATCTGGCTTTCGTAAGGTCTGCTCCAATTCCTGGCTCAGCTGTTTCCTTGAACCTGAAATAAAGAATATTGACCATTCCTCCCATAAGATGTATAGCAATAACAGTCTGAATTTTTAAAAGTCTATGCAAAAAAAGTAATAAACACATGGTTATTTTTTCTAACATGAATCAAATATAAAGTAGAAAAGCTAATGGTTCTTATAAAAACGTTAAAATGGCAATAAAAGAAAATATATCGTTTTAAAAGAGACAACATATAATGGAAGAAAAACAAGAACAATTACGACACAATATTAAAATACATTTACGAAAATATGTGTCATCGCTTCAATAACAACTTGAGAATTATTAAAAGTATTAAAGTTTTAACGAATTAAATGCAACTGTTTTTATAGATTGATTTTACGATCATTCGTGATAAGGAATAAAGTAAAAGAGAAAATACAATAACACGTAATCCTAATGAAAATAGTAATCTTGTGAGAATTCAAAAATACGAATACAAAATGGCGGAATGGAAAGAGTAATAAAAATTGATATTCAAAATGGAGAGAATTAAAGTAACAGACGATTCAATAAAACAGGGATACAATATGAAAACATTTTCAAAGATTGAGTAAACAAAATATAAAAATGTATTTAATAAAATTTAAATATAAAAACCATGTAAGAAAGTGTTATATTCATGCTCAGATGAATTTCTGTCCATTTAAGGCTTGAGTTCAAAAATTTGTATAATTTTCACGTTCATGATGCTACGATCAACGCATTGCGGCAAAAAAGCTAAAACAAGATGAAATCAACGTATATAAAATGTATTAGTAAAAAAAAAGAAATGTTTTTTATTTACATAAAAATATATTGTTTCAAAAAATAAAAACAAAAATAATGTTGTTTTTTTTCATATAGTACTTTAAATACGGATGACAAATATCAAAATAAAAGGAAGCTCATCTGTAACTTCTTTAAAAAGAAAAGACGTGGAAGAAATTAAAAAAGAATACAAATATCTTTATGCTAGGAACGAAACTAATTACACAAGACACCAAAAAGTTTTATTCCGTTTAAAATATATGATATACCTGCAGTGTGATTTTAAAACCCATACTTAACTAAAGAATTTTCTAGAAGGGAGATAAGAAAATATACAGTACGTAGTTGTAGATTATTTATTACTAGTCGTGGTGCCCGACGGTGCCAGGATGGTTGGAAGTGTGTGTTGAGCAAAAAAAGTTACAGTAATCAGGCAGGCCCGAACCCATACCGCGAACTAGGAAAAGAACGTGAAAAAATTGAGGTATTTGCCAAAATAACTAGATGTGTCAATAGTTTAAATTAAGGCTAGTTAATCGAAAAGAAGGGATGACTTTCGAAAATATCGATGAAAAAAGCGACCCCTCCTTGAAGAAAAGTGATCAGTACAGAGAGAAATAATTGATGTTTTTAGAGAATTGTTCGAGATTTATTGTTCGATATTTATTGTTCGACAGGTCGTGCTTCAAAACAATACCGACCTCGTGAAATAGGAAGACATACATACATACAGACAGACAGACAGACAGACAGAAGTTTAAACAGAAAGGTGAGATTTATATAATAGACTAGCCTGGCTATCCGGTTTTGCCCTGGTGTTTAGTTGTGTATGTTGAGCAAAAAAAAGTGGTAGTATGCAGCCAGGCTTGAACCAATACCGCGAAGAAGGAAAAGAAGGTGAAAAAAATCGTGACATCTTTGCCGTTACGTCCATCGCCAAACCTAAAGTGGCGAAGCTTTAAATTTAAGCTAGTCAATCAAAAATATGCGATGACTTTCGAAAATATCGGCGAAAAAAGCGACCCCTCATTGCAGAAAACAGCCTAGTTAAAGGTGAAGGCATTAATGTTTTTGGCCAATTGTTCGATATTCGTCGTCTAAAAGGTCGAGCCTCAACACGATACCGATCTCCTGAAAATCTGTCGCCTCTGTCAAAAGTTTTAGGCATATATACAAGCATACATAATGTTGAAGACCCGTGCTAGGGGTTCGCAAATGAAAGACACCACAAGTCGTGTAAAGTGTATGAATATAATATGAATTTATCATTAAAAATACAAGAGGCACTAAAATGGTATGAGAGGAATGTGTTCGTAGCACGCCGTTTAATATGGTATAAATATCTCCATCTTATCTCTGAGATCAGTGGTATTCATAGGACTAGTTGATCTCACTTCGTTCGCAAATGGGACGATTTGCACTCCACAACACCACCATCCCGAGCTTTTCATTCCCCTGGAATGATAGTATAGCTCTTTTTCCTGGGGTTGATCTCAATCGTGTCGGTCGTTTTCCTTTTCTGGAGGACCGACATTTGCCGGCTGTTTCTAGTGTTACCAGGTCGGACGTGTCATATTTCTGATCAATTACATGTTCTTGTTCAACAGGAGGTTGTCTTTCGTCTCTGTGATACGTTTCCAAATTTGGTTCAAGTGCTTTTTGGGAATAAA
Source organism: Euprymna scolopes (assembly GCF_053919585.1). Lineage (NCBI taxonomy): Eukaryota > Metazoa > Mollusca > Cephalopoda > Sepiida > Sepiolidae > Euprymna > Euprymna scolopes. The sequence goes on from NC_136494.1 coordinate 142,208,826, forward strand.
TCTTGGAGATTCAGTAAGGTAAACCATCTGCCCGATCCTTTTCTGGACCTTTCCCAGTTCCCACATTGCGCTATTATTTTTGTGTACCTGGAAAAATACCTTTTCACCAGGTTAATACCTCTTTTTAGGAATTATAGTATTCGGCGATTTCACCTGTTTTGGCAAAAGTTTCTCGAATACCGGCCTAATTTTCCTCGTGAACACTAACTCTGTCGGCGATCTCTTTGATAGAGTGCTTTCATTTGGCGTAATTCGGTAAACTTGGAAAAACTGCTGGAGCGCCTTTCCTGGGGGTGTTCCTTTAGCCTTCTCCGGTGCTCTTTTCAGTGTGTCTACAAAATTCTCTGCCTGACCGTTCGATCGGGGATGATAGGTTGACGTCGTTATGTGGTTAACCTAGAAATTCTCGCAGAAACATTTAAACTCTACTGAAGTGAATTGTGTGCCATTGTCTGACACTAGACAATCGACCACACCAAACCTAGCATACAATTCGTGAAGAGCACTTATGTAAAATCTTTCATTAGACTTTTACATCGAAATACCTCAGGCCATTTTGAAAAACTGTCTACCACTATTAAATTATAGTTCCCATCCAGTGGGGCTGCGTAATCTACGTGCATTCTTTGCCATGGGTGGTCAGCTTTAGGCCACAGCTAAATTGTATTGGGGGCGATTTTACAGCCAATGCGCATCCCTTACACTAGTTTACCGTGCCTTCTATATCAGTGTCTACACTCTTCCAGTAAACGTAATACCTCATAAGGCTCTTAATTCGAGTAGCCTCAGGGTGTCCAATATGGAAATCCTTTAGGATTTTCTTTTGTAGTGTAGCTGGGATTACTACTCTTTCTTGGTACAACAGTACCTCATTGCACATAGAATAAGCTTCCGACGCTGATTCATCTGATTGAATATTTGTTTCGTTTCTTTGATGAAACTATCTTCTTCGGCCTACCTTATTCCAAAGACTGGTAGTTCCTTGATCGTATTACACACTATTTGTGTGTAGTCCTTTTCACGCTATTACTGTGTCTTCCAGCGGTTACCTTGATTTCGGGATTAATCGCGACAATCCGTCTGCGTGATTTAACTTCGCAGATGTAAGAAATTCCATACTGAAATCGTAATTCAGTAGAATGGTCCCTCCTTTTTGCAGCCTGTTATCTGTGTAAATTGGCAGGCCTTTGTTAAAGCCAAAGATGATTATAACCGCCTTATGGTCAGTTTGTAATTTAAATTTAGTAGTACATTCAATGGACGTGCTATTCATGCATGTTTTTATATTATGAGGCTCTGGCATGTTTTTATAGCTTTGGACCTCTCCGGATCGGGTCTCTTCCCGTCCTTATCTATTATATGATCAAGGTATTTAATTCGTCCCCCCCCAAAAAAAACATGATTGCATTTTCCTTCCTACAATGTGAAGCCGTGCTCTTTTATTCTGTAAAACACTGGAAATTCATTATCGCTATGTTGTTCAAAATTTGGACTACGCATATCCATCATCGTATCATCCAGATTGCCTATTGCGAAATCCAAACCGCTAAGCAAAGTATAAATTACCTGCTGGAAAATTACAGGTACTACTTTTATACCAAATACTAATCTATTGAATTTATACAGTCCTTTGTGGGTTGAGATACACAAAAGTTTCGATCTATCTTCTTCCACTATATTTGTAAGTACGCCTCGCTTAAATCTATTCTGGAAAAAAAAATTCCGCCATTTAACTTAGCGAATACTTCGTCTGGGTTTAGTAGCGAATAGTGATGGTCCTTGAGCGCCGCATTCAATCAGGTAGGACCCCTTGTAGAAAATGTGGGGGGTGGCTCATAGATACAATGCATATCAGTACCAAAGGAAAATATTTGACCTATGCAAGCGAGCAGGGCACAAGGCCTCATATTGCAGAGCAAAAGTAGCAAAAGAAAGTTACATAAAAACTGCAAAAATGGACCCTTCACGAACAGAGAACGTACGGAAATATGTTACCCTGATAATCAGAAATAAAGAAACTGCAACTCGATTCAAATAATAAATTTTCCCGTGTGGAAGCGAATAGGAAAGCCCACGATGACAAAGACGAATAAAGTCGCAAGATCGGTAACTGGTGAAAAAAATAAATTTTGAGGGTATGGTAGTTATTAATGTGTCACTAAAAAGAACGGCAAAAAAGCTAAAAGTTTTCATCTTAAGGAACACATGCACTTATTTGGGACCGTTTGGATTCAAGAATTTGAATTATGGGACTCGCCAATGAGTGATTTTTGTCACAAAGTCGAAAACCTAACCGCCGAAGCCAACAAACTAAAAAAAGATCTTAAAAAATCTTTCCCAAGTGTTTTCTCTGAAAAGCTTGGATGCTGCACAAAAATAAAAGCGAGATTCGAATTGCTGGATGAAGAAAAACTAATATTTAAAAAGGCCACGGAGAGTACCGTTTGCTTCAAGGGAAAAACTGAAGCAGAATTGGAAAGACTAGTTAACACTGGGATTTTGACCCCTATTAACTATAGTGAGTGGGCAGCCCCCACTGTATGCGTGAAAAAATCTAAAGAAATTAGGGTATGACAACTCTATAGAAAAAAAAACATTACAAAATTCGTACCTGGTTATTTAACGAATATTTTTTCATATATTTATTTCCGCGTGTGGGAATTTTTCATGAGAAAATAATTCGGCGTTTGCATTTACACAGGAACAGTAGATTTCGGTTGCCATTTTTTTATTTTCGTAACGTGTAGGTAATGGGTCTAATTCCTTGTTTGTCCTACACATTTTTCTTCTTTTTTCATTAAAAAGAATTAGTAATTTATCTGTGAAAGAGAGTTTATAGTATTTATTTAATATTGGCTATTCTTTTCGATTTCTATGAGAAAAGGAATATTTCTCGTTAATACTTTATTTGTAGTGCTTAACGAAATCGTTTTTATTATTAAAATCCGACGTCTTTTTAATTTGTCGAATACTCGCTTTAGCCAATAAAATAAAATATATCATTTTCTTGCTGCATTTGCGTGAGTATTTTTCCTGTCCAAACGCTAATGGTTTCTGACCATAAAACGTATTAGCGAGACATGCTTTTTAGAACGACAAATTTTTCAACATTGTATTTATAGAGACGTACTTACTGAAAACGTGGTATCGTTGATTCAGTCGTAAAATTCTCAACGCAATTGTCTTATGAGTTCTATTTCAACACGCAGTTACGCTTTTAGTAGCTTTTTAACAGCAAGATAAGGCTTTTGATAACGTCTTTGTAAAATCCTTTTTTCGGCAAGAATTGTTGTCCTTTTCCGAAGAATTCTTTATCCGGTGTGGATTTTAATGTTTTTCTTCCCAAACTTTGTAATAGTTTTTCCCGTTCTTCACCGAACTCTTGAAAAAGAAATACGTTTGAAGTTTCGAATTTCCCCCGAGTGTAGGAAACATTATGTCAAATTTCCGTGTGCGTTCTTTTTCTTGAATCCTTTTGGTCATCAAATGCTGTTTTCCCATGGCAGTTTTTAGAGTGAGTCCTTGCCCGAATATTCGTCAACCAGTTGTTGTAAGCAATTGTTGTAGATTGATCCGGGAAGTTCTTGAATCATCCTAGTCAGAAAGTTTTTGTAGTGTAAAGTGTATGAATATATGTATTTATCATAAAGAATACAGGAGCCACTAAAGTGTTCGTAGCATACGGTTAAACATGGTATAAATGTCTCCATCTAGTCTTTGAAACCAGTGGGATTCATAGGACTGGTTGATCCCACTTAGTTCTCAAATAGGAGTGATTTTACCCTACAACACATACATACATACATACATACATACATACATACATACATACATACATGCATACATTAAAACAGACCGGCGAGATTTATATTATAGGTTTTACGTATAAAACTATTTTTAACACAGAAATGATACAGAAAATAAAGATTAAAAGTAAGAGATAAAATGAAAACTAATATTTACTTATATTTAAAATGCACTTTGTCTTTATGTGTATACCTGTGTTAGTTTATTTATTATGTATTTTTAAACAAACTGGTCAATATTTTGGAAGTTTCAAACAATTGTACTTAGTGTGTCTGGGGGTGTTAAAAGGGTTGTGTACTGGAATGCTTCTGATAAGTATCAAAAATCAATACCAAAAACATACGATTAACGAAGGGACAATCTGATTTTGACCAAAACATCACAAGTGCATTCGAGAAGTTTTATTACCGAACAAAAAGGCATGCCGTATAAAATCAACAGTATGTTCTTTTATAAGAAAGGAGCGCGTTGGAAGTTAATGTTTTCGTGTAATGTACAATTGAACCATGCTACTTGACTTTTGCATTTAAAAGTTTAATTGACGCCATTATATAAAAAAACAATTAATTTATCTCTACAGTGCAATGGAACCTACGATTAAATTCAGATGAGACATGTTAACATTCATTCCAGTTCATTGGTCCCCGATTACAGCAGACCATCAATTGATTTGATTGAAAAAGGTTGATGTAATCGATTACAATGTCAGTAAACGTGTTGGAAGTGTAAAACATTCGTTGTATATGAGAGAGAGAGTAAGAGAGAAAGAGAGAGAAAGAAAGATGGAGAAAGACAGAGCAAGAGAGAGGGAATGGTAATCAAAATACCAAAATACCTAGGACATAATGTGATGAAAATCGATTCTTAATCCGAGTGTCTTACCTTTTATCACATTTAAAAAATCATTTTATAATTATTATTTAAAAAAACAAAAACATCAGTACGTTTGTTTTAAGTTCGGTTAATAAAATCGTATTTAAAACTTTAATGTTTCCTGCTACATTAAAACAGATTTAGTAAAGCGAATCTAATATGATCAAACAATATTTAAAAGCAACTCATGAAAGTTGCTCATGAAAAACTTCAAGAAAAATTATGAAAAAGTCACGAAATGGCAAAATTGAGATCGATTTTGCTTGTGAATTATACAAATCCGACGTCCACCTTATTTAGGTAAAACTATTTTAATACGCCCTATATTTGTATCGGCATATTTCAATATTATCTAGATTGTAATGCTAGTTTTAAAATATACAAACTCTACTTATCTAAGATCATGACTATATATATATATATATACATATATATATATATATATATACTTATGATATTATATGTATAGAAATATATATATATATAGCAATATATATATATATATATGTATATATACATATACTTGTGATATTATATGTATAGAAATATATATATATATAGCAATATATATATAGTAATATATATATATGCATATATATATATATATATATATATATATATATATCAAAAATTGTCATTAGTAAATACCTTAGGAGAGTGCTCAATATTATTCCAGAGGACATATATAGATATTTTATTATGGTTTTTCTAAGCCCAGTATTTGTATCGCCATATTTCGATGTTATCTCGATTGTAATGCTATTTTTAACATTATACAAACTCTACAGGCCAATAAGTCTCCTGTGTGCCATGAGTAAGTTGCTGGAATCTGTGTTAAATAAAGAAGTAGTCAACCACCCGAGCAGAAATAACCTTGTTAGTGACATGCAATATAGTTTCCCTTCTGCTAGATCTACAGCAGATGTACTGACGGTTATATCTCATAGTATTAGTGAACCTCTCGACAAAGGCTTCCTTTCTAGGGCAATTGCTCTTGACATATCAAAAGCTTTTGATAAGGTATGGCATAAAGGCCTACTTCACAAGATTTCCAGCTACGGTATAACACGAAATGTTTTCTCAATTATTAAATCATTTCTCGCTGATAGGCTCATAAGAGTAGTGGTTGATGGGCCCACAGTATTAATGATGGGGTCCCGCAAGGGTCCATCCTGGGCCCAATTCTCTTCCTGATCTACAGCAATGATCTCCCAAACACATAATCAAATTATTTGCTGACATCTATGCTGATGACACGACCGTCTATGGCAACACATCAAAAGCCGTAAATGACAAAGTTCTCTGTGATTCTCTCCTCTGGTTTTGTAGCGTATGGTACAGTGGGGGAAGAGGTGGCTGGTTACTTTTAATAAATCCAAAACCAAGCTCTTATCTTTACATCATCAACGCTCTGATCTCCATCTGGCATCAATTGAAATGGATGGTTCTCGTCTTGGGGAGGCTCCATGTTTTGACAAGCTCTGGAATTGACCTTTACCCTGATCTGAAATGGAACAAGTACATCAAATCCGTTGCCAAGGTTGCCCGGAAAATAGTGGGAACCATTCTACCGCTCCAGAAGATATCTCACTGCTGATGCAATCCTCTATCTATATAAAAGCCAAGTACGTCCGAAGATGGAGTACTGCTGCCACATCTGGGCAGGAGCTGCTAAAAACAGCCTATTCTGCTTTGACATAGTACAAAATAGACTTCGTAGGTTAGTGGGGGGATGTCCTTTTCTTTTTCCTGGGACCTTGCAAGCCTGTCTTTGTTTTATCGTTATTTCCATGACATGTGCTCGTCTGAGCGACAATCTCTGGCATCTCCTCTCATATCTTTCACGCAAACACCCGTCTAACTGAATCCACTGTCAACAATTTTCCCAACTCTTTATCTGTGACTAAATCAAAACGTAGATTCCATGAACAAAGATTCTTTCTTAGAATTGTACGCATGTGGAACTCTCTTCCGTTTGCCTGTTTCCCACCTGACTATAACTTGGATGTCTTCAAGTCCAACATAAACAAATTCCTGATAAACCGCCCCTTTAAGTAATCCACCTTATAAAATCTCCATTAATAAGGATTACTACGATATTATCTCATTGATTACTGTACACGCAATAACCTTTATCCCCGAGTGGCTTCCGGGGGTTGATAAGTGGTGACTACCATGTAAAAAAAGAAAACTTATCTAAAATCATGAGTATATATATATAGAAAATGATCATTAGTAAATACCTGAGGAGAGTGCTCAATATTATTGCAGAGGAAATATACTTTATTACGATTTTGCAGAGGTTTTGCAGAGGAAATATATTTTGTTACGATTTACAGTAAAAGTAAAAACTGATGAAGTTATTGGATCTTTGATACGATTCAGTAACTTAAACACGTGTAACTAAGCAGATAAAACGGTAATCCATATATATATATATATATATATATATATATATATATATATACTTTTTATTTATTTTATATAAATATTTAGGTACTGCTACACATTCATGAGTATGTTTCAATCAACTTTTAATATTTAATGTATATGCATTAAACTTTTAATCTGTAATGTATATGCATTAAACTTTTAATCTGTAATGTATATGCATTAAAATTTTAATTTTTAATGCATATGCATTAAACTTTTAATTATTAATGTATACACATCAAACTTTTAATCTTTAATGTATATGCATTAAACTTTTAATCTTTAATGTATATGCATTAAACTTTTAATCTTTAATGTATATGCATTAAAATTTTAATTTTTAATGCATATGCATTAAACTTTTAATTTTTAATGTTGATATAATGGACTGATCCAACACCTCTCAAATGAATGGACTGTTACGTTTATAAAAAGACAAGCAAACTCTTCTCATGTGGGAGACAGAATTTAGTACTAAGCTGTCAATGGACGCTTAGAAATGTGTGTACCTTTTTACCTAAATAAACCCTTTCTGTACAACCCCAGTAATGACTTGTTATTCATATAATCTACGATATAACAACTGGCGACGAAGAATTCGAACAAAACTAACTAAAAAACAAAGCGAAGGAATAAGCACACAAGAAGATTAACGAGCAGAAAACAAAAGAAATCCAAAGAAGGAAGAAGAAAAAAAAGAGAAACTTCGACAGAGCCAACATTTAAAAAGTAAGTGTTTCAGTCGGTTACGGTCATAAAAAAAAAGAAATTGACATTTTGAAGCGAACATTTTTTTGAAAAGAATATTAAAAAAAAAAGTGTCCATTTCAAGTTTTATTCGGCTGGAAGTGTTTTTTTTTCTTCTCTTCGGAAGGACATTGTGCTTTTAATTCATTGAATTTATAGGACATATGAGTTAATCTTTTGTTTAATTGTGTGGTTTTGTAAAAAACAAAAACAAAATTTTTAACATGGAGCAATTAGCGGAATTCACTAGAACTATGCAATCGGCATTGTTTGCACAACAAAAACAAATGGAATTACTTCAGCAACATCAGTTGAAGCAAAGCGAAATACTACAGAGTATTTTAACGCAGCAGAAAGACTGTCGTTTCACTCCTGAAGGAATAGCAAATTCTTTATCCGAATTTGTATACGAGCCGACAAATGGGTTAACTTTTCGGGCATATTTTCGGAGATACGAAAATATTTTTGCTAAGAGATGTCAGTCTTGGACAGACGAAGAGAAGATTATCCTTCTTCTTCAAAAACTTGGATCTCAGGAAAATACAAAGTATTCGAATTTTATCCTGCCAAAGAAACCTGAAGAGATTTCTTTTAGTGAAACAATAAAAATATTGTCAAACATTTTCAGTGAACGAGATAAATGTTTAAATATCACGAAGCAGGAGGACGAAGATTTTATTACTTATGCAGGGAAAGTGAATGCTCATTGTGAATCCTTTAAATTAAAAACCTCAAAGAGGATATGTTTAAAAGTCTAATCTTTGTGCAAGGTTTAACAGCCTCTAAAGATAAGGATATTCGTTCAAGGACATTATCCATTATGAACCAAGACACAGAAATAACGTTACAAAAAGTTACGGAAGAGTGTCAGAAACTGTTAAATTTAAAGCAGGACAATACAAGCATCGAAGGAAACAATTTTGAAGAAAAAAATATGGAAAAAAATGGAAAGGGTGATGAAATGTGCACACGAAAAATCCTGTAAGACATGTGGGAAAAAAACACTTCACTAAAGATTGTTACTTTAAATACAAAATATGTAACAAATGTAATAAAAAAAGACCATAAATCAACGGTATGCAGGAAAGGAAAATATCGAAAAGCAGAAATAAAGACCATTGGTTCTAAAAATGAGTCTAGGTGTGATAAAAGAAAATATATTAAAATTAAAATTAACGGCTGTAATGTGAACTGTCTTCTAGATACAGGAAGCGACATAAGTATAATTGACGAAGTAACTTGGAAGAAAATTGGGTTTCCAAAGTTACAAAATACAAAAAAAATTGCCAGAAGTGTGTCTGGAAATAAACTAAAATTTAAGGGTGAATTTTTTACCAATGTGTCTCTAAAGGAGAATGCTGTGAAAACCAAGTTATATGTCGTACCGGGGAAAATTCTAATTTGTTCGGTATAGACTTAATGATTCTTTTTAATTTATGGGGAAAACCCATAAGCTCATTTTGCAATAAAGTAAGTCTGGCGGGTTTAGAAAAGTCTAAACTACCAGGAAAGTTTATTGACGAATTAAAAAAAGATTTTAAAGAGGTATTCTCTGAAGGTTTGGGTTGCTGCACGAAAACGGAGGTGAAATTTGAACTAAAGGACGAGGCTAAACCAGTCTTCAAACCCAAAAGAAAGGTTCCATATTCAGCATTAGAAACTATAGAGAAAGAATTAAAGAGACTTCAAGATATTGGAGTAATAGAAAAAGTGGACTACTCTGAATGGGCTTCACCCACGGTTTACGTTAAGAAGAAAAATAATAAAATCAGGGTATGCGCGGACTTTTCGACAGGTCTAAATGATTGTCTCAAGGAGCATAACTACCCGCTTCCTACCCCAGAGGAAATTTTTTCGAAGTTAAGCGGAGGAAAAATTTGTACAAAAATTGATTTGTCTGAAGCGTATTGGCAAGTAAAAGTCCAGGAAGATTGTGCTAAGTACCTGACATTAAATACCCATAAAGGACTATTTTCACTAAAACGTTTGCCTTTTGGTTTAAAAGCAGACCCAAATTTGTTCCAGCAAATTATGGATACAATGCTAGCAGGTTTGGATTTTGCTATGGCTTATCTAGATGGCATCCTTATAAGAAGTAAAAATGTGTAAGAGCATAAGATCCACATTGGCAAAGTATTCGAGAGAATATCAAACTATGGATTGAAAGTGGCTCTTGAAAAATGTAATTTTGGGATGGACAAAATTGAATATTTGGGACAAGTGATTGATCGAAATGGTAGAAAACCTAATCCTAATAGGACTGAAGCAATCAAAAACATGCCTAGACCAGAAAATATAGTGCAGCTACAGTCATTTTTGGGACTAGCAAATTATTATAATTCTTATATCCCAGATATGCATGAACTAAGAGCACCTTTAAACGAATTATTGAAAAAGAATAAAAAATGGCTCTGGATAAAGATTTAAAAATGTCTGTTATCGGATTTAGCACTAGCTCACTACGATCCGAAAAAATAATTAATTGTAGCAGCAGATGCGAGCGAATACGGTTTAGGTGCTGTGCTACTACACAGACTCAAAGATGGATCGACTAAACCAATTATTCATGCCTCAAGGGTTTTGCTACCCGCAGAAAAAAATTATAGTCAGATAGAAAAAGAAGGTCTGGCAATTGTATACGCCATGAGGAAATTTCATAGGTTCATCCATGGAAGATTTTTTATATTGGAAACGGACCACAAACCTTTGTTATCGATTTTTGGTTCCAAAAAAGGAGTTCCTACTCATACAGCTAATAGGTTACAAAGATGGAGCATGAGTCTGTTAAACTACAATTTTAAAATGAAACACCTAGCATCCAGCAAAATTGCACATGCAGATGGTTTGTCCAGGTTGATCCCAAATAAAACTGAATTACTTGAAGAAACTGTTATAGCTGCACTAAAAGAAGAAAATGAACTAACAGATATATTAATAAATACTTCCGGTAACACTTGAGGAAATAAAGAAAGCAGCAAGAACAGATGAATACATTAACAAGATAAAAAAACAAGTGGGACAAAAAGAAAAGAAGAGGAAAGGATTAACAGTTTTTCCATTTTCAAAGTGCGATGAAACTCTAATGTACGCAGATAGAGTGGTAATACCTCAAGTATTACAGAGAAGAATTTTAAAAGAATTCCCCATGGGACATCCTGGAATCTCCAGAATGAAAGCACTAATGAGAGCATATACGTACTGGCCTGAAATGGATCAGGACATAGAAAAAATGATAAAATTATGTAAGGGTTGCCAACTAGCAGCAAAAGCGCCGCCCACTAAGACGCAACCTTGGCCTAAAACAGATATACCATGGACGCGGATCCATATAGATTACGCTGGACCTCTAAAAGGATATTATTACCTGGTAATAGTAGATAGCATGTCGAAATGGCCAGAAATTTTTAAATTCAAACATCCTACAGCGGCAAACACAATAAAGGCGTTGGACGAGGTATTTGGGCGTTTTGTTAGTGATAATGGCACCATGTTCAAAGGTCAAGAATTTAAGATCTACTGTGAGTCACTGGCCATAGAGCATGTCACAACACCAACTTATAGCCCTCGATCTAACGGACAAGCTGAAAGATTTGTCGATACTTTTAAACGAGCATTAAAAAAGAACGATAACATCGACACTGAAGAAAAAAGTCTTCAGAAATTTTTAGCAATGTACAGGATAACGCCTAATCCGAATACGAATGCAAATTTATCCCCAGCGGAAATAATGTTTGCCAGAAAAGTGCGCTCTGTGTTCGACCGGTTAATTCCGAGTAAAAAAGTAAAAAAAAAAGTGTAAAAGATAATGGACGATACAAGATATACAAGGACGGGGATAAAGTTTTTTTCAACAATTATCGGGCAGGGAAGAGTTTTTGGGAAGAAGGCATAATCTCAAAAAGAATTGGAAGAATGGTCTACATTATAAAAGGCCAGACATTTTCCCACAAAAAACATATAAACCAACTCAGAACTCGATATATTGAAATAGTTAAAAACAATGAAGTACCGATGGAAGTACTGTATGACATTTTTCACATAGAACCTCCAGAAAAGGAAGCACCAGTAACTGAAAATACAAGTCACTCTCCAAAATCCAAAAATTCGTAAACGCAAATTTTAAGGAGAAGTGAAAGAAAAAGAAAAAGAACTGAATTTTTTGGACAAAGTCAAAAAAGAAAAAAATGGTGAAGCGAAATTCTAGGGAAGAATTTAGCTTGGGAGGAAGGTGATATAATGGACTGATCCAACACCCCTCAAATGAATGGACTGTTACGTCTATAAAAAGACAAGCAAACTCTCCTCACGTGGTAGACAGAATTGAGTACTAAGCTGTCAATGGACGCTTAGAAATGTGTGTACCTTTTTACCTAAATAAACCCTTTCTGTACAACCCCAGTAATGACTTGTTATTCATATAATCTACGATATAACAAATGTATATGCATCAAACTTTTAATCTTTAATGTATATGCATTAAACTTTTAATCTTTAATGTATATGCATTAAACTTTTAATCTTTAATGTATATGCATTAAACTTTTAATTTTTAATGTATATGCATTAAACTTTTAATCTTTAATGTATATGCATTAAAATTTTAATCGTTAATGTATATGCATTAAACTTTTAATTTTCAATGTATATGCATTAAAATTTTAATCGTTAATGTATATGCATTAAACTTTTAATCTTTAATGTATATGCATTAAACTTTTAATTTTTAATGTATATGCATTAAACTTTTTATTTTTAATGTATATGCATTAAACTTTTAATTTTTAATGTATATGTATTAAACTTTTAATCTTTAATGTATATGCATTAAACTTTTAATCTTTAGGTTACAAAATGCGACAATGGATTAATCATTACTTAACAGAAAAACAAACAGCAACATTAACATTTAAAGGCATTCTACAACTTTTAACGAGTAGTATATTTATTATTAAAACCATAAACCAAACAGACCACTAACATAAAATGAGTAGTTAACATTTTCTAAAATAAAACTATAATAGCTTAAGATATGTTCAACTTCATTCCGTTTACTAAAACGAATTACTCTCAACTAATGTCTTTTAACTGAAATAAAACAAAACAACACTTACTATATTTTAAGGACCGTTATTTTTAATAAAACAAAATAGTAAATCGTTTATGAAATTTCAAGTACTGCTCTGATCTTTTAAAACAACCTAGAAAATACATTAATAAGTATTATCAACTTTTTACGTTTAGCTAACACATAAAAATCGCTTAATATTTAGTATTCTACCGTATAATAATTACACTATCGCACAGACTATGTAAGAGGAGGAGATTGTGTTTCACTTATCAATTTTATTTTGGCTTTTTAAATAAATAAAGTATTCTTTAAGTAATGACGGCCTAATAATTAACTATTATTTATTTTTAATGAGAAATATACCATAAATTAAATTTATATACAGTTCCAACACGCAACATAACAACAATAAATACTTGAATAGTTTTATATTTTGTAGGTTCCAGTATTATAATAATTCTGTGATTAAAGAATACAGAAGATCTCAACTATAGTAATAACTATATATATATATATATATATATATATATATATATATATATATATATATATATATATATATACTCTTCAGAATAAAATTATCTAACAATGAATTGGTATGGAAACCTGTGATTATACGTTCTACAAAATATTATTGGCAATGATATTCTATAAGTACATTCCCACCTAAATAAATATTGCTCGATATACAAGATAGAGCAAATAAATCAAATTTTAGCCATATATGTTAAAATTCATTGAATGACTAAAATTATATATATATATGTGTGTGCGTGTGTCTGTGTGTGTCTGTGTATGCATGTGTGTGTGCGGTGCGTGTGTGTGTGCGCGCGTAGAAGGGCACACAAATCAACACATATTCGAATTACCAATAAAACCATGATGTAATCAATTAGACTTCACATAAGAAATTAATTGATTTTTGGTAGCTACGTTAGTAATATTCAATCTCAATTTTTTTGGTGTTTTCAAATCCAAAATTCAAAGGAGATGAAATAAGCTTATATTAAAAAAAAATCAACAAGTACAAACAGTAGCACTTCCCAGAGCTAGTAATCCCAGGAATGAGATAATGAGAAGCACTTTAAGCTATGAGAAAATAAAATAAATCGGTGAGTTGATCCATCGTGACCTAATGATATATTTAACGCCAGGACACTTTACAAATAAGCTTACAGTTTTTAGATTCTGGGGAATATCATAGTTATACAGTATTATTTAACCTGCGTTACATTTCCAATAAAGTAAAATGAAGGTCCTCCTCTAAAATATAACCAGTTTAGATTAGTACATGCACGCAGTATCATTTGAATGAGATAGATATCTACAACGATACTGGTTTGGGCTGCTTTACAACTACGGCATTTGTGAAAATAATATTACTAATATTAGGTAACATTAATACAACATAACAAAAATCAATATGCTTTTAACATTCTGATGCAACGTGGCCCTTACTTTTTCATTGTGTCGTTTAACTTCAAACTCTCGGACCCACACGCTGTCCGTATCGCCGCAAAGAAACAAACAAATAAAACAAGAATTAAATAAAAATACAACAAAAATGGAATAAATTTATTCATGAACTCCCTCAAACAACACAGTTCATTATATCTCCGAAGCCTTTTCGCACACAGATGTGCTTTTTAAAAGTCTCTGCCCCCGCCAGCTGACGCCGGCCTCAGCCAGCGCTTTCTCGACCGTGTGTTTACGCACCTATCTTTCACGGTAGAAACGTTGCTTCTCTTCGTGACGACATTGTGCATTTTGCACTATTTTTCTTGTGACCCAAGCTCGCGCACACTTGCTAATTTGCATACGGGCTTTAACTGCTGCTGCTAATATTTTCGTTAGCCAGCTATATTTCGACTACTGCTTATATTTGCACACGTTCCCATAGGCGTTCTGTTACAGTGAGGTCTGTGTTTGTGCATTGAATTTCTTGAGTTAACACACTTTCCCGATCAACGAAACAGCTAGTGTCAACGAACTACGAAAAAAAATGTTACTATTCCCGAAGAGGAATGTATACAATAATACCGTCGAACCTAATTTTAAATAAATAAACTGCGGAACCCGTAAAGTTAGAGATTTTTTTTCAACCTTCCGAAGATGACAAAGAGTATAGGACCAACCCAGATTTGGCAAAAATTTCAGTTTTTTTTTTTTGTTTTAACTCTGTTACTTTAAAATCTTTTTTTAAGAAAACAAAAACCCCGTGAAACGTTTAGTAGTTACAACTTTCTTTATTTTAACGGAAATGAAAATCTACTGAAGTTACCATATTTCGCTCACCTCTTTGTCTTTATTAGTTTTTTTTTATTGCTTTAGATTTTAGTAGTCTTACCCCCCCCCATTTCTATTTGTCATCATCAAACGAACTCCACCCGCAGGCGGTGGCCTTTGCTACTTTGTGCCACGAGCATCTCGTCCCAATGCCACACAAACGCAAAGCGGGTACGTCAATCCTCGCAATATTTTTTCTAGTTCTGCTTTCAACAAACAGACGGAATAGCGGATAACACATAGGACCTGATCCTTATTTCACTCTCACTCTCTCCAGTTCACACACATTCACGTGACTAAGGCGTCGTCGTATCAGTGGCGTTTCATCTACGGTGTATCAGATTGGAATAAGAGGAGGAATGTATAGGGACAATATGGGAATAAGTGGAAAAACAGACAAGTGCAAGTAAATGCGGATTGCTTCAGCGGAAGAAAAGAAATATGGAAGAAGATAATCAAAGAAATTAAATAAAATAGCATAGTGGATGCAATGTGAATTATTCTATTATTAATTTTCAAAAGCTCATTCACCCAGGAAGAAACACCTTTTTCTGGGGGAAAAATCAATAAAAAGGGGTTACATGTCTAATTTTGTCATCATATACAATGTATCATTTGGAATCTTTTGCACACTAGAGACAATATAGCGAAAAAAAGTTTTAAACGTAAATATAAACGTAGATATATTGCTTATAAAAAAATAAAGATTTATTTGGAATTACGCTTCATAGAATTTTTTACATTTTATCTCCATGAGAACATAAATGCCTGGTGGATCTGTATGGGTACTAAAAACGGAGCATCACAGCTCTAATGCATATTGAGGTGCTGAAGTTAATACTGAAAAACCATTCATCCATGAAATATTATATCTCTTCATACAAATTTAAGTGGATACGTGAAATAACACACACACGCATATATATATATATATATATATATATATATATATATATATATATATATATATATGTATACTCCTATAAATTTGTTTTTCTTTTGTGTGTATCGATATTCATATTAAAAACCATCTTTTCTATTTATTTAAAAAGAAAATACAATTTTCTTATACAGGGTGACCCCCCAAAAATATCTCCATTATTTATCACCGATTGCCCTTATTTTACAGGACACGGCAGAATCAACGACCGTGAGTATACCAAGAACCTCTTAGGAGCTGGGAAAAATAATATACTGTGTTAAATTTCGTTCGAACAAAACTTCAAGAAACGGGACCTAATTAGAGTTAAGGCCTGTTTTTTGGGTCATCCTGTATATGGGTCATGGAATTGAATTCATCTGCAAAAGCCAATTTGCATATTCTTTTAACATGAATTTTAATTAATTCTCTATTAGTTGCTTCGGTTTCCTTATAGGATGATCATCTAGAGTTAACTATTACGTGTAATTATATTCACGCAGATATTCTACATGATTTATACTTGCATAATATTTGCGTAAAAACTTTACAGTAAACAAAAAATTGTTTCCATATATATTTATGTATACGTATATATTTTTGTTTAATCTATTAGTCAATCTATCTATCTATCTATCTATCTATCTATAAAAGTGTCTGCGTGTGTGTGTCTGTCTGTGTGTTTGTGTACATTTCCCTACGTCATAACTCTGTCAATTCTTTGTCTACAGACTCGAAAGTTTGACCTCTGAGAATTCTACCAAACTCCTCCGACAATTTGGTATCTAACTACTTGAAATTTTAGATATAGGGTCCTTGGACAAGGATCTAACTTAATAACTTGATTCGAGCCCAAAACAATAAATGTTAAGGGGTCGTAATAAGGGTCGAAGTTTAAAAAAATTACCGTTTTTTTGTTTTTTTGTATTTTGCTCAGCATACACATCCAAACACCTGAGCAACGCCGGGCACCCATGCTAGTATTTCAATAAAAGTGAACGTGTATGTGTGTCTGTCTGTGTGTGTACATTTAACTACGCAATAACATTGTCAATTTTTAGTCTACAGACTCGAAAATTGATATGCAGGGAACTGAGATTTGGGGAAATTATTTGTGATCCGTTTTCAGCCAGAAATTTAGCTGGAAAGCGTCCAAAGTTCAACAATTTGACTTTTGAGAACTCTACCAAACTCCTCCGACAATTTTGGGTATACATACTTGAAATTTTTTTATATAGTTTCCTTGGACATGGATCTAACTAAATAACTTGATTTGAGCTGAAAACAATAAATGTTAAGGGGTCATAATACGGGTCAAAGTTTAAAAAAATTTGACCTCTGCGATCTCTACCAAATTAATGTAAATTGGGCATAAACGGTATTCAGAGTTAGGGCAAACTATTTAATCGGTTTGGATCGAAAATTTTTAGTTACTAATATATAAATGTTTGCATGTATATATTTGCATGTCTGCCTGAAACCTTTGACAGAGGCGATGGATTTTACCAAAGCCAGTATCGTTTTAAAGTTCGACCTTTCATTCGACAAATATCGAAAAATTGGCTAAAAACATTAATATCTTCACCTTCAACTAGGAACTTTTCTACAGGGGGGGGTTGCTTTTTTCGCCGATATTTTTGAAAGATATCATCTCCTCTCGATTGTCTACCATTAATTTAAACACAAATCACTTCAGGTTTGGCGGTGGTCGTAACCGCAAAGGTGTCATGTTTTTTTCCCGGTTCTTTTCCTCCTTCGCGGTACGGGTTCGAGCCTGCCTTCCTACTACCACTTTTTGTGATTTTGCTCAACATACACATACAATGACCCGGGAAACGCCGGGCTGAAATGCTAGTATATATATATAAAAGTGAACGTGTCTGTGTGTCTGTCTGTGTGGCTGTGTGTGTACATTTCTCTACGCAATAACCCTGTCAATTTAAAGTCCACAGACTCGAAATTTATTATACAGGTTATTGAGATTAGGGAAAATCTTTGTGGTCGGTTTTTGAGAATTCTGCCACACTCCTCCGAAAAGTTTTGGTCTAAACACTTTAAATTTTAGATATAGGTTCCTTGGAAATGTATCTAACTTAATAACTTGATTTGAGCTGAAAACAATAAATGGTAAGGGGTCATAATAGGGGTCAAAGTAAAAAAATTGACCTCTGCGGTCTCTATCAAATTACTCAGAAAATTTCTGGTCTAAACATTTGAAATTTTACATAAAGGGTATTTTTAATCGGTTTGCGTCGAAAATGTTTAGTTACCAATATATAAATGCAAGTTTGTATGTACGTGTGTATGTCTGCTTAAAACTTTCGACAAAAGCGACTGATTTTACCAAGGTCAGTAATGTTTTAAAGTGCAATCTGTCATACGACAAATATCGAAAAATTGACTAAAACATTAATATCTTCACCTTCAACTCCGAACTTTCTACAAGGAGGGGGGGGAGCCGATATTTTCGCCGATATTTTTTAAAGTAAGTAATCCTCCTTAATTTAAAAAAAATGTCATTTCCGGTTTGGCGGTAGTCGTAACAGCATAGACATCACGTTTTTCCCCGTTCTTTTCCTCTTTGGCAGTACGGGTTCGAGCTTCCCTTCCTACTACCACTTTTTTCTTTTGTTTTTGCTCAACAGACATATCCAAAGACCCGGGCAACGCCAGGCTGAAGTGCTAATATATATATATATATATATATATATATATATATATATATATATATATATATACATTAACCCTTATCCCTGAGTGGCTTCCGGGCCTTGATAAGTGGTGATCACTGTGTAATATATATATATATATATATATATATATATATATATATATATATATATATATAATAAAAAAATACGTTTTTGTCTGTTCATTCTATTTTGGATGCTTTCTAACTTCTGAATAGCGGTCTTCACTTCTGGGTGATGCAATCACTATATTTATCATGCAGTGATAATGGTTGAAATCGCCCTAAACTCTAGATCGAAAACTGAAGAGCCAGTGCTCAAAACAACGAGATATTATAAAAAGGCTGACTGGGAAGCCATCAGGGAACTAATTAGAGATGCCCCATGGGGAAATATTTTCTCTCTCACTGCTGAACAATGTGCAAACGAGACCACTGAATGGTTCAAAACTGCAATCGAAGCGCATGTTCCCATGCGGAAATTTTATAGTAAGCCCCACTCTCCCCAATGGTTTACGTCGACTTGTGCAACTGCCATTGCTCAAAAGCAGCATGCATACCGTAGGTTTAACCGACATAAGTCAAGTTCAAACAGACTGAAGTATATAGAAGCTAGAAATAACGTTAAGAAAGAAATAGCGATAGCTAAGAGACAATTTACGGAAACACTAAAAAGCGCATCGAAGCACAAAAACTAGGAACTCGAGATTCTGGAAAATCTACAACAGTGTAGTAATCAACAATTCCCCCACTAACCAACAATCACGAGGTTGTCTCCTCAGCAACCGACAAGGCTAACATGCTTGCCAGTCGGTTTGCCACCAACTCCACACTGGACCCTTCCAACCACCCCTACCTGACTTTCCTATGCGGACAGACGCCACGCTAGACGATCTGAAAACCACCCCTGCTCAGGTGCATGCTATCATAAAAAAGCCTAGACATTTCAAAAGCATGTGGACCCGATCTTATCCCAGCTGTGCTATTAAAAAAGTGCTCAGCCGAAGTAGCTCCAGTTCTCTCCAAACTCTACAACAAATGCCTAATGAAGCTTGCTTTCCGGGCTGTTGGAAAACTGCTCCTGTTGTACCAGTATTCAAGAATTCTGGCGAAAGGACAGACCCATCAAATTATCGCCCCATTAGCCTCCTCCCACTTTTTGCCAAAATATTTGAGACCATAATTTACCATGCTCTTGTCCATCATCTTACAGATGCTAAACTACTGACTGACAAACAATATGGATTTAGACAAGCCCGTTCCACAACAGACATCCTAACTGTGATCTCTGAACGTATATACCATTCACTGGACAAAGCGGGAGAGGGCAGAGCGGTAGCTCTAGATATATCTAAGGCTTTTGACAGAGTATGGCATGTGGGTCTCCTCAGTAAAATCAGATCATACGGTATCACTGGTAGAATACTTAACATAATTAAATCCTTCTTAGATAAGAGAAAAATCCAGGTTGTCCTCGACGGTCGTACATCTAAACAATATGATATAAATGCGGGGGTGCCCCAGGGTTCTATTCTTGGACCTCTATTGTTCCTGATATTCATAAATGACCTCCCCGACAAAATTGCCTCTGAGATGGGTATATATGCTGATGACACTACACTCTATAACAGGCACGACAGGAAAACAAATAAACACATTTCTAAAGAAATGGCAGAAACACAAGAGGAAGACCTCCAATCTGTGGTGGACTGGGGACAAAAGTGGTTGATCACGTTCAATGCTGCCAAGACTAAACTAGTTTCATTCAATAATTACAAGAAACCCTCTCTACCACCCATAGCAATGGCCAACGACTCTTTATCTGAGAGTCCATCTTTCAAACTCCTTGGCCTAACGTTCATAGGAAACATGAGTTGGAACAATTACATTGAAGGCATTGCCAGGGCCGCTGCAAGAAAGGTGGGCTCTCTCTACCGGGCTAGAAAACTACTAACACCCGAAAGTATCCTGTACCTCTATAAGGCCACCATTCGCCCATGTATGGAGTATTGCTGCCACATCTGGGTTGGTGCCTCGCTCCTTGACAAGGTTCAAAAGAGAGCCGCAAACCTGATAGGCCCTGAACTGGCATCTAAGCTTCAGCCTCTGTTCCATCGACGAAATGTTGCATCCCTCTGCCTTTTCTACAAGTATTTTAGTGGTGAATGCTCTGACGAACTGCAATCACTTGTGCCCCTACGACGTGAGCACCCTCGACAAATCCGACAGGCTGCTAAATCCCACCCCCACACTGTAGAAATCCATAGATGTAAAAGATCTTTTTACTTCAATAGTTTCTTCCCCAGAACCGCTAGACTCTGGAATTCCATTCCAGGTCCCTGCTTCCCCAACAGTACTGACGTGCAGAAGTTCAAGTGTAACGCGAACCGACATCTTGCTGCCCAAATCTCTACATAGTACCCCAGTAGTTGTTGCCCCTGATAGTAGTCCCTTACACCAAAGTGGTAATGTGCCTTGTTTGGGGTGAAAATGTAAAAAAAAAAAAAAAAAAAAGTCCGAGTACATTGCATTGATTCTGGATTAATCAACAGAGATAGATTAATGTAACTCGATTTGAACAATATATGTCTATATATAAGAAAACGTGGCTGTGTGTGTGTGTGTCTGTCTGTCTGTCTTTCTGTCTGTGCACATTTCCCTACGCAATAACTCTGTCAACTTTTAGTCTAAAGACTCGAAAATTGATATACAGCGAACTGAGATTAGGGAAAATACATGTGATCGGTTTTCGGCTAGAAATTTTGCTGTTAAGGGGTCAAAGTTTAACGATTTGACCTTTGAGAACTCTACAAACTCCTCCGCCAATTCTGTGTCTAAACACTTTAAATTTTAGATATGGGTTCCTATGACATGGATCTAACTTTATAACCTGATTCGAGCCCAACTCAATATATGTTAAGGGGTAATGATAGGGGTCAAATTTAAAAAAATTGACCTATTTTTTGTTTTGTGTTTTTTTCTAAGCATGCACCTCCAAACACCGGGCAACGCCGGGCTGAAATGCTAGCATATATATGTATATATATATATATATATATATATATATATATATATATATATATATATATATATATATATAATCCATTATTAATAAAATAAACTTTACCAATAACAGTAACAATCTGAAATTAAATAATTAATCGATGTAAAAATATACCAGTTAAAATTTTTATAAAATGTTCAACATTCCTGACGATTAATCTAGAAAGATAGAAATGTAGTGATATGTACGATAAATGTGGCGATTACATCAGCCAGTTTTGGCCAGAAGTGAAGACCGTTATTCGGAAGTTGAAAAGGATAAAAAATATAATGAATGTACAAAAAACGTCCATTTGATTTACTAATATATATAAGCTAAATAAAAACTGTATTCAAAGTTACAGGTGAGATTGTAAGCAAAAGAAAATATGTTGCAATTTTGATTATAATATTAAATAGATAAGTAAATAAATTACAACGCAGAAAGCAGGAAATAACTAAGAAAATAAAAGAAAAAGAAACTCATCCATAAATGATAAGAAAAAAAAAATACAGCGAATACATATTTTGAAACAGAAACCAAGAAGATAATCACACCAATAAAAAGGGGGGGAGGTAATAAGAGATTGGTGTGCTTGTAAAGAGTGTAGCGTAAACCGAGACGACGACGACGACGACGACGACGACAGTCCGAGGTCTTCTATTGCTTGAAGGCGAAAAATGCGGGAAAACAGGATCGTGTTCGTTGCTAATTGGTCAATTGGAGTCGCGACATCCGATGGCTAGTCTACATCAAAGGGAGCGCGATGGGTGCAGAAGACGTGTTCACGTGTGCAAAAGGGTGTCATAACGGAACGATGAACATTCGAGAACTGGAAACAAAAACATTGAAACAAAATTGGAAAGAAAGCTCGAAATGGAGAAATAAAACGAAAGTTAATTAACAAAACTCGGTATTAAAAGAAAAAAGTGAAGAACAAATGAAGAAATTAAATCACGAAGAAAGAAAGTGAAAAGCAAAACAAAAAAGGATAAAACGACAAAAGAAAAATAAACGAAAGGTAAATAACAAGAAAACGTAAGAAAATATGAAATGAAATCGACGAGATGAGAAAAAAGAAGAGAAAATTTAAGAAAAGAGAGACAAAAATACAAGGTGTATAATGAGTAATGTAAACACATCTCTCTCTCTCTTTCTCACTCTCTTTCTCTCTCTCTCTCTCTATATATATATATATATATAAACAAAAAATTAATAAAACATGTTAAAACACTTTCAGAAGAGGTAAAAACATGTTATTTTCAAAAAGAGGACAACAATTATGTAGTTAGTACAATTTTGTTATATAGATGGCTCGATGAATTGCATTCATCTGCAAAAGATCTAGCTAATTTGCATAATCTTTGAAACATTCATTTTAATTAATTCCCTATTAGTTTTTTTTTTCGGTTTTCTAATGGAATAATCATCTTTAGTTAACTATTACGTGTCATTATATTCATGCAGATATTCTACTTGATTTATACTTGCGTAATATTTGCGTAAAAAGTTTACAGTGAACAAAAAATTGTTTCCATATATATTTATGTATACGTATATATTTTTGTTGCATCTAAAAAAGTGAACGTGTCTGTGTGGCTGTTTACATTTTCCTATGCAATAACACTGTTGATTTTCAGTTTACAGACTCCAAATTTGATATACAGGGTACTGAGATTAGGAAAAATCTTTGTAATCCGTATTCGGCCAGAAATTTGGCTGTTAAGGGGTCAAAGTTCAACGATTTTTCATTTGAGAACTCTTCCAAACTCCTCCGACAATTTTGGGTCTAAACACTTGAAATTGTAGATATGGGTTCCTAGGACATGGATCTATCTTCATAACTTGATTTGAGCTGAAAAGAATAAATGTTAAGGGGTCATAATAGGGTCAAAGTTAAAAAAAAAAATACCGCTTTTTTATGCTTAACATACACATCTAAACACCCGGGAAACACCGGGCTGAAATTCTAGTACGTATATATTTTTGTTTAATCTATCTATCTTTCTATCTATCTATCTATCTATCTGTGTACATTTCCGTACGCAATAACCTTATCAATTTTTAGTCTACAGACTCGAAATTTGATATACAGGGTATTGAGATTTGGGAAAATTGATGTTATTGGTTTTCGGCCAGGCCAGAAATTTTGCTTGGCTGGTAAGTGGTCAAAGTTCAACGCTTTGACCTTTGAGAACTCTACAAAACTCCTCCGAGAATTTGGTGTCTAAATACTTGAAATTTTATATATAGGATCCTTGGACAGGGATCTAGTTTAATAACTTGATTTGAGCCCAAAACAATTAATTTTAAAGGATCATAATAGGGGTCAAAGTTTAAAAAATTGACCGCTGAAATGCTAATATATATATATATATATATATATATATATATATATATATATATATATATATATATATATTAGAAACTTTGTCTTTGTTCTGGGTGAGTTCGTTCCCTATAAATTCCGCAAAGGCTGAGCAGATTTATATGAAGGTTCACAGGATGGTACTTCATTCGGCCCTGGGAAAGTTCGAGTCCTCGAGTCTCTCTGCTTATATATATATATATATATATATATATATATATATATATATATATATATATATATATGTGTGTGTGTGTGTGTGTGTGTGTGTATGTGTGAAGTTTATGATGGTTCTTTGAAGCAAAAAGTTAGCGTGTTTTTATATTCTTTTTTATTTCAAGCTGTTATCTGCTCTTGATCACAAAAGGAAGCGAAAAAAAAAATGAAAGCCGTTGAAAAATATTGGAAATTTTAAATTTGTAACTACTATTCCAGAGACATACGGCGACATGTTAACATTATATATATATATATATATATATATATATATATATATATATATATATATATATATATATATATATATATATATTGTACCAATGGTTTTATGGCAGATTAGTAAAATATCAATAGTTCACTAAATATACGTCACACAAAAATGAAAATTGTATAATCAAATGACTGCTTCAAGATTATTTATTCCCCAAAGCATTATTCAAATCCATGCGACATTCACGAAGTTATGACATTTTATTTTTATCAAGTAATTTATACTATCTATCATGTCATGCAAGTCTTTTAAAATGCCAAAAAGAGGCGATTAAGGATTATTAAAAACAACTCCAACACAAAATCCAGAAAGAATAAGGGCACCAAGGTGAACCTTTCACGTTGTGATATTCGGAAAATTCGTAGAGAAGTCAACCGAAACCCAAACAGCACCAGTGATACCATTTTTCCAAGAGCTGGAGTTACTTCAAGATCCAGACAGGCCCGATGTAATGTGTTGAACGAGATGGCAAGGAATAACAAAAGTATTCTAAGGCCTCCATGGAGCAAACATAAGCGATAAGTTGGTTGGACTATTCCGAGTTCCAAAGTGTGTAAAACTTACCAGTAATGCGTGCACGGCCTTTTTGGATAAACATTTGTCACCATGGCTAGATGACCTACCATTATCACGTCACTTTCCGATAATCTTTATGCATGACAATGCACCATCCGATTTTGCTACAGAGACTGCAGCCTTTCTTGAATCTATGGACTTCTTTGTAGAAACATCATTAGCTGGCCACCGTGTTCTCCGGGCCTTAACCCTATTGAACATCTCTGGTAAATATTGAAAAAGAGGTGTTTATGCGGAAGGAGAGAAATTTACTTCAAACGACACCATGCGGAGGAAAGTAGTAGATATTGCCAGAACCAACACTTTTTTTAGATCAAATAATTGACTTCTTCGGCGGACAAAAGATTGTATAAAGTTATTTTAAAAAATGGTGGATAAATAATTCATTTTTTTAGGCTTAGCACCTAGGATTTGCTTTTGTTTATTATTTTTTTAGCAGAAAAATATAATAAAAAGTAAGGTTTTCATGATTAGGAATTGTATTTTTGTCCTAAAACAACATTTTAGGAAACCTGCAATAAAGTGATGGTCAGTGGAAATTCCACGATAAAGAAGAAAATGTTATAACTTTGTGAATATCGCATGAATTTGAATATTTTTTGTGAAAATAACTAACCTTAAAGCATTCATTTTATTATACAATTTTTTTTTTTACATATATTTAGTGAAATATTGATATTTTACTACTCTGCAATAAAGTGATTGACGCAATTTATATATATATATATATATATATATATATATATATATATATATATATATATATATATATATATATATAAACAGTTATCTATAGCTGCACAGTATCAAAAACTCCAAATATACAAGAACCTATCAACAGCCATAACTCAACTACCAGATTAAATAATAACATCAACTTAAATCAATCTACCGATCAATTATTAACCAACCCACCACATTATAATCCAACAATAGACCTAACGGAAAATAATCATAATAATCAAGAGGTAATATATATTGGTTCCACATCTGGCCCAATAAAACATAGAATTTCAACGCACAAACATTCTTTTAAAAATAACTCTCTATCAAACCAAACTACTCTATCCAACTATATTTGGCAACTAAAAAATAGCAATATTTCTTTCAACTTAAAATGGCAAATAATTGAGACTTGCAAATCATATAAACCAGGAGATAAATTTTGTACATTATGTATAAAAGAAACCCTAAAAATTTTAAAATATGAAGATATAAAAAGCACAACCAAACTAGTAAATTCAAGACACGAGCTTCTATCATGTAATCATAAACGTTGGTTTAAATTTAATAAATATAAACCACCTTAAATCATTAAAAATTACTCATTAGTAAAAATAGATTACTTTTTTCTTTTTTTTTTTTTTTAAATAAATTAAGTTAAACCAATTACCTCCCTTAGACTCGTAAATCAAATAATAAATAAAGCCATGACAATTATCTCCCCTTAAAAACTTGCAAAATAAATACTCTCTCTATATAGATATTAACTGTAGCGTCTTTAAATCAAAATACGCTAACGGAAACAATTTACTGCACGAGCGTCGCCCTTTTAAAATTCATCATTCAATAAAATAAAAAGCTAGAGCAAACATCTAAATGACTACTTTAAATACAGTTCCTGATTTCAAAAAAAGAAAAACCAAAAGGTAATTATATATCTATATATATTTAAATCAGATTTATTATGTAAATTCAAAAAAAAAATATATTTTTTCTACTCATTTCTATCTCTAACCTATACCAATTTTCTTATTAATTTTCTTATAAATTTTAAATCCAAACCTTTTACTTCAATTTTTCAGATTCATCTGCCTTACTTTTAATGCTAGGTTTATTTTTGGTGTCTTTTCAATTCAATAGAAATCCTCCTAAATTTGCTGATGAGGAGACCGTGCTTACCAAAAAAAAAAAAAAAAAAAAAAAAACTATGTATAATTGTTCTACGTGACTTCATGTATACCACAAATAAAAATCACGGATTTCCGAAACGATCGTACAGATAATTGACTTTGTTGTTGTTCCTTCTTATGAAACTGATTTTTAATTTAATTAAATTTGGATTTTTAAATTTTAAAAATTTTTAAAATTTTTAAATTATAAATCACATTACTTAATATATATATAAACATATATATATATATATATATATATATATATATATATATATATATATATATATATAATTATATAATTGTATGTTTCTAGATGTATATATCAACTGAATCTCTGGTGTTTATGAAAAGTTCGTTATGACCAACAAAAGTGATTATAGTTTAACTATAAAAACGTTATTAGCTATTATGTATATAAATGTTTTGACTGCAATTCATTTAGAATAAGCTTCATTGTACAAAGATCTATATTGAGGATGCTGTTGCTTTAAGAGAATTACATACCTGCTTTTGAGGTACGGTGTGGGAATTGGATTGGAGTGGATTTTCAGTGTTGTGGCCAATGAAGTGGAAGTATGTGAGACCAAGGCTAAGTATGTGAAACGTATGGACAGAGAAAGGGCAGAGGAATTGGTTGGAAAGAAAATGCAAGGAATGTCTTCCAAGATGTAGCAGATGTGGTTGATGAAATATCATGGCATGGCTTAAAGTTGGGAATCTGGCTAAGAGTACTGAAGTATTGTTTTTGCAGCACAAGAGCAGGCACTGGGAACGCTACTGTTAAAAAAGTGGTTCTAACAGAACGCCGAATTTGCGGAAAGTTTTCAGAATCAAGCTCGCATGTTGCAGCAGGGTGTAGCGGATTGGCTCAGAGAGCGTAGCGCAAAAGACACGATCGCATGGGGATTCAGATGTACTGGAAGATCTGTAAGAAGTTTGGGGTGAAGCGTACTGGAAAGTGGTTCGAGTAGGTGCCTGATGAAGTGAGAAAAAGAGGGTGGATATGTAGAGGTACGGTGGGACAAACGTGTCCTGACGACAAAGCAATGAGACATAATCGTCCGGAGTTGTTTGCAATTGACAAAGTCTCACAAAAGTACCCTGAGACAGGGATGTGAGAGAGAAGGAGTAATTATGCTCCATTGGGATTGGAGATCAGGCATATGCAGGGATTAAAACACAAATAAACCCGGTCATAGTTAGTACGCTAGGTGTAGTATCAAGTCAGCTAGAATGATATTTGAAAAAAAAACTACGAATCAACTATGTTTTAGGCGGATTTCAGACCTGTACTTTTGATATTTGAAGCTCTTCGTTTGGATTGAGAGAAAGTCTTTTGAGAATGAATCCGCTCTCTTTTCAGGGAGACATTGGTAAACGGAATTATTATTATTATTATTATTATTATTATTATTATTATTATTAATATTATTATTATTATTGGCTCACAAGGAGTTTTCACACAAGTCATCAAAGATCTCTCCTTGAAAGCAACCTATAGTGTTCCCTAGCAGCTGATTGACAAGAAGTCTCACCAGATTTCCAGTACTCTCCACTTCTTTCGGTAACATTTGCACTTAAATTTGTGTCATAAAACCATTGGTTTCTCGCTGGCAACGACCATTTGTCTCCACTGGAGCTTTAGTGGCAATAAGTCTCCACAAGGTCCCAGTTCTCTTCGCACTTATCCAGTCAACGCTCTCTCCTCTGTCTTTCCATCCTTCCTGATCTTTCACGGCTATTTGGTATCACTTTTTCCCAGGATCGATGATGGAGCAATGAGAGGGAATGCGGAGGGGATAGAGAACTTATAGATATGCAGTTTCAATGTTCTTGGTTCCATATAACGCTTCTTCATGTTTTGTCTCTGCAGCAGTTTGTCTGGTTCGCCCATGTGGCTCATGTGTATCACTCTCTGCATTCAAGAGTTTTTTCTTTAATATTTCAGATGTGTTCATTATTGTTATTCGTTGTATCTTTCCAGCCGTTCCTCTGATTCCAATTTCTCCCATTTTTTTTTAAAGCTTCTTTTCGGAATTGTTCCTAGTGCTCCTACTATTCTAGTTATTATCTTGATTTTCTTCATCATCCATTCCTTGTCAGCTCTCTGGCTAGCTTTGTGTATTTGTTCCGTATTTCTTTTTCTTTGATATCCACCCTGTGGTAAGCTGGAACAGAAAGTTTATGATTTGACAGGATTTTTCTTTTTTACAACTTCCGGTCTTTTTGCATGGATGGATTTATATGTTTGTATGTCCGTGTCCCATGGGATTTTGTAAATTCTCGTTTTCAAGTACCGTTGCCGGCTTATGTTTGTACCATTTGCCTGTGCGTTCGAAATACATTTGTTTGCATAATTCCCAGTGTACTGCCCTCCTCGGTTGGTCGTGTCTCTTTTTGTACTCCTTTTGGGCCAGTTTGCTGCATCCGCTTACTATAGAATTTATAGTCCCTTCTTTTGTCCACAGTGTCTGCATTTGCTGTTTTCTTGTGTTTTGTCGATCTTTGCTTTGATGTGGTTTATTCTTATCGAGTTATCCTGTGTTGCATTTATTAGAGGTTCAATGTCTCTGTTAACTTGTCCTTTTCGCATCCATGTCCAAATGCTGTTTCTCTTTCCATTTTTCTTTTTCATCTTATCCTTTGTCTATGTTTGGTTGATTATTTCCGTGGAACTCGTTGCCATAAGTATTTTTCAGTGTTCTTTATTACGTATTTTTCTTAACCCCATTGAATATCTCTGGTCAATATTAAAAAGAGGAGTTTCTGAGCGAGGAGAACAATTTACTTCA
This sequence comes from Euprymna scolopes, assembly GCF_053919585.1. Classification (NCBI taxonomy): domain Eukaryota; kingdom Metazoa; phylum Mollusca; class Cephalopoda; order Sepiida; family Sepiolidae; genus Euprymna; species Euprymna scolopes. The sequence continues at coordinate 142,238,812 of NC_136494.1, forward strand.
AAGGATGCTTTGTAAAGAACATAGCTGATATTGCCAGAGCCATATCGCCTTTTTGAGATCAAACAAGTTCACTTCCCCGGGGGATAAAATGTTGTTTTAAGTTATTTAAAAAATGGTGGATGTGTCAATAAATAATGCATTTATTTGAGGCTCAGCATCTACGGTGTGCTTTTTCTCATTATTCTTTGACAGAGAAATGTTTGTAAAAAATAAAGGACGCATGATGGCATTGTATTTTTGCACTAAAACGACATTCTAAGAGACCTTCAATAAAAGGATTGACAGTGAAAATTCGACGATAAAGAATAAAATGTCATAACTTCGTGAATATTGCATGAATTTGAATAAATTCTTTGGGAAATAACTAACCTTGAAACAATAGAAGAGAGAAGCTTGGTTTTAGATGCATTCACAGTAACCAGCCACTCCTTACCCCATTGTACTACGTGCTCAAGATCAGAGGAGAGAGAATTGGAGAGAACTTGGTCGTTTACTGTCTTAGATGTACTACCATAAATGGTAGTGTCGTCAGCATAAATGTCTACAAATGATGTAAGGATGTGATTTGGAAGATCATTAATGTAGATCAGGAAAAAAGTTGGGCCCAGGATGGACCCCTGAGGGACACCGGTATTAATACTGTGAGCTTCTGATTTTTGCCCCTCAACTACTACTCTTATGAACCTATCAGAAAGAAATGATTTAATAATTGAGAAGACATTTCCAGCTATACCATAGCTAGAGATCGTATGAAGTAAACCTTTATGCCATACCCTATCAAAGGCCTTAGATATGTCAAGAGCAATTGCCCTAGAAAGGGTGCCTCCGTCGAGAGATTTGCTAATCCTATGAGATATAACTGTAAGCACATCTGTAGATCTAGCAGAACGGAAAACATATTGAGTGTCACTAAGAAGGTTATTTTTGTTGAGATGGTTGATTACTTCTGTATTTAACACAGATTCCAGCAACTAACTCATGGCGCACAGGAGACTTATTGGCCTGTACTGAGAGGGGGATGAGCGATCACCTGAATTCTTAAATACAGGGCATACTGATGAAATTTTCCAGGGAGATGGGAAACTATTCTCCTTAAGACAACGTTTATCTATGTGTGTGTTTCTCAATCTAGCTATCTATCTATCTAACTGGCGAGGTAAACAAGAGATGGGATGTGAAGATATGTCTCGATAAAATTTGTCAAAACATATTGAGGTGTAAAATGGACCGTGAGAACGTGTTTGTTGTCACGTGTTCAGGTTGGCTGGACATAGAGTCAATTTGAAATTCGGACGTTGAGAAGAGAGGATGGGTAACCGGTTGTCACTTGGAGACTAGAATTTGCAACCCAAGCAAAGATACTCACTTTCCATTCTTCTGCGATCGACACCTGGAAAATGAATAAAAACTGTATAAAACCAACTATTGTCTCGGAATTGAAATGCATTCGTCCACAGGTTCCAGCTCCCATCCAACAGCAGATGAATTTCCAGGTGGATCAAAAGACCAACAACTCAGTTGAAAAGTTGATGAGGTATAACGAAATAAATCTGACACACGCGTACACAACACATTTAGACAATCAAGGAACATAAATAGATTGCAAAACGATAACTTAGCGTTCAGATTGTGAAGAAGCAATAATATAGACATATATAGCAATACGACGAACAATCATACAACGAAACACAGCTTGGTTCCAACCAGTTTTGGCAAATAGCAAACAGGGTATTTAACAGAATCGTGTGTTCTATTCCAACCATCATCATTGAACTTTAGGTAATTTCGTCAGTATCAGACAAAGCCTATCTCTTTGCCAAGACCTTTGCAGCTAATTCTACCCTATTCGACCAAGGCCCAAAATCCCTTGCATTCCCTCATGTATCAGAAAACATGCTATGCGATATACAAATAACTGCAAGTGATTTTGTCAAGCTAATTAAAGAAAACGTTGACTCCAGTAAAGCAATTATAGTGCGTAAAAAGTTTCAGAAGTAGATCCCATACTTCCAAAACTGTTTAAGCATTGTCTTAAGGAGAATTGCTTCCCAACACCCTGAAAAATCGAAACAGTATTCCCTGTATTTAAGAATCTAAGTGATCGGTCATCTTTCTCTCTGTACAGATCAATAAGTCTCCTGTGCGTCATGAGTAAATTGCTGTGAATCTGTGTTAAATAAAGATGTAGTCAAACACCTCAGCAGAAAATAACGCTCTTAGTGGCATGCAATGTGGTTTCTGTTCTGCTAGATCTACAGCAGATGTGCTAATGGTTATATCTCATAGGATTAGCAGATCTCTCGACGAAGGCTTCATTTCTAAGGTAATTGCTCTATAGATATCAACGACCTTTGATAACATATGGTATGAGGGTATACTTCACAAGATGTTCAGCTACAATATAGTTGGAAATTATTAAATCATTTCTTTCTAATAGATTCATAAGAGTAGTGGTTGATGAGCAGAAATCAGAAGCTTACAGCCATTAATGATGAAGTCCCTCTGGTGTTCATTCTGGGCTTTCTTCCAAATAACATCCTAAGATCATCTGTAGACACTTATGCTGACGACACTACTATCTATAGTCACACATCAAAGGCTGTAAGTGACTAAGTTTTCTCTAATCTGTCCTCTCTGATCTTGGGATACAATGGGGAAAAAGGTGGTTGGTTACTTTGAATGCATCTAAAACCAAGTTTCTATCTTTCCATTATCAACGCTCTCATTTCCATCTGGCATCAATTGAAATGAATGGTTCTCGTCTTGAGTAGGCTCCATGTTCTGACAAGCTTCTGGGCTTGACCTTTACTCCGTATCTAAAATAGAACACGTACATTAAATCTGTTGCCAAAGTCACTGAAAAATAGTTAGATCATTTTATGTAATGTACATTTTGTTGCAGTTTAAAAACATTATCTTTCATCTAGCAATTAATGATATAGATATAAAATTTTCAATGATCTTTTTAAACGAGTGCAACAGAATGTGCATTACATAAAATGAATCCAAAGTAATTTTTTTTTATTTAATTTAAATTAAATTTTTATACCTTACTTTGTAAAATATATAAAAGTGCACTTGTAAGTTAAATAAATTTCAAATTGAATCTTGTACTTTTATTTTTAAAGCCTATAGTAAAAACATTTTGTATAACAATTTTCATGCCTTGGATGAAATGCTTTCCAAACTTGTATGTATATATATTTCCATCCAGAATGTGGGTTGGCATATATGGACGACTTTTTTCGATTTTATTTCAAGGCCGATTAAGTAGTTATCTGAAAAGTCTTGAATCTGTCAACGTTGGACGACTCAAGCCCTTTCTCTGCAGACAAAAAAGATTCAGTAATTCATTGGACCCTTTAGGTTATTTGTAGAAAGCTACTATAGATAGTTAATGTATGTCTATACGTGTATATGTATAAATTCCCTACCCCTTCTATTGTGTATATTTTCTTTGTGAAGTATATAAATGCTTCCTGTATTTTTCCCTTCTTTTCTGTATATTTAAATGCGTATATATCATTCCTCACTCGTGTTATTTCACGAATTACTTTTTTTTCCTTATAATAATATATATATATGTGTGTGTGTGTGTGTGTGTATTATCTTTCTACTCCCCTTCACTTCCTCCCTGTTCATATTCATTGTAAATAAATTGTAAATATGTTTTCGCAATTTCACTTTGTTTTTAATTTCTTCCTCTTACTTTCTTTTTTTAAAAATGCCATCGTTTACTCCTAATGAGAGTGGCGAAAGACGTCTTGGGTTAGGGTTCTAAAGATCTCTATTCTCTGTCACACACACATAGACACACGCACACACACACACATATCAGGTATCAGGTTGACAAGTAAGTTCTTGCGGTTTTTCACTTTTAAAATCAGATGAACATAAGTATTATCGAAATCAATAGACTTTCGCCAAACGAAATACAAGTGTATTTATGCCAGTAACGTAGTAACCAGTAGCGTTCTGATGACGTTTTTGATATCGCTTAGGTTTTTTTAAGCATTTCTTTCGCAGAACCTTGCTGAGATGCTTGAAAATGTGGTAGTCGGTAGGTGAGAGTTCTTGAGAGTATGGCGGATGGGGTAGAATTTCGTAGTAAAACTCCTTTAACTTCTAAAGAGTCAATTTAGCAATATGCGGTCGGGCATTGTTGTGGAGAAGAATTGGGCCTTTTCTGTTAACAAATGCTGAGTGCTGTTGTCGAAGTTTCTGATGAATTTCACACATTTGTTGACAGTAATTCTTCGCCTTAATGATTTCGCCTGCATTCATATATAATGTATTGATGAGACCGATGCCAGACCAATAAATAACTAGCATGGCTTTTTTGGTGCAATTCTTTCTTAAGGAAGTGTCGTGGAGTTTCGTTGACATATAACACCTGAGCTGAGAGTCGCCAGTTTTTGTAAAGAACCGACTTTTTATCGCAAGTTACAAACCATTCGAGAAATGGGTCGTTCTTTTTGTATAAAAAATGGGGATATGACCTTTTACAACAGCAGTTTTTATAATTATTTTTTGTCGTTCCATATTTATCAAGTTTTTTCTTCCCAATGTCTCTGAAGAAGTTGGAAATCGTCGTATACGTAATCTCTATTTCTGAAGCAAGTCCTTGAACAGTTGTGCGAGTATTGGTTTCGACTAAGGCTCTTAATTTATTGTTACCACCATCGGATAGCCGACCACTACGCTTATCGTCTGCAACACTCTTGTCGCCACCACAAATTTTTTTATAAACCACCATTGTGTTGTGCGTTCAGTAGTGTTTCCCAGGCCTGGGTTCAGTGATTCCGCGAGCCGTTGCAACAGCTTTTTTGACCCAGCTTAAATTGAAGTTGAAATTATGCGAATTTGCTTTTTTTCTATCATTCAACGTTCTTAAAATCAGGCATAATTGTTTTAAAACGATTTAATTTAAACAATTAGATAGATTGAAAACGCCTTTTAATATATAAAATGAAGTTACTATAACGAAAACTTTTTGAAAAGACATCATTTGAAATTAAATTTAAAATTCTGCAAGAACATTCTACTCAACCTAATATATATATATGTATATGTGTGTGTGTATATACACACATATATATACATATAATATATATATCATATACATGCATATATATATGAATGTATATATAAATATACATATATATAATATAATATAAATATATACATTTTTCAAGTGATCTTATTTAATTTACAATATATATATATATATATATATATATATCTTTCTCTCTCGGTTTTTCTCTCTCTGTATGCATACATAAACACGCACACACACACACACACACACACACACACACACACACACACACACATATATATATATATATATATGGAGTTAGGGACAATCAAGTGATAAGGCAACTAAAACGCGCTGTATGAGCAGCAAATGTTATTCCATTCATTGAATCTGCTTTCAGAAATGATATTTATTGCAACTCTGTAGGTTTTACTTAAAGCAGTAAATGGCGAACCGTCATCCTTTCTAGTGACTGCATTTTGTGCTCGGAGTGTTTCTCGCTTTCGTTTGAAAAGAAGATTTGGTGCCGACTGGAAAATTACTTAGCCGGACAGGTTTTTGCACTGTTCGGAAATTATTCGACCAGCGCCTACCGACGGGTTTTTATCTCCCCCACCCAACCATTCTTTTTACGATCGTAGATGCGTCCTCGAAATTCTATGAGAGCCATTCGGTTTGTCAGGTGTCATTTTATTTTATTTTTTTAAGTTACAAGCACAGACTTAATTATTTTTTTTTACATGTGTTTAAAATTATTTGAATATTTTTCTGTACATCAGTGGTGTAATCTTCAGTTATGAATAATATTAGCAAAGGCGTAGATTGTTATGATGATCATCTCATTTTATCGCAGATTGAATGGCAACATCTTATTTTTGTGCAGAGTTAATGGTCACATATTTTAGCGCAGATTGAATATCACAAATTATTTTAGCGCAGTTGGAATAGCAATATAATTATTTCAGCATAGATTAAATGCTTTCGCCTTATGTCAGCGCAGATTGAATGGCCACATATTAAAGCACTGATTAAATATCACAACCTATTTCAGCTTGGATTGCTCACATCTTATTTCAGCCTAGGTTGAATGGTGACATCTTATTTCAGCGCAGATTGAAATATTGCACTTTATTTCAGTGCAGCATGAATTGTGCTGTTTTATTTCAGCGCAGATTGAATGATCACTTTTTACTTTAGCTTGCATTGAATAAGCTCATTTTAATTTAGCGTAAATGGAATGGACGCTTTTTACACTAAAGCAGATTGAAATGCGTCTTATTTAAGTGTATTTTACAAAAACGCTTTTTTTTTGTTCAAATCAACCTGATACATATCTACAATATATTTATCGGTGTGACTAGTGTAATATCTGTTCAGACACTGTGCTTCTGTTATCGTTCAATAAAGGGCACTCTGTGTTCTAGACTTGGGCAAGTTTTATTTTTGTCCCAGCCTGATTTTTCACTATGTTATTTATTTATTTTTATTTCTTTATCGTTTCACCCTTAATAAAGCACAGGGCCGCTTAGTCATGAAGGTCTACTATTTGGGCAGATTTGCAAGGATATTCTTTATTGAGTTGGGTAGCGAGATATCAGTTCACATTACACTTGAATTTCTGCATTTCATTACAGTCAAGGAAGCAAGGGCCCTGGACAGAAATTCCAAAGGAAAAAGTTATTCGAGTAGAAGGCTTTACGGCTCCTAGAGATGTCTACAGTGTAGGGATGGGTTTTGCTGCTTGTCGGATTTGTCGAGTGTATTGCCGTCGGGGGGTACTAATGTACGGAGATTATCAGAGCACTTGGAATCGAAATACTTGCAAAACAGGCACAGGTATTCCACGTTTTGTCGATAGGACACAGGTTGGAGTTTAGTTGACAGTTCAGAACCTATTAGATTGGCGACTCTTTTTTTTTAACCCTGTCTAGAAGCGAGAGACTAGTGTAAGATGTATCAGCCCAAATATGTTTAAACATATTTTGTGTTTTACTTACTCTTCCGTTTTTGTGTGACTAATTAAATTTAAAGCAGCATTTCCATTTACATATACATTTCCGCATAAATTGAACGGACGCAACTTTGTGTTGCTTACACTGCTCGCTCGCGCGTTGTCGTGAGCCCATTGCTCTCGCATAGCATTCCCTCTTTGCTCCACGTATTCCATTCACTTTTCATCGGCCACTTTTTGCTTTTACCCGCAAACCAATAAATGTATGTCTATTGAAAGGCCTTTAATTTCTTTCAATATTTTCCTTCCTCTTTAGTTCGCTTATATCAAGGAAATATTGCATTTAACTGAGTGTGTTTATTGCTGGCAAATATCATTCAGGCGAAATGTAGACGCAAAGGTGAATGATAAGACTTCTAACGCTGAACAATGGCAATCTTTATTCAGATAAGTCTACGGTGGATTCAAACTATTATCCACATCAATGTTATTTTGATACGCGCTCGTTGCTTTCATAGTCGATGCTGTTGTTATCTGGTTCCGTCTTTCTAATTGGCCGTCTTTACGACGTGACGCTTTTATAAAACATCTACACTTTCTTGGTTATTTAATGCGCAAAAAGAAACAATACAGATCTAATACTAAAAGATGATATCTAAGAAAATTTACTTAATTTACTATGATTTCGTCTGGCGGTTTCAACCATATCAATCTTCTTTAAATTCTATTACGGGGTCTCAAGCTTTTTTTAAGTGCTTAATAATATACTAAATATTTCTGTTTTTATGACATGTGAATTTTATGCATATTGTTTTACAAAATATAAATATTTTCGAATTGTATTACGTCATATTAGACGTTTTAGGCCTTTTTTCGATCGGATAAATCTTTTAGATGTTTTTTATGACACATAATACGCTTGGAAAATTTGCGTTAAAAGATAGTAACTTTATTTAGACGTGTATTACGATATATTGATTTATGTCATAGAAACATTTAAAACGTTGTTTTTTTTTAAGAAACCCTAACCCTAACACTAACCCTATCGCTAACGCTGGAGAATCGCAACAATGAATAATTAATTCGACAAAAACGCTATAATCTTGCCCGACGGGGTAAGATGGAGTAATAAAGAGCAGACGTAATGAGTATCCCTACCTGCCTTGAAGGGGTGCAAAATCCTCATCGAAATCTAATGGGCAAGAACCTTTTAGCTTCTATGCTCCCTTTTTCTCATCGACAAAAAAAAAACGTTACGAGTCTCCGTTCTGTTGTTATTTTCATGGCATATATCTAACTGATCTTAATCTGTTGTGATTCCGCAAAACATTCACAGCAATACGCTTCTAGCTATAAAAATTCTCAACAATTTATCTTACAATTTATTTATGTCCTAAACCCAAATGAAAATTCTATAAGCAAAGTATATTTCCTAGAAATGCTCGTCTGTGGATCAGAATACTGCGAACCTGCTTCCCAGCTGACTATGATATGGTCTTTCTCACGTGTAATGTAAATAAGTTCTTGTTGAACCGTCTTCTAAATAATCGGACTGCAGATCATCACGGCACTCATTAACTCTTATCCTCGAGTGACTTTTACACTCTAATAAGCGGTAACCCTCTAGTAATACGTAATTACATAAATCTTAAATTCTATTGAAGAAATTAAATTATCTTACTAGGAATTGACTTGTTGGTGAAGTATAATTATGAAAATTGAAAACAGGTTTTCGAGAGAAGAATAGCACAGCTGTAGCGTAGTCATGATATCAAAGAAACAGAGGACGGGAAAAGGAAAAAAATTCGATTCGCTTTTTAAGTTTTAGACAAAAAGCATTTATTCGTAGTATTTCCAGCAACGCATTGTATTTTGCTTTAAACAGTTCATACTTTCACATGTCTTAAAATACTCTCTTGACACCCACATGGTTTGCTCGCTGTCATTTTCCAGCCTTGCAGAACACGTGCTTTTCACTGCATTAAATTCCTTCTCTGCCCACGTATCGAATGCGTTCGTCTCCAAACACTACTTCTCTGTTCAGAGAGAAAACGTTTTTGCAGAGAGAAAACGTTTTTGCGAGCACTTCGAAAATAGCTGAACATAAATTCGCTGTTGAAAATACACAACACCACTCTGCAAATAAGGAGAGTATCTAAAAAATAATGCCTCCTTTATCTATTTCGTCCGAACCAGAGTGGATTGCACATTGCATTTTTATCTTGACTGAATATTAATGCATTCACGACTTGAATGCTTCATCTCTCTGTTGCAGATATTGACGCAGTGAGACCTAAAATAACGAACCCCTATCATGGATGTGAGTAAGAATCAGGCATGTGTCATTCAGTTTCTCGGAAATTTGCGTTGAGAATTGTGCTGACTAAAGAAAAAATAAATTCGAGAGAACAAAGCGTCACCTCATCTCAGAACTATAGACAATTAAAACGTCATACGTTTTAATAGTACCACTGCTATCTTCGTAGCTCTGCAACTTTTGAGTTAAAAAAATGAAGAGAGTACGCTTTTGGAACGACCCTCCTTTATCAAGTCTTCTGATATTTTGATCCAGTTTATAATTGTAAAAATAATTAACATTCAATTCTTGCTATTTTTTAAGACTGAACTTTCTGATCCAAAAATTCCTACTTTGTAGCCAAATTTGCTTCAAACTAAAGTGGCTTCTTTGGAGAATTGTCTGATGCATGTATGTAATGGGCTTTGCTGTTTTAACAGCTCTCCAAATCGTAGAGCCATGGAAATCCCTGGAAGACGAGTAAAGATTTTACTTTCCTGTTACTTTCTGTCTTTATTCGAGGATGTATATCAATCCGTGAGTATAAACGTACCCCCACACACCAACCTGGAAATTTCTATAATTCGGCGCGGTACATACAGCTCCTCGCCTTCGCAAATAATCATCTATATGGTACTGACCAAGATCATCGTTCTTAACTTTGGTGATCCGTAGAGAAACGGTGTGACAAGGGGATTGTGTTGCATATTATGTTATACCCTCATCCAAAACTGTATTGTGTTATGATGATGGCAGCAAATTTGTTTTCGAACATAACCATTAATTGATGTAGCACAAAAAAGATATACAGAAACACGAAAACAAATCAGTGATGGGCCGCACGAAGGTCGCTTTTAAGCCCTGCCAAACGCTGGTATTCCTTGACACACATTGTTCAGTCATGTGCGCCACTAGAAGCGCGTTCTTGATGGTCCCTTTTATGTATAATCAAATGCCGCTTTGAATCACCTGCTGTTTTGTACGTCCGCCCGCAGTTGACACATGTTAGATCTAGCAACACAAGACTGCTTTGTGGCCCACTGCGCTGATTAGTCTGGTGGTTTATCAGTCCAGGTCTGTTCAGACATAATCTTCCGCACATCCTCACACTCCAGACCAATTTGGCGCCTCTCCCATCCACGGCTCCTTTCGCCCATCCTTTCGGGATATCACGTTTCAGCCCCTCATACTGGGTTAGATCTTCCTCAAACTTGCCCACACCTCCCCGCAAGGGCCTCCTCCACTCTTCACGATCCAAAGAAAGACTCTTCAGGTTCTTTCATCTATCTCAAATTTTTTAAACGTGGACCTAAAACAATCTTTGAATCTCATTTTAGGCTTTTGAGCCAGACGTCTTCCCTCGGCGAGCTTGCCATAAGGTAGTGGTTTGGGGAGTCGACTGTCTAACATCCTCGCCACATGTTCACTCCATCTTAGTCTATGTTTGATAATGAGAGCTTCAATGCTTAGACATTGGGTCCGTTCAAGCACCTCCATATCACTGGCATACATTTGCCAACCATCGTCTGGTGAAAGCGCTCGAGGCGTCTCAAATGCTTCCTGTATGTTGTTCAAGTTTCATATTGCGTTATACCCTCATACAAAACTGACCCTATGAAATATATTGAGTCAATTTCTTTTTTATAATACCTATGTTCTCAGTCTTTTTTTATATATTTCCGAAAACTTTCAACTGCATCAAAATCATAAAAAAGGTAAAAAAGAGAAAATATTCGCAGAGAATAATTTGGTCTTCCTTCCATATTAATTGCGTGTATTCTATGCTAAAGTATATAAATATTTTATTTAAAAACGAGGTTTATTCTGTTAATTGCAGCTTAAAAGCGTTATGTAGTAATTTCATGAAAATCGGAAATAATTTAATTTTCAAAAGAGTCCATTCTAAATGTTTAGCTTAAGCGCTTTTCTTTTTTGCGTTGAAAACATTGTTTATAAAGGTCGTAATTTTGAGATTTGTGTCTTTTGTGCCCAATATATTTTATTTAAATTGTATGCGATATTGAGAGAAACTGAGACGATTTTGAAGGCTTAGAAAATTTTTGAACATATTTCTGGTTTGGTTGTGACAAAATGGAAATGTGAGATTATTTTAATCGAATGATTGTCGTTCTCATATGATATTTCAATAAATAATCATAAAATTATATTAAAACTCAGCTAAAAAAACATTCTTTGTAAAACGTTCATAACAAATAAGTTATTGATCAATCAACTATGCAATAAACACACAAAGATCATTCTTCTCCTTCTCTCTCTCTCTCTCTCTCTCTCTCTCTCTCTCTGTGTATATATATATATATATATAAATATATATATATATATATATATATATATATATCGCTAGATTTAGTCATTCTGATGAGTCGTAGACGACAAAACACTTGTCAGTGGATGAGTATATCTTAAACAATATATATGCCGCTTCTAATTGGTTAACGGGAAAATATAAGTATAAATAATTGAATTCATTCAAAACGTATCGAAAACAAAAACAAATAGATAGCATCAACGTATGTAAGCGTATATATATATATATGTGTATATATATGTGTGTATGTGTGTGTGTGTGTGTGTGTGTGTGTGTGTGTGTGTGTGTGTGTGTGGGTGTGTGTGTGTGTGTGTGTGTGTGGTGTAATTTAACTATTGGACAGTTATTATATCCGAATATCAAATTTCTTAAATAAATAGATTTTTTATGCTGTGAATCAGAAGCGGAAACGGTAATTTTATCAGAATCGGGAATATAGAAAATAATATATATAACTATATGATTTTAAGACTAAGTTTTATTTCATGTGAATTTATTGTACGACAATAAGATATATTGATATTATTTGAGCATTCTTTCTCTCGAACAATAAATTCATGCCACAGGAACATTTTTTATAGACAAATGCCTGAGGGAGTATCTATAAAAAGATGATGTTCCAGAATGTTATCTTTGTACGACAGCTAAATCTCTCTCTCTCTCTCTCTCTCTCTCTCTCTATCTCTCTCTATCTATCTATCTATCTCTATCTCTCTCTCTATCTTTCTCTCTCTCTCTCTGTTCAAAATGTTGACACCCAGCAACAAGCAAAAGCAAGATAGCCAGCAACGTCAAAATGCAGACCAGCTTAATGCGGGTACTGGTCTCCCGCCTTATGGTTTCTTTTAAATCAGAGTTTACTTCTCCTAGAGGAGTTGATTTCACCACGGCTTACGGGAGCCCTCTCTACCCCACATACACATGGAAATAAACACATGCATGCACATATACATGCATACATACGGATGTACAAATACATGCAAACATACACTGATAGAGGCACAATATACGCATACACATATGCATACACCTACGTACACATACACATACATGTAAAATATACATGAAGGAACGTTCCAAAAGTCATAAATCCTTAATGATCAGGACGACGATGATGGTGATGGGTTTGACATGAAAAAAAGGAAAAATAGCAATATATATACATATACACATATATATATATATGTATTTATATATAGCGAATGAATGACATAGTCTATATTCTAAAGTTCATAATGTTGACAATTTTACAATGTATTTCTTTAAGTCAGTTGATATTTACAGTTCTTGACAGTATCTGTTCGTAGCACAAAATAAATTTTATATCAATATATATATAATTATATTATTATTATATACTATATTATTATATGTATTATATTATTATAATTATATTATTATATATTCTATAAATAATATTATTATATCAATATATATAATAATAAAGTGATTGATTTTGTGATTCGAAACAGATACTGTCAGGAATTGTAAATGTCAATTGAAAGGAATAAATGAACTTTGAAATATAGACTTTTGTCATTCATTCACTATATTGAGCTTCTTAAATAATGATTGGTATATATTATAAGGAAATAAATTATATTTCCACAGATTTATATATTTATATATTGTGTGTGCGTGTGTGTGTGTGTGTGTTTATTGGTTGTCCATCAAATTCGATGATGACATTTTCGTTTTGCATCTTATCTATGAATACGGAGGTGGCTCTGCAGCCCAGCTTTGATGCACAAACAGTGGGGACATCAGAAGTCAGTTCGTGTTATCGCTACTGAGGCTGCTCTGTGGTGTCTCTCTCTGGCAGCAGTGAGTTTCTGGCATCGAACCTCTTCAAAATTGGCAGCAGCTCTATGAACTGAGCCTCACCATTTTAGTCTGTTCATGGCATAACCCCCCAGTTCTTTCGGATTGATATAGCAGCATGGAGCTCCCCATAAATCAGGCATCTCGGCATCCGACACTCCTCCATTCGAATCACGTGTCCAACCCATCAATGTTGGGCTTTGATGATGGTGGCTTTTGTACTGGTGGACGTTGCATGACCAAGGACCTCCAGATTGGGGATGCGGTCCTGCCACCTAATTCTCAGGATGGAGTGAAGGGCTCGCATGTGAAAAAGCTCCAGTTCTTTTTTACATGCCTGCGATATAGTGTACACGTCTCGCAACCACAGAGGAGGGAGGGAAGACCCGCGACATTGTGGACCTACAGTTGTGTGGATCTTGGGCAGCATGGAAGAGTATACAAGTAAAAAATACGTTAAAGATCTGAAAAAACATCACATTGCCATTGGAAAGGACCCGGAGAGTCATGCCATCATGGGAGAGCCTGATCATCAACACAAACTTTGGAGGGCACCCGATGTGCTTATGGATTGTCCAAAGTGCCTCCCTGTTGAGGTTGTCAAAAGCTTTGGTCAGGTCAATGAATACTGAGTAGGGGGGCTGGTTCTGTCCAATGCATTTCTCTTGAGGTTGTTTCACGGCATAAAACATATTTATGCCTCAGGAAGGGTTTGTTTAGAGACCCGCACAAAGATCTTTCCGGCAACTGAGAGGAGGAAAATATCCCTGTAGTTCCCACAGTCTGGCTTACTTCCATTGTTCTTATAGAGGAGGACGATCAGGGGATCACGAAAATCGTCTGTAATTATCTCCCCCAAGACAATGAGTAGGACATCGTGGAACGTCTGTAGGGGGTTGGGGGCTACTGTCTTGTAGATCCCAGCAGAGATGCCATCCATTCCCGATGGTCTGCTGGAGATTGACTGGTGAATCGCTTTCTTGATCTCCTCAATGGTAGGGGGTTAGCGAACGAATCCTGTATAGGTTGTTGAGGGATCTGAGCGTCTAAGTCAACTGACGAACGCCGGTTTAGCAGAGTGCGGAAGTGCTCCTGCCTGAGCCCGCTGAGACCGTTCTGGTCCCTGATAAGTATCTTCCCATCTGACGATAGAAGTGGAGCACTGTCAGAGATAGAGGGGCCGAAAACGGTTTTCAGTGAGCTGATTTTTTTGTGTGTGTGTGTTGTGAATGTCAGCATAGTGTTGGACTTCAGCTGATTTGTCCTGCCACTACTGCATTGCTCAGATATCACTCTGGACTTTGGCCCGGGGTGCCTTGAACTTCTTAGGCTTAGAAACAGAGGACGGGTCATTCAGCCACTCTATGTAAGCCTTGTTCTTGACATGAATTGTTTGATTTTTTCGTTATTCTCATCTGGTTGTGTTCAAGTCTAAGGTAAATAAGTTCTTGATGAGCCGTTCCATATAAGTTATTAAATTTACCAAATTTTCATTACTAATGATTACTATATTGACCAACTTCTACTGTACACTCTTTAACCCTTATCCTTGAGTGGCCTCTGGGCCTTGATAATGTGGTGATGCCTTTGTAAAAAAAAAAAAAAAAAAAAAAAAAAAAAACAGTCTGTGTGGGCTCTGGTCTTCACCCCAAGGACTACCTTTACAGTATTACTGACTGTTTCTTTGAAAGAGGTCCATTTCTCAGCGTTGCCTTTGGTGGTCGCACGATCTTGAAGTTTCTCATCTAGCACTTGCTGGAATCGTGTCCTTGAGAATTAGTCTTTCAGCCTGGTGACATTATATGAGGCCCCCACAGTCTTGGGTCGGTTTCCGTGAGGCGGTGCAATGAGCAGCGCCAGTACAGTCCTGGCAAATCTTTTATCAGTCCAGCACTCAGCACCTCTCATGGCACGAGTCACACGAACGTCACTGATGTCTCATTGTCAAACGATGATAAAATTTATCATGTGCTTGTGTTTCGACCTTGCGTGTATCCAAGTGGTTTTGTACTTGTCTGCCATCCTAAACAAGGTGTTGGTGATGCAAAGGCCGTGATCTGTACGCTTGGTGAGGAGGAGAAGGCCGTTGTCATTGATTTTGCCTACTCAATCTCTTCCAAGAACGCCTTCCCAGTTGCTATAGTCCCTTCCCACCCTTGAAGTGGTAGTTCTATCCAGTAAGTTTCGGACATTCCATGTCCCAAGGATGATCCTGTTCTGTCTCATTTTTTGCATTTGACAAAAATAGTTCTTCTTAGGACAACTCCTCTGCCACTGGATGTCGCCTGACACTCAGATGTGTCTCCCACATATATATATATATATATATATATATATATATATATATATATATATATATATATATATATATATATATATATATACTAGCTTTTCTTGTGCCCTATGTACTGTTGATAACTTTATGTGCATATGTATATACATATTAAAAACTGTTAATCATGCCCACGTAACCTACATCTAATATTTCACGTGTTTAGACACTAAATTGGTAAAAGACTTTGATAGAGTCTGCAATGGTCAATTCTTTCAACTTTAAACAGTGAAATTCTCGCCCAATACTGATTAAAAAGCTTTCTACAATTCTGAATTCCCTCTCGTGTTAAATTTCAAATGTTTAGACACAAAATTAGCTTAATAGTTTGCTTGAACTCACAAAGGTCAAATCTTTTTAACTTTTACTCCTTGGCAGCCAAATTTTCGGCCAAAACCGGATTAAAACGCTTGCCCTATGTCTGAATGCACTTTATGTAAAATTTCAAATGTTTAGACCAAAAATCGGCTGAGTAATTTGGTAGAGGCCGCAGAGGTCAAATATTTTTTAAATTTTTACCCCAATTTTGACTCTTAAAAATATATTATTTCGGGATCAAATCAAATTTAAAAAAGCTTGATACATGTCCAGGTTACCTACATTTCAAATTTCAAGTGTTTAGACCCAAAATTGACGGAGGAGTTTGGTGGAGTTTTCATAGGTAAAATCGTAGAACTTTGACACCTTTGACAGCCAAATTTCTGGCGGAAAATCGATTAAAAAGATTTTCCCAAATCTCAGTACGCCTTATGTTAAATCCCGAGCCTGTAGACTAAAAATTAATGGAGGTATTTTGATAGGGAAATGTACAAAGACAGACGCACACAGACTGAAAATTTCACTTTATATATATATATAATATATATATATATTATATATATATATATATTATATATGTATATATATATTAACATTATTTAGGTCGATCAAATTTCCTTTAGGTAATATAGAATAAAATTCGTATACACTAGTTTCACTAGTGCTTAATACTAACATAGCTATTAGCAGATCTGGTACATATACATATGCTTATAACGATATACATCTACACTTGTCGAGGTAAGCCATATATATATATATATATATATATATTATATTATATTATATATATTATATATATGTATAATAGTATATACTAATACGTGTGTATCTCTTGCCTTTCTTCCTCTCTTTTTCGATATATATATATATATATATATATATATATATATATATATGAGAAAGCGACAGAGAAAGGCAATAGCGAGATACAAACATATTAGTAGAAAATACTTTAAGACAAAATTAATGATTTAAATTAATTGTTGGTAAAGAAACGAACGATATTTGTTTCATCGCCGGCAGCCAAATTGCTGCCGCCCGCCTTGTTCTCCCCATCAACTCCTTATATTTATCCTCAAAACAAAAATCTCTCTTTCCGTCGCCATTCCCCGACTCAGCTTCGTTCCACCAACTGTGTGAGTCCATTAATTATGTACTTTGCCCTGGGGCCCACTTTGCGCCCTGTAAAAGGTATACACACACTAATGACAATGAATAGAGCAGCTCTCCAATTCTCTCTCTCCCACTCTCTCTCTCACTATCTTTCTCTCTCTCTAATTAACTCTCCTCTCGTCATCTCTTCCTTATTCGTTCTCCATCTTTTTTCTATCCCCTACACGTAAAGAAATGTAGAGAAAATAAATAATGAGTTCGAATAGGAACATAGTACAACATTCAAGAACATCCAATATGACAATATACATATCGACTCTGGAAGGAGAAAATTTGAACCGGAGAGATAAACACACACACACACACACACACACACACACACACACACATATATATATATATATATATATATATATATATATATATATATATATATGCCTGTTTTTTTTACTCATGAATTACTTATCGATGGATACGTGTTTCGCCATATTTACGGCAAATCATCGCGGCTAACTATATCAGAGATCGAACTCGCAACTATAGTAACGATTATTAAGCTGCGGAGCCTCAGTTAAAATTTCGTGCTATTTTTATCACTTTAAAATAATTTTTGTTAAGTTTTACGATAATAAAATTGGATATGAATTATCTCCCCCGAAGTAATCTAGAAAGATTCTCTATTAGATTTTAATAATCACCCCAGTCTAGGAAGAAATAATGTGTCGCGAATTTCATTATAGTTGAAAGGAACAAAATCGATATATATATATATATATATATATATATAGTTATTATATATATATATAATATAGTATATATCAGAGAGGCGGTAGCACTCTCTATATAGGGATCGCCCGTACACGCCTATATACGCCTACAAAACAAAACTATCCAAATCTCAACTAAAATCAACTTATAAGTTTCAAAAAGCACATATTCTTACAGAGAAGTGTCTTACGAATCCAGCGAGTGTCAGAACGTCGGTTAAAATGTCAAAAGAGAGCAAAAAAAAGGTACAAAAATGGCCAATTGTTCTTCTTTCTTCTTTCTTCTTCTTTCTTCTTTCTTTTGAGACGAGGTATCTCGGTGTACGAACGGTCTCTGACAACAGTTCAAGCATCAATCGACTGCTCTTTACACGGAGAAGTGCAGTGACCAATCGCTTTTTAGCTAACTCCATAATTAAATAAGATTACGTGTAATAACAAGTTTTAAACACTATACACCCAATGTAGACAGACCACTTCGAACACGGAACTTCTCTCAAAAGGGACAGCTCCAAATAATACACCGGATGCTCACAGACGTTCCAGTTTGCCAGTGGCGTATATTTCTTGGACGCTGAATATTTGAGGTGAACGTTAAGGTTTTTTCTTTAAACAGTAACCCACCAGCGTTAATGAAACCACGAAATCTTTATCTAAGTTGATCAAAATTGTTATAAGAGTAACCTATCAGCAAGTACGACGTCAAAAAACAATGTTATAAAAACAAATAATTCTTCAGATTTTGGACTGTAAAATATGTACAAAATGTCAATGCTGTGACCAGGATTCGAACCTAGATTAGCACGGCCACAATGTGGGGTCCTAACCTCTAGACGATCACGGCTAACACTGACGTCTGTCGCTCTTGGCAGAAAGACACATCACTACTGTCAAACTATTGAAAAATAAGGAGGAAACTTGAAATTCTCACGCATGCGCAAAAATACACTATAGCAACCATTGTTAAATGCAGCTGAATCTCTTCGCTCGCTAAGAAAAGTAGATCAGACCAGTTCTTCTAAGAACTCACCAAACGTCAAAGGAAATAAGTTAAATTAACCGCAAAAGAAACTGCAAGAAAGTCAAGAAAAATTTAATAGTGAAGGTATGAACATTTTAGAACTTTATAATACTCTAACTGTTTTATCAGAGAGGCGGTAGCACTCTCTATGTAATATAGAACCGATGGAGGACCAAGAGGCAACTCCTAAGGCCCAAAGCCCAAAGACCTAAAACCCAGCAGGAAGCGACCTGCTACTAATGGAGGTGGCAATGAGCCGCCTCCTAAAAAAAGACAATACTATCATGAATGTAAGTTTAAAAATAAGACTGTAAGTAAAAATACTAATTAACAAGAATAAAAAAAGCATTGGAAATGCAAAAGGATATAGGGACGGTATGCCAAAAAGTATACAAACAAGATAGCTATGAATGGCTAGGCGCATGGAAATAGAATTGCATCCAAAGTATAACCCTATAGCTTTTTACAACTGTAATGATGGCACGGAATGAAGATTGGAGAAAAGCTATAGGGCTATACTTTGGATGCAATTCTATTTCCATGTGCCTAGCCATTCATAGCTATCTTGTTTGACTACTTTTTGGCATACCATCCCTATATCCTTTTGCATTTCCAATGCTTTTTTATTCTTGTATAATATAGTATATATATATATATATATATATATATATATATATATATATATATATACATACATATATAGTAATTTTACTTTTAATTACTGGAGATAGTAATTACATATAAATAATTAATGTATAGTGGGTTTTTTGATAGCTCAATAATGCGATACAAGAAGTATAGATATTTTCCTTGAAGATACCACGTTGTGAGAAAAAAAACACATAAGTAGTTACTTATTTAAAAAATATTGTTATTTTATTGGTGACACATTGCATACAGTTGTTTCAATCCAGATGTTGGCATACGAACATATAATCATTCATTTTTTGCACAACTAGGGTTCATCAGCGCGTAAAAAACGCTAATTAATCTGAAGTTTCAAAGCCGACAAATCAGGACCTTTGTTATAAACAGAGATGGTATTCCTTACTTTTATCTGCAGTATATATATATATATATATATATATATATATGTGTGTGTGTGTGTGTGCGTGTGTATATATATACATATATGTATATATATATATATATACATATACTGTATAAACAAAACCAAGACTTCAAAAAAGGTCCGACCACTTCCCTAGATGAGTTCATAATTAATGGATACTCCAATTTAACAGCTAAATCTGACACCTTAGATCGCCATGGGCATTGAATATGTGCCTACATTAAGGATGGCTTCCCATGTGGCAGGGATATCTCTAGAGAAGATCCTAATTTACCCTATATGTGCTTCAGGGTTGCACTGCATTTATATTTGTCCTCTATAGGCCCCACAACTGCGGAGTTACTATCTTTAAGAGCATATCTGAGAAAATAGACCACATACTGTCTTCACATCCCTCGGCTAACATCCACATCTGTGGTGACTTCAACGTCCATAACGTGGAATGGCTGACCCATTCAAATAAGACAGATGATGAGGGGAGGTTTTGTCATGATTTTGCCATTGCTTATGACCTCACTCAGATAGTTCGCGAACCCACCCGTGTGCCCGATACACCCAATCAATATGCAAGCCTCCTAGACCTTTTTCTCTCAACTTCCCCTGAGCTATGTTCATGTACTGTTCATTCTCCTCTAGGATCCTCCGACCACTCCGTCATATCAGTTAAGATAAAAACGAAATGTAAGAAGCCCCCAGACGTACCCCTCCATCGTACTGTATACCGATACTCTATGGCTGACTGGGATAGCTTCCGTACATTCATATCTGATTTACATCTGCACTCCATGTTTAAAAAGGAAGTATCCTCTATAGTATCAGATCTGACCGAATGGTTAATTGTAGGTATTGACCAATTCATACCATCTAAAAAATTCCAACAAAAACCTAAAAGCCAGCCATGGTTCTCCCCAGAATGTGATGCTGCTATCGCGCACAGAAATCACTTTTTCCATAGCTACCAACGTAATAGATGCACTGAGACTAAAGCTGCTTTCAGGACTGCCAGCATCCACTGTAAAAGAGTAATAAAAAATGCAAGAGAGCTATATGCCCAGTCTGTTAAATCCAAGGTAGCTGATCAGCGGCTTGGTTCTCACCAGTTTTGGCAAATAACAAATAGGATCCTGAACAGAAGTGTGCGTTCTATCCCAACCATTATCAATGGACCAGAGGTCATCTCGTCAGCGTCAGACAAGGCCAAACTATTTGCAAAGAACTTTGCAGCTAATTCTACCCTATGCGACGAAGGCCATCAACTCCCCATATATCCTCCTATAACACAGAACAAGCTAGGTAACATACAAATATCCGTGCATGAGGTCGCCAAGCTAATAAAAAACCTAGATTCCAGTAAAGCAACTGGCCCTGATGGCATCCCAATTATAGTGTTAAAAAAGCTTCAACCAGAACATGCTCCCATACTTACGAAACTATTTAAGCGCTGCCTTAAGGAGAAGTGATTTCCGACCTCCTGGAAGACCTCATCAGTTTGCCCTGTATTTAAGAATTCAGGTGATAAGTCATCTCCCTCTCAGTACAGACCAATAAGTCTCCTGTGTGTTATGAGTAAGTTGCTGGAATCAATATTAGAGAAATAGTCAACCACCTCAGCAGGAATAACCTTCTTAGTGACACACAATATGGTTTCCGCTCTGCAAGATCTACCGCAGATGTGCTGACGGTTATATCCCACAGGATTAGTGAATCTCTTTTTTTTTTTTTTTTTACACAGTGATCACCACTTATCAAGGCCCGGAAGCCACTCAGGGATAAGGGTTATTGCAAGTACATTACGTTAGTGAGGAGATTTTATGAAGTGTTTTATTAGGGGGGGGCGGTTCATTAGGAATTTGTTAACATTAGACTTGAAGACATCCAAGTTGTAGTCCGGAGGGAAGCAGGCAGACGGAACAGAGTTCTCTTGACAAAGACTTCCTTTCTAGGGCAATTGCTCTTGACATATCAAAGGTCTTCGACAAGGTATGGCATAAGGGTCTACTTCACAAGATTTCCAGCTACGGTATAACTGGAAATGTTTTCTCAATCATTAAATCATTTCTCTCCGATAGGCTCATAAGAGTAGTGGTAGATGGACAAAAATCGGAGGCCTGCAATATAAATGCTGGGGTCCCTCAGGGGTCAATCCTGGGCCCAACTCTCTTCCTGATCTACATCAATGACCTCCCTAAACACATACTTAAATCATTCGTTGACATCTATGCTGATGACACGACCATCTACAGCAACACATCAAAGGCTGTAAATAACAAAGTTCTCTCTGATTCTCTCTCCTCTGATCTCGAGCGCGTGGTTCAGTGGGGGAAGATGTGGCTAGTTACCTTTAATGCATCCAAAACCAAACTCCTATCCTTACATCATCAACGCTCTGATCCCCATCTGGCATCAATTGTGATGGATGGCTCTCGTCTGGGTGAGGCCCCGTGTTTTGACAAGCTTCTGGGTTTGACCTTTACTCCTGATCTGAAATGGAACACGTACATCAAGTCTGTTGCCAAGGTCGCTGGAAAGATGGTAGGATCCTTCTACCGCTCCAGAAGATATCTCACTACTGATGCAATTCTCTATCTATATAAAAGCCAAGTACGTCCAAGGATGGAATACTGTTGCCATATCTGGGCAGGAGCTGCCAAAATAGCCTATCATGCCTTGACAGAGTACAAAATAGACTTCGTGGCTTAGTGGGGGATGCCCTTTTCTCTACCCTGCAACCCCTCTCTCACAGAAGAGACGTTGCGAGCCTATCCTTGTTTTATCGTTATTTTCATGGCAGGTGCTCGTCTAAACTCCAATCCCTGGTCCCCCCTCGCCAATCTTTCACGAAAACACCCGTCTAGCTGAATCCACTGTGAAAATTTTCCCCCACTCTATATCTGTGCCTAAATCAAAACGCGGATTCCATGAACAAAGCTTCTTTCTTAGAACTGCACGCCTGTGGGACTCTGTTCCGTCTGCCTGCTTCCCTCCGGACTACAACTTGGATGTCTTCAAGTCTAATGTTAACAAATTCCTAATGAACCGCCC
Source organism: Euprymna scolopes (assembly GCF_053919585.1). Lineage (NCBI taxonomy): Eukaryota > Metazoa > Mollusca > Cephalopoda > Sepiida > Sepiolidae > Euprymna > Euprymna scolopes. The sequence goes on from NC_136494.1 coordinate 142,261,915, forward strand.
CCTTAAGTAAACACTGCATCAAATCTCCACACTAACGTAATGTACTTGCAATAACCCTTATCCCTGAGTGGCTTCCGGGCCTTGATAAGTGGTGATCACTGTGTAAAAAAAAAATGGTGTTTATAGCAACAGAAAGTATATTTCATTTTAAGCTACAATTGTTTCCATAACTTTCGACAATTTCAAGCATTATGGCGTTTGAAAATTTTCACAGCCAGCCTTTCTTAAGACTTCTTGAATAAAAACACTGTTAACAATAGAACATTTTTTAAAGAAAATTCCCTTAACGGAAAAGAGGCATGTGAAAAAAAAAACATTTACCCTGGCGGCATACTCCGTGAAAAAAGCACATTCAGATATTCATACATACATTCATATATATATATATATATATATATATATATATATATATATATATATATATATATATATATATATATATATATACTTTTCTAAACAGGCTTTATCAGCATTTAACATTACAACACACTTACTTTACAATATTCCATAGAATTCTGTAATAGTAGGTAGTCAGCATTTCTTTTCTCGCTATTACATGTGTTTTATTTTTTAGACTTCTAGTAATTTAGGTGAATAGATGCAGGAAATGAAGTAGTTAGAAAATACGTACTGTGATTCTTCATAGATTGTCTTAGGGATTGTACGGTTAAAATGTCAGGCGCACATCGAAAATCTCTAGGTAGCTTATCATGAAGTTCTATCCGAGATGAAATTGAAGATTTGGCTTGATGCTAATATGCAAATCTCGCTTAATGCATATATGACAATTTGAAGACGAACCAATGGAGAGTGAGAATAGGAAGTCAATTTACTCATCATTGCTTTTTTGATGTCATGAATCGCAACAGAATTGTAATATTGGGCAGTGATTGGCTTAATGCAATGAGAATGTATCTCGATTTAGGGACAGTAAGAATCAGTAATGAGTATATAGCCTAAGAAAGGGACGCTCATATGTCGGCAATAGTTAGACTATCTCAGGATATAACATTAAAACCACAGCACATGCATACGCACACGGCTCGTTCGAGTTTTAGCAGTCGTAGTGGCATATCAATGGCTAAAGTGAAAAGAAAGTAATAGGAAAGTAGTAGGAGACGCATGACCGAGCATTACACAGACCTTAGAACCTTTCAATACTTTTGAAACTTACTCATACCAAAAAAGAAGATACAGGCGGAGGCTTAAAGTATGACTGGCTATAATTGCACCATACAATACCTAAAAGAAAAGGATAAAGTTTGACGGATAATTTGTTGTTCTCTATGGAGTTGAGTCAAAATAATGAGAAAAATCTAGTAAGTACAAAAAATTAGAATCTTTTCAGGCTGAAAAAATTCACATCATATTGGAATGTTAAGGGCTCCTCATAAGTATTATCCGGTCACTCACACCACAGGGAAGTTCTGCCAGGCTAGAAAGAATTAATGCCTTTATAGCAAAAGCCACTCCTGATTCCGTTTTACATCCATCTGCTCTATCACTCCAGAAAATGGTGTAGGCCCCAGCCAACTCAGAAAACTGTCCCTCATCAGCCAGCCTAGTCTCAGACTATGTCCATCTCATTACGTTGAAGTCCCTTATATACAAGAGCAGATCTACGCTCTGGACGCGTTATTGCTGACGGCATGTCAAGCAGCGTCCGCACATTCCAACAGCCGATGGTCATTGTAATATATTTCCTCGCAGTAGCATAATACCGACCAAATCCAGGCTGTGGATCCCTAAGACAACTGCCGGGCCAGGCCATGGAAGTTCCAGCTCCATTATTGCCATTTACGTTCATAACTATATTTGCCAACTTCATTGAATGTTTTGCCGTTTTAGGCTACAGCCTTTTTGCTATCAAGATACACGAGATAGTAAAAAGCGTATCTAATTTATATTACGCAATGCGTGTGTTTGAGGCATTTTATAGTGACGAATGACTTTGCACCGAGACAATCCCACTCTCAAAACAACTGCCACATTGAACCAAAAAGAAAAGCAAGTCAACATCATTGGATGCAGCAGTCACCGGAAGTTTTATGCCAGAGTTTTCCTTTACCATGGCTTACATCCACCATCCCATTTGATCCATGACTGGGACTTAGGTTGCTGGGCACCAGAGCATATTCCACACGTCGGTGGGTCATATATGCCGCAGTTTACAGGGCATAAGCTCCTCTGGAAGTTTCTATCAGCCTTTGATTTCTGTTAGCCTTTGGTTAAATAACCTTGGCCATTAAGGTAGTGGGGGTCCAGTTATATGGCGTGGGACACTCGCCGTTGATCAGAGCCTCGTCTGCGTGGCAGTGCTCACGACGTGCACGTGGGGTTGATTTGTCTGGTATGTAGTATGACGCTAAGAAAAGTGGTGGTCAAGGCCTGGTGTTGACGTGTGTTAAAAGCACCCAGATGTCTTAGCGTCATATATATATATATATATATATACATATATATATATATATATTGAATTTTTCAATATGGCGTAATGGGAAAATACAAAGGTATTTGCAGCTTCTCTTCCAATTTCCTGTTGACGGATTAATTGTTGCTATTTCTTCTGATGAGTTAAGGGAATAATAGATTCACTGATTGATATAACATTTAAGTGTTACGAAACAGATACTGTCAAGAATTGTATAAATCAACTGAATTCAAGAATAAATTGTAAGATGTTCATCATCATGAATTTTGGAATATAACTTTTTGTCATTTATTCTCTCTCTCTCTCTCTCTCAATATATATATATATATATATATATATATATATATATATATATATATTATTGCATTTTCACTCTAAACAAGGTATAGTGCCACCTTGATGTAAGGGGTTAATATCTGGGATATAATTTGCAGGAATACTATGTAGGGAGTTAAGCAACAAAATATCTATTTACATCACATATTACGCTTGATCTTCTACGTGTCAGTAAAATCATGGAAGCAGAAAACCGGAGCGGAATTCCAAAATCTATAGCAGTACTAGAAAAAAATCTATTAGATTCGAAGGGTTTCTGGCATCTAGGAATCTCTATTACGTAGGAGTGTGATTTTGCTGCTTGTCGGGTATGTTGGGAGTATTTACGTAGAAGGAGTACTAGGGCTTGTAGTCTTTTGGACCCTGTCTTAGATTGAGTAACTATATATATATATATTATTCATACTCCTAGTCGTCATTCAATTAACATCTCTAATAACTTCAATACATTTTTTCTTGCTCTATTCACAAGCAATTTTATATAACCTTAACACGTTATTATAATTAGGCTTTCATATTAACACTAAATCTGATTGTGAATTGTAAGTAATAATTGTGGCAGAAAGCAATGTAGGACATCCAATAAATGTTGTCTTTTCTCAAAGTCCAATTCATAGTAAAATACCGCTGGCAATTCGACAAGTTTCTCTAATAAAGTTTCTCCTTTGAGAACGCTGTACATCTTACAATAGCCAGTCCCCATTGTATCGTTCTTACGAAGATGTCCAAGACAGTCCATTAATAAGTTATCTCCCTTTGTTGGGCGTATTTCCTCCTGAAAAAAGTTAGCCTTGTCTCTCTATAACATTCAAAACATTTTTTAATCAATTTTGTCACGAAATAATATTCTTTTCATAAACACGGCTTATACAAAAAATTACTTCTTTTTTTTCATTTTTCATCATTGTCGAATCTTTTTCCCTGGAGCAAACAGCCCCCAACGAGAATTGTAAGTTGCACAAATCAATTAAAAGTGACGATGTTTCTTTACAATAAACCCGCCACGGAGAGGGTGCCTTCTTATCTTTAAAAAGTCCAAATTTTTGGACACGTTTACTAAAAGTCATTAAATCCGACCAGACACATACATTTCCATAGAAAACGAGTCGTGTTATTTCATTTTATACACTAAGATTGTTACCTGGTTTCGCTGATGAAAAGAAGGGTGTGAATAATAAAATAAAAAGAAAAGTACCTTTATCTACCGCGTCACTTCATCGCTATATACTTGCCAGTGTTTCTTTGCCCAGCCTCTTTCTCGTTATTTTAAATAAATATATAGCTATTCAAAACTTACGTAGTTTTGAAGATATAACTTCATGTATAGAGGCAGTTTTATTTTCTCATCCTTTTTCCTATAATGGTGTTACTAGAGACTAAGAATTCTTACCATCTTCAAGACTTTCCATTTCCGCTTTATGATAAACAGGTTTTTGTTGCAAACCATGTACTAGATGACCGGTTGCGTACAAATCCCAATAGCAATAAGAGCCTTCTATTATATCTGAAAGTGACACAATGTTCAACAAGCGAGATAGATGATGCGTTACTGTACAACTCACGCTCACTACCGATCCAAGTTTTGAAAACAGGATTAATGCCAGCACCCTCTATATACAAATCGGGACTGTTCAACGCGTGAGGGCAGAGCTCAATGAAATTTCCAGCGACGGTTATGGTCTTTGGTGTGGTTTCAAGTGAGGGGTACATCATGCCACCTTTTATTTTCGAAGTCAGCTTGAAAGTCAACACTAAAGTGTACCTTGATGTGCTGAAGGGTGTGGTGATCCCCAGGTGCAATCACTTCGCTGCTTGTAGACCCTGGGTGTGACAACAAAACTTGGCTTCAGAAGAAGTGCTACGACTTTATACCCTTCTCTCACTGCCCCCCTCCCACGACCTCAACCGTTGAATTGCTTTGTTTAGTCATACGTCTATCACATCACCAACATGACCTCCTACAACACCAAAGCAAATCTGATCGTCGCTATCCGCTGACTATTCGCTGAGCTCTCGCCGGCGCTAGTGGAAAAGGCGTTCCCACAGTTCCGGGCCCGTATCAAAGACGACTACATTGAGAAAATGTTGGCTCTACTTCACATTTAAGTTACATGACATGATTTTTACAATAAAGTTTGAAAATAAAACTAGTGTAATTTTCCTTTTGGCGACAGACTGTGTATAAAATTAACAAGATTTCAAATGATATATTTCCAATAATGTTTTCGTTACAATAACTTTACTTAATACATCATTTTAAAGAGTGTTTTTCGTTCTATATAATCATTTTATTACAATCTTTTGTAAGCAATTATATCTTATTTTCAGGGCGTTAAATACAAGATTTAAAAAAAGAAAATTTGCACAGTTGTTATTTCAATTCAAGCCAGACAGAAAATCTGCTGAAACAGCTCGCGATATAAACGAAGAGTTTAGCCTAGTAACCGCTATTGAACGCACAGCACAAAGGTGATTTTGGGGAAATGTCATGGCAGCGACTTGTAAATTATGAGCGTAGTGGTCGGCCATCGGATGTTACAAAGATTGACTAAGAGCCTTAGTCGAAGCCAATCCAGGCACAACTGTTTGATAACTTGCTTCTGAATTAGACGTAACGTATATGGCAGTTTTCAACCACTTGAGAGCGATCTGAAAGATAAAACAATACCCGATGAATGATGGGTACCTCACAACTTGAACGACAACAAAAAGAAACGTCGTAATGAATGTTATCTTTTTCTTTATTACGCAACAAGAACGACCCGTTTCTCGACCGGGCTGTGACTTGCGATGAAAAGTGGGTATTTTACGACAACCGGTCACGCTCAGGCTCTACAACACTCATGAAACCAAAGTTGAATCAAAAGAATTTTATGCCGACTGCTTGGTGATCTACGATTGGTCTTATTTAATTTATTTTTAACGAAGGTTAAACCATTACGGCGAAGAAGTATTATCGGTAAATAAATAAAATTATCGATAAATAAATAAAATTGCATCAGAAAATTCAGCAACGAAACCCAGAATTAGTAAAAAAAAAAAAAAATAATAATTCTCCTACACGGCATGGCCGACTACACGTTGCGAAACCAACCCTGAAGATGTTGAACGAGTTGGACGACGAAACTCGGCCTGATTTACCATACTCTTAAGACCTCTCACCTACCGACTACCACTTTTTCATACATCTCGACAAATTTTTGTGTGAGAAATACTTCAAAAACCTAAGCGATATCAAAAACGACTTCATCGCCACCAGAACGCAAGATCTGTCGTTAGTGACATAAAAAAAAAAATTTGCGTTGGAAAAAGTATGTTTATTTTGATGGTGCTTTTTTCGATTAATACATATTTGACCCGAGACATGTTTATCTGATTTAATAAATAAACCGCAATAACTTTCTTGTCAACCCGACATATATATATATATATATATATATATATATATATATATATATATATATATATATATATATATATACATTGTTTTAACAAAATCAAGACATCAAAGAATTGTTGCTATCAATCCATTCTTTGGTGTCTTGATTTTATTAAAACAATATTTGAATTCTCACTTACAAAAGATTATAATTTTGAAGCTTACAAGTAAAGTCTCCTCATTCTGACTTTAAATTCATTGGGATATGAACGGTTACCGAATTATGATATATATAACCCAATAAAATTGGGAATACTATATATATATACATATATATATATATATATATATATATATATATATATATATATATATATATATATATAAGCCTAAAGAATACTAGAGTGGATGAAACGCGGAATGTTCAGTGTAGCTTAATCGCCATATATATTTTATAAATTACTAACTAGCTCTACCTACGTATTGAGCAACCTTTCTAGGGCAATTGCTCTTGACATATCTAAGGCCTTTGATAGGTATGGCATAAAGGTTTACTTCGTAAGATCTCTAGCTATGGTATTGCTGGAAATGTCTTCTCAATTATTAAATCATTTCTTTCTGATAGGTTCATAAGAGTAGTAGTTGAGGGGCAAAAATCAGAAGCTCACAGTATTAATGCCGGTGTCCCTCAGGGGTCCATCCTGGGCCCAACTCTTTTCCTGATCTACATTAATGATCTTCCAAATCACATCCTTACATCATTTGTAGACATCTATGCTGACGACACTACCATTTATGGTAGCACATCTAAGACAGTAAACGACCAAGTTCTCTCCAATTCTCTCTCCTCTGATCTTGAGCACGTAGTACAATGGGGTAAAGAATGGCTGGTTACTTTTAATGCATCTAAATCCAAGCTTCTCTCTTTACATCATCAACATTCTGATCCACATTTGTCATCAATTGAAATGAATGGCTCTCGTCTTCAGGAGGCCTCAAGTTTTGACAAACTTCTTGGCTTGACCATTACTCCTGATCTTAAATGGAACACGTACATCAAATATGTTGCCAAGGCCGCTGGAAAAAATGGTGGGATCTTTCTATCGATTCGGTAGATATCTCACTGCTGATGCTATTCTCTATCTATATAAGAGCCAGGTACGTCCAAGGATGGAATACTGTTGCCACATCTGGGCAGGAGCTGCTAGAAAGGACTTGGCCTGCCTTGATAGAGTTCCAAATAGACTTCGTAGCCTCGTAGGAGATATCCTTTTCTCTTCCTTACAACCTTTATCTCACAGAAGAGATGTTGCGAGTTTGTCTCTGATGTATCGTTATTTTCAT
>NC_136494.1:142271904-142546904 GCF_053919585.1 Euprymna scolopes
TATTTCACAAAGAGTTCACATAGAATGTATAGTATAATCATCGTTATTATTAACATTATTATATGCATATGCAGTATTTTGTTTAACTTATTTAATTATTAAATTATTTATTTTATACAGTGTTATCGTGAAGTAATCTTTATTCTGTGTATACAAGTTTTTGCTATTTAGCTTTTGTAGTTTAATACACTTTTTGGTTGTTTAAAATTTGGGATTGCAAATTTCGGATCGTCTAAATATTGATAATATTTTTTACTTGACTATCGGCCAGAGTCTATTTTTAGCTCCCAGTGATTATTCGCTAACATTCGGCGCCTTTTGAAGTTTAATTTACATTTGTTGTCGTAATATCTCGATTTAAAATGTATATAGGTCATATATACATAATAGTTCTCGTTATTCAGGTTTTATTTAGAAAATATTGTGTAAATGATGTTTCGGGGAGGAATTTATTTTGTAGCAAACAGACTGCGCGAGTTCTCCATTTGTAAACGTTAGAGCAGCTGAGCCACACCCCCAAGAACAGTGAGTGAAGTACAATAACTGTTAGACCAACGTGACACGGGCTTTTTAATGGTGTTTTCAAACTACTTATTCTTTTACATCAGTAATATATAATAAATATTAGCGTCTGTCAGAGTTATACTGTTTCTGTTTCGTCGTGTATAAATTTTTGTGAATATATAAATATATATATATATATATATATATATATATATATATATATACTGTGTCGATTTTCTCAAGTATAAATCTATTTGTGATTATATTTATATGTGTGTGTATGTGTGTGTGCCTGTGTGTATGTGTTTGTGTTCAGTAGTGTGTATTCACTCACTTCTAGTATTCTAATATTACCACTGTTATGATATTCGTGTGTTATTTACTTCTGTATTTAACTGATTCTTTAACAAACTATTGTATTCGTATCCTATTGTCTATCTTAACGGCCCGTGATTCATTCAGTAGTGTAGCTGCGTTCGTGTCACATAATATATGATACACGTAACATAGCGACATACCTGTTCTTCTACTAGTCGCTTCTGAGGATTCGCCAACCGTCCTTGGGGAAGCTGGAATCTGTTTAAATGAAACACTTCAAAACAGGAACCCAGGACGAACGTGTATTTTTTATATTTTAGTCACTCCCAGAAATTTCATCAGAGCTGAACTGGCTTGGAAGGGTTCTTTATTTACTTCCTTCATGGCGAGACCCTCATAACCTCTCTTGCTTGATTTACGTCTCTAATCCAACTCACTAAACCTATCTCAGCTTATCCAAACCGGAACACCTGACACACGTCCTGTCCCCATTCGGATACTTCCGGTGCAAACTAACCTGCACAGAATTTGATACATGTCAAAACATTGACGTTTTCTGCACTTGTATGCGCGTTAACTTATCATTTTGCACGATTCCATCTCTGTTATTTACTCTGCTAGACAGATAAATAATTAGTTAGACCAATAAATAGACGGAGAGATAATGAGATAACTGAATAAATGCCTTCTACTCGGCGTTTTCCGGCATTTATCCAACACTACTATTCGATTACTGTTTGAAAAAACAGAAATATACCCTAATTGTTCCCAATGACTTTTGTTTAGGTCGTTGAATACAGCATAGCATTACAAAAGGGCTATATATTATCATAAATAGATATAAAAGGGTAGATATGCTGTAAAAAAAGAAAAATCTAATTTTTCGCACCTAAATTCTCGTAAATTTCTACGATTCTTCATTTATCTATTGACATCAAACAACGCAACAGAACCATTTCACCTGCGTTCAAGAAACAGAATGAAAAGCACTATTTTCCATCATCGCTCAATTGTCTGCATTCTATTCAATTTCTCGCTTGCTTCGTGTGAGTTTTGCCCAAAACGAAATCGAATCTTCTGCTTCGTTAGTTTGCAACACTGGCTGATCGAGCGCCCTCTGTGGGTGAATTAAGCCTGATTGAGTTGTAGTTAGAAGTCATTAAGGAAAGTTTGTTTGTTGATAATGGTCGGATACATGGTTGAGCGCGGGGAAACCTAATCGGAAGGCCCCCTAACTGACTGATTTGGATTCGGGTCAAAGATACTTGATGGCCGGATGGATAAACGGCGAGATCTGCTCTGGTTATTAAGTAGACAAAAGAAGAGGAAAAATAGCTTATGTGTTGCCGGCCATATTGTACGAGGGTGGAATGGAAGTCACATAAGATAATGGAAGCACTGGCGATTAAAGGAAAGAGGGAAGTATGTTTAAGAGATAAGGAAAGAAGGAATCAATAAAAACAAACGTGATTCTTTTCGTTTTGATTTTATTTCATTATTCTATTATTTTTTTTCTGGAATAGAATACGAACACGAAGAAAAAGTATTTCGGGACAGAAAAAAAAAAGAATTTTAACAATGCAGAAAAGAAAATTTACGAAGAAAAATCTGTTTAGGATTTTTGAGATGTGGAATGATAAATTGTTACTTAATAGATTATTATTTCTACTAGCAGGGCCCGTATAAATTCCATGAATGAGAAATATATTAAATCCACAAACATGTTTTGACAAACCTGATATAAAACAGTTTTATAACAGAAAATATGAGTTTATTAACCCACAGCAAATATTGATTAACAATTTTTGTTATTAACACGAGAATAGTGTCGATTATATCTTAAATATAGAACTAACTTAAATGATATGAATTGATAAGCACGAATTAATACTTGGAAAGTAATATTGGGTTACATAGTTCAATACAAATGCTAACATCATATTGAAAGAAACTATCAGTTATTCTTTCAGTCCAGCAATTCTTGCTATTATTTTTGTCGTAGTTTCTTTCGAACGTCCATTTTTCACGTAATATTTCATTGACTTCTTTGTGCGCTGAATAACTACTGCACGTCGAAATTACTACTAGTTCCTTTCTCAAACCATTACAACAATGAGCACATTATTATTATAATGGTATTCTAAAACGTGGTTTCATGAAAGGGAGGTAAATCTGATATTCTTGTCCAAGGTTGCCTGATCAACATTTTTAAACCAGATTTCGCAAATTTGGCTGGTTTTTGAATAAGTTCAGTTTTCAGAAATTGTAATCGGCTTTTTCTTAAGTTTAAGGCAGTACTTACTGAGGAGAAAAGAATCGGAAAGTCATATAGATTAAACTGCTATGATTCGGCTTACATTTTTGATGATTTTCTGTCAAGGTTTTCGCCATTTCTTCAGGTACATCGACCCATACTCAGGGTTCTATATTTCGAACTAGGAAATATGTCCGGAATTACTACCCTTGGTGCAATGGAGATAAGTGCTTACTTAATCCTTAATTACACGCTCTTAGAGGTTAAAGGGTGAATTGATTGTATAAGCGACAATTAGAATAAAATTACAAGTTACGTACGAATCCTACACAGTCATGGCGAACCGAACCACAGTAAGCTACTTCCGTGTATAACATAAAAAGTTCCGTTCAATTTAATGTCTCAATTCCTGAGTTCGATATACAGATTTCAGAGTCAACGTACATGAAGAAAGTCAAAGGTTTTATAACCAGAAATCTTGTGAGAATAACATCCAAGATTAGAACATTAGTTGTTGTTCTTCTGCCTTGAGATATAAACTTTTTCGAAGACTGTTTCTGAATTTTGGTAGTGGGTAAAGTAATTGGTAAAATTCAGTTTAAAGTTACACTTTTCTTGACGGTGAAAGTTCAATCCTCAGTGCGGGGGGGGACACAAAAAATACAATTGCGAGTTATTTAGGATTTCTACCCAAGCATGACTGACGGGACGAGAGCTTGCTACCCTCATGGATTAAATGTAAAGATTCGTTAGAAATTCTCTGCAGTTCAACAAGATGTGTAGATAAATGGTAGGAGATCAAATCAATTAAAGCATTTTAAAAATGACACTCGAGCTAAGAACAAAGTCCAAGAAATCTAAATAATAAACCTCTCTTTTTCTCTCTTTCTCTCTCTTTCTCTGTCTATCTATCTATCTATCTATCTAACTCTGTATATATATATATATATAATATATATAAAAAGAGTGAAAAATATTGTGTATATATATATATAATATATATATATATATATATATATATATATATATATACAACATTTTTTTACTCTTTATTTGGCAATTTATAAATACAATAAATTGCGGTTTCACTTAATGCCTAAACTAGCAAATTCTAGCATTGCTACAAATATAATTTTCTGATTTCGTTATGTCCTCTGATGAGAAGAATATCAAGAATAGCATTCTTTGAAACTCCGCGGAATAAGGACCTGTAATTGTGTTTTTGGATTATTCAGTCGAACAATAAATTTTGATTGTAAAGTTCAACTTACAGTTTTAATTTTCTTTCTCTTTTTTATATATATATATATATATATATATATATATATATATATATATATATATGTATACATTATATAAATACATTATATATATATATATATATATATATATATATATATATATATATATATATAAGAATACGCTTTTCTGTATGTGACGTGCGGTGTCACAAGAAAACCATCATCATCACACACATTAATTAATGAGAAAGAAATTACCGCACTTTATAGTCATTCTTTATGAGATAAAAATCATTAAAACTATTCCCGCTCCAAAAGTTTTTATTACCAATATTACATACTTAAATGTAATGTTAAAATTAGTAGAAACTAAATATATATTATATATATATATATATATATATGTATATATACTTTTAAGTTTTTTAATTTTTTTTTCATAATATTATTTTGTATTCCTGCACGTCACCAATTGAAAACGAATAAAGAAAAGTTATAAGCTTTTATACTTTTCGTATTCTTTTTTATACATTTCCATTCATATATATATATATATATATATATATATATATATATATATATATATATATATATATATACATTAGTAGTCAAGGATATACAGTCCTGTTTCGTTGTATCACAACTCAACAGTACCGCTACACTAGCATATCTCCCAAGCCTAGAAACGTCGTGTTTGCAGTCGGCATATATATATATATATATATATATATATATATATATATATATATATATATATATATTCCCAGCATGTCATTATTCAAGCACGTCTGATTGAACACGATAGAGTCATTCTTTTTTCCGATCTCCCTGGATATCTTTTCCATTCACCGAGCGGTCTTTTTTATTTTAGCTGACCTCTGTATAAAATGGCGCCCAAAAGTTGTTGTTCAGCCTTACTCTTCTCACGTGCTTTCTTTCGGTGCGTCCGATTATCTTCAGGAGCGATTGTTGTTGTCGTTTTCTTTCTTTCTTTTTTCTTTAAGGCTTGATGTATGGATAATTTCTTTTATTGGTTATAAAGGTGGGTGCAGGATGGTTAGGGGCAAATTATTTTTATATTTAATTTCGAATTTCTTATTTTATAGTTTATTTATTTAGTTTCTTGGCAATTATTAAATATTCTTACTATATTTGTGTCGGTGTTTAATGCGATCCGGTCAAAAAAAGGGGTGTGGTTTTTGGATGGGTATGACTTCTAATAATTTTAGTCGTCCAGTGCAATTTTTAAGGTATCGAATTTTAGTATTGTGATTTAAGATATTTCTAATGTCAGACGACTATATGTTTTCATCATGGGATTTTAGGTATTGTTTTATGGCACTATTGTTAGCTAAATGATAGGTTAGTCGTCGGGAGAGTGTCGTTGTGGTGTGACCTATCTATGCGGTGTATGAGTTTTTAGAGTGGGTTCAGAGACATTCTTCGAAGGAGCAAATTAGTTCATACACTACATCAGTTTGTTTTAGTGTGGTGTTTGTATTATGTTTGTTTTTAATTATTAAATTAGAGGTTTTCAATTTAGTATAACATGCTATTAGTTTGATATTTTTGTTTTATTCGATGAGGCTGGTGTATCTTTTAATTAGGTTTGTTATTTTCATCTGCTTAGTACTTAGTGTGCAATTGTTTTTCATAGTATATTTTGTTGGTGTCGTTTTTGTTAGTAAGGGTTTATGTTTCTATTGTAGAGTGAGTTTAAATAGTGTGTTATGTGTTTATGGACGATTTTATTGGGAAAATTATAGTTTATTAGGATCTGTTTTACGTTTGTTAGTTCTTTGTAAAATATTAGTCAGGTTGATGCTATATTGTATGTGCGGTTAAGCAAATTCATTATGAATATTTTTCTGGGCATTCGCTATGGTAATTTCAGAGTATTCCATTATCATTATTGTACGTTGTGAATCGCTATCCCTCTCTCTCTCTCTCTCTCTTTCTCTCTCTCTCTCTATATATATATACATATATATATATATATATATATATATATATATAATGAAGGTGTTCCTTCAATGTCACTCTAGAATGCTTACAACCTTCATGTATTTTATCTTGTATTTACTCGATAATAATAAACTAAATAATATTCTTATGGGAAACAACGTATTATTTCGATAATAAACTAACTAAATAGTATCCTCTCATTGAGTGATATTCGGATTCATATTTTAAGCACAAGTATTCATAAATCACAAATGAATGTTGGATGATGTCGATGAGATTCGAACTCAGCTGACTGATCTCCGAAAACTACTTCGATCAATGATAGACAACCCACATTGACGCCAACCAGAAAGACTCTCGAAGACTGGATTAATGACGACAACAGCAAGAATATGAGAATGGCAAACATCGAACATAAAGAATCAAATAAAACGGATAAAGCACAACCTAATTAAGACGAGTAAACACACAGGTATGCATTGAAGAAAAGCAAGAAAACAGTCCATTTAAGAGAGGCGTTTGGTTTTGGGGAAATGGATATTGATGTTTCAAAAGATTTAGCTGTGATTGGAGATTTTTTTTCCCCTTTATTTCTATTTTGTCTGTGCGCTCCTCGACGTTCTTTCTCAGGCAGAAACGCATCTGCTACTGATGCTGAAGCCAGCGCCGTCTAACGATGATTGTGAGAACCTATTGAAGCTTTCGTTACGGCTTGCCAGGCGGACAAGGTATAGAAAAGTATCAACACTTCAGGCATGCACTGACCCGTGCTATTATTTAGAGTGAATGTGACAAGGACCATTCACTTGGATAGAAACGGTCGGACGAAAGTCTTGTCACTTATGCAAATTGATTTCGTTAACAAAACGAAAACTAAAATAATAAGAATTGAGGGATGAATGCAGTAGATGGGAGGAAAAGGGTTGGCGGGAAAGAAGGACAAAATGCTAGAATAAAAAGGAAGAAAGGGGAAGCTGGACAAAGGAAGTAAAGAAGGGAAAAAGTGTCAGACAAGGAGAGACAGTAAATAGGAAGAAAGCGTGTAGTAAGAAGAAAATGAAAAAGAAAGAAAGAAGGAAAACGAGGAGGAGGAAAGAGAAAAACGAGAAAATACAAAAAAATTAAAAGAAGACAAAGGTATAGAAAAGAATAAGGAAAGAAAGGATGGAAAAAAGAAATAAAGAAAATAAAAAAGGAAGATAGAATAAAGAATGAGTGAGAAAGGCAGAAAGAAAAAAGAATAAGCACGAAGTAGAGTTGCCAAAAGTAGAAAATAGTTGAAGTGTGGTTATATATTGTTAACCATCGTTTCCATTTTATAAAAAGTGTTAGAAATATATATATTGGGGAAAAATACAAGACAAAATGAATAAATGAAACAGAGAAGAAAAAAATAAGAAATATAAATGGAACAAAGGGAGGTAAGATAATGCGATATATACATTAGAAAAAGAGGCGTAGGATGCAGCAAGATTCATTAAATAAATAGAAAAAAGAATTAAAGAAAAGGGGAATGGGGGAAAGTATGGAAAGAAGGGATAAATCGAGCCCCCACACACACACACATATATATATATATATATATATATATATATATATATATATATATATGGACAGAGAGAAAGAGAAAGAGAGAGAACATCAAATATAAACACAAAATTCTATCAAATTCACCAAAAAGTTACCATTTCTTTTTATTTGCCGACTACAATTTTGTCGGCCATCTACGAAAATATTTCTAATGTTAAACAATATATGAAGCATATGACTACTTAATTTAATAAATTAATATACGAAGATATAATGTTATGAGTAAATCTTCAACATTTCCTTCAACAGTGCTCAATACATAGTTAGAGCTAGGTAGTAAGTTATGAAAATATATATGGCATATATATAACTTACTATATAAATGCATATATATATTATTTCATTATATATATATATATATATATATATATATATATATATATATATATATATATATAGAGAGAGAGAGAGAGAGAGAGAGAGAGAGAGAGAGATTCCATTATCCATTTCTATTCACAATCATTCTCCCGAAAAATATTATAGCCCTAGTCTTACTCTATCGAGCTACAGTGTCTTAATGGCCCTGTCGGTGGGGCATTAGAATACGCTGACTGACCCCCTGCAGATGGTAAAAGTCCCTCAATGGGGGTCCTGGGTATGACCTCAAACTATATCCAGTGGTGAGGCCCTAGCTTGTGGGCTTTGGAGAGTGTGGAGCCACCCTTTAATTACCATTGCTCCCAGGTCCACTCGGACCCGGAGCGGTAGTACCTGTTAGGGTCCCAACTATGGGTTGAATAGAAACCGATGTGAAAACAACAAATGTATTCTATTAAAAAAAATTTTCTTCAAAATCTTTGGATTCAGCATTAAATAACCCGAAAAGGGTTGATATGCCGTAAAACAAAACCAACCAACCAACGAACAATATCTTAAAAATCTATATTTAATATCTGTATATCTGAAAAAGTGAAAATGCATAAGAAAACACTCTTAACCTATATACTCAACGAATCTTTGATCTACAGGCTTGAGATTTGTTATATTGTTATATAGGGTATTCAAACATGTGAATATCTTTTAATTCATTTCCATCTGTAACAATGTTTGCTCGAACTAGTGTCTAATGAAACTCAAACTTGATCGTCTGAAACTAGTCTAAAGGTTATCGTACTTGAATCCCTGTCTTTTGATCTCAGATTGGGTATTTTTTTAATCTTACAAAGAAGTGATCTGTTTAGAAAAAAAACATATTACGAGCATGCAAATCTCTTAGTTTCTTTCTGTGTTTTTATTTTATTGTTCTTTTTTTTTTTTAGAAATACCCGTCACGTTTTATACAAGGCAACGTCGGGTTCATCTGTTAGTAATATATATATATATATATATATATATATATATATATATATATATATATATATTAAGTAATGTGATCTATAATTTAAAAGTTTTAAAAAAATTTTAAATTTAAAAATCAAAATTTAATTAAATTAAAAATCAGTTTTATAAGAAGGAACAACAACAAAGTCAATTATCTGTACGATCGTTTCGGAAATCCGTGCTTTTTATTTGTGGTATACATGAAGTCACGTAGAACAATTATACATGGTTTTTTTGGTAAGCACGGTCTCCTCATCAGCAAATTTAGGAGGATTTCTATTGAATTGAAAAGACACCAAAAATAAACCTAGCATTAACAGTAAGGCAGATGAATCTGAAAAATTGAAGTAAAAGGTTTGGATTTAAAATTTATAAGAAAATTAATAAGAAAATTGGTATAGGTTAGAGATAGAAATGAGTAGAAAAAATATATATATTTTGAATTTACATAATAAATTTGATTTAAAAATATATAGATATATAATTACCTTTTGGTTTTTCGTTTTTTGAAATCAGGAACTGTATTTAAAGTAGTCATTTAGATGTTTTCTATAGCTTTTTATTTTATTGAATGATGAATTTTATAAAAGGGCGACGCTCGTGCAGTAAATTGTTTCCGTTAGCGTATTTTGATTTAGAGACGCTACAGTTAATATCTATAGAAAGAGAGTATTTTTTTTTTTTTTTTTGCAAGTTTTTAAGGGGAGATAATTGTCATGGCTTTATTTATTATTTGATTTACGAGTCTAAGGGCGGTAATTGGTTTAACTTAATTTATTAGAAAAAAAAATCTATTTTTACTAATGAGTAATTTTTAATGATTTAAGGTGGTTTATATTTATTAAATTTAAACCAACGTTTATGATTACACGATAGAATCTCGTGTCTTGAATTTACTAGTTTGGTTGTGCTTTTTATATCTTCATATTTTAAATTTTTTAGGGTTTCTTTCGTACATAATGTACAAAATTTATCTCCTGGTTTATATGATTTGCAAGTCTCAATTATTTGCCATTTTAAGTTGAAAGAAATATTGCTATTTTTTAGTTGCCAAATATAGTTGGATAGAGTAGTTTGGTTTGATAGAGAGTTATTTTTAAAAGAATGTTTGTGCGTTGAAATTCTATGTTTTATTGGGCCAGATGTGGAACCAATATATATTACCTCTTGATTATTATGATTATTTTCCGTTAGGTCTATTGTTGGATTATAATTGTTCTACGTGACTTCATGTATACCACAAATAAAAAGCACGGATTTCCGAAACGATCGTACAGATAATTGACTTTGTTGTTGTTCCTTCTTATGAAACTGATTTTTAATTTAATTAAATTTTGATTTTTAAATTTAAAAATTTTTTAAAACTTTTAAATTATAGATCACATTACTTAATATTGAATTAGCTCTAGGACATTTAACTATCGAGCTTATTATATATCTAAATTACAACGAGCATTTCCTGTATTTTAATTAAACTAGTAATTTCACTATTACATTAAAATACACTTAGCTCTTTAGACTATTATTCTAATCTCCTTTAAATTATATATATATATATATATATATATGTACGTATGTATATATACACATATATACACATGCATATAAGGGCCTGAAAGAAGTTTTTGGACCACTACAATGTGGTACTTAACCCAATTATTGGGGCAGATGGTACAACCTTGTTGACTGATAAAAATTACATCCTTAACCGCTGGAAGGACCATTTTGAAGGAGTGCTGAATTCTTCTTCTGATGTTTACGATGATGTTTTGAGTTCTTTGCAAGAATCCAAATACCAGAACTAGATGTGATTTCTAATTTTTCTGAAGTTCTCGCAGCTGTAAAACAAATGCTACTGAGAAAGTGTGCAGGTGATGATGGAATATCGGTTGAAATATTCAAGTTTGGGGGGAACACACTTTTGAAAAAACTTGTGGGGTTATTCATCAGGATCTGGGAAAGCGGTTCTGTACCTCAGGATTTCAGAAATTCGTCAATAATCCATCTCTTCAAGAATTAAGGAAAGTTCATTGATTGTGATAACTACCATGGAATATCACTGCTCTCTGTGGCTGTAAGAGTACTAGCCAGGGCAATTTTGAACAGGATAATCATTCATCTAGTAGACAAACTTTATCCTGAGACGCAGTGTGGTTTTAGATCTGGAAGGGGAACCATCGACATGATCTACTGTTTACGCCAAGTTGCAGAGAAGGCACGTGAGAAAAATTAGGATCTGTTTGTCGTTTTTATCGACCTAACCAAGGTGTTTGACTCTGTCAACAGAGTCGCACTTTGGAAGGTTTTGAATAAAGTTGGAATCCCTGAAAAAATGTTAAATGTAATAATATCCTTTCACGAGAATATAGAGGCACGTGTAAGAGCAGACGGAAAGTTCTCTGAGTCATTCAAGGTAAAAACTGGTACGAAAAGGGTTGTGTTATGGCATCTGTGTTCTTTGCCGTCTTCTTTTCAATCATGCTCGAGCATGCTTTTAAAGATTACACGCAAGGTGTCCATTTTGAGTTTAGAACTACCGGGGGTCTTTTTAATCATCAAAGATTCAAAGCTAAAACACTAACAAGAAGCAAAATGGTTTGTGATTTTCTTTTTGCAGACGATGCTGCACTCGTGGCCACTTCATTTGAAGAAGCACAAGAATAAGTTGACAAGTTTTCCAATGACGCAAAAACATTTGGTTTGACGATTAGTATCAAAAAGACAGAAGTTATCTACCAACCAAAGCCCACCCCGTTGCAGCAAGGTGGTGTGAATATTCTGAGACCAGAGTATGTGGAACCGCCTCAGAAAATCTTAGTGAATAGACAGCCTCTAAAGTATGTTAAATCCTTTGCATATCTCGAAAGTAAGGTGAATTCGTCAGATGATGAGATATTGTGCAGAAATTCAAAGGCGACTGATGCCTTCGGCAAACTGCGGTCAAGTGTATGGAATGAGAAGTTTGACTCTAAAGACCAAAATCTCAGTTTATCGTGCAGTGATTGTTTCGATACTCCTGTATGGATCGGAAGCCTGGACCCCATACCGTAGACAGATTGAGCAACTGGATACATTTCATAAGCGTTGCCTTCGCAGTATATGTGGATTAACATGGAAAAACAAGGGTTCTAACTCGGGATTGTTTGCTAGGTGCAACATTTTAAGTATTGAGGCCTTCCTGCTGAAGTCTCAGCTTCGGTGGGCTGGTCACCTTGTTCGCATGGATGAAAACCATCTTCTTAAGAAACTAGCATACTGTCAACTGAAAGAGGGTAATCGAAATGTGGGTCGTCCATTTCTGATGTACAGGGATAAACTGAAAGACAATCTTAAGCACGCACGCCTGAACCCAAAAACCTTTGGAGAAGAAGCTGCGGATAGAAAATTGTGGAGGGAAAAATATTTTGCGGGCATTAACACATACATTGACACACGGATATCGAATCAAATAATCTTCGTAGAGCAAGAGTAGAGACAGCACCTTCCCAGCCTGTATCCTGTGAGTCGTGCAGCTTGGTTTATGGGAGCAGAGCTGGCCTCGTGTCACACATGCGGCACAAGCATTGAAGGCAGAGCTAAACAGAGCGAATTTTTGGCCCACATGCGACGAACACGACGGGAGAGTCCATTATATATATATATATATATATATATATATATATATATATATATATATATATATATATATATATATATATATATATATATGATTAGGAAGTATATTTTCTTTTAAGCATATTCCCTTTAATAAAATATACACTTTTTGCCCATTAATTCTATTTTTGATCGTTTCCAATTTTCAAATAATAGTCTTCACATTTGTTCAACATCAGTCATATTAAGTTATACCTGATTATGTATGGAAAGTAGTTGGACTTACAATTAATATGGCGATTACATTAGCCAGTTTCTGCCAGAAAGGAAGACTGTTATTCGGAAGTTTGAAAGATCAAAAATGTAATAAATAGCCAGAAAACGTCTATTTCATTTAATGAAATATATATACATATATACGCACTCACACACACACACATACACATACACACACACATATATATATATACACACACAAACATATATATATATATATATATAGAGAGAGAGAGAGAGATAGATAGATAGATAGATAGATAGATAGATAGATAGATATGGGTGGTTATACGCATACGTCAGTGTGTTTTGACAGAAGCTGATATGCATACATATATATATATATATATATACCTCTTAATGTATATATATATATATATATATATTTATTTATACATACATATGTGTGAATGGCGGTGGGTGGGAATCATTGCTTCTATGTGGTGGAGTATCGTGGAATTCTGCCTGTCCTTCATCAGTTTATCCGGACGTGCAATTGAGTTTGCATGCATTAACGCCTGCCTCTTCTTTGTCATGCCTCTGATTTTATCAAAACATTCGACTTTCCGGGCTGATGGGCTGGTTGGGGCAGCCACTGTCGTCGGAGTTTGTTACTTTTCTTATTCTAGACAGGATTTTTCCGATCACCACTAACCTTTCGAAATCGCCCCCATTATGGCCAATTCAACACACCGAGAGTCTTTTCGCTCCCTGGGACAAAAACACGGAGAAAGCTGCCCGTTCATGCGTGTGGATGTTCTTTGTTGTAGCAAGCCCTTTAGACAGGCGGAACAGAGTATGTGGGGAAAGAGATGTTACTTGCAGCCGTCAGCGGGGTAGGGGGAGCGAAGATTGTCAGCTTCCTACTCTTGACCAGGTTTATATATATATATATATATATAGATATATATAATGAATAGAGAGAAACATTTTAATGTACCATGGGAGTTCAAAAAGAAACTAAGATAGACAGATAGGTATATACATACATACGTACATACATACATAGATATAGATCGACTGTAGTAGATGGAAATACATAAATAGAAATGTCGAGAGACAAAGATAGCGATATATTAACAGCCAACGATATATATGTGTGTGTGTGTGTGTGTGTGTGTGTGTGTGTGTGTGTGTGTGTGTATAAATATATATTAGTGATGGGACATTCCAATATTTTTTCCGATTCTAGTACAATTACCGATTTCGTACTTAATTCCCGATTCTGATACAATTATCGATTCCGATTCTTTATAAATCTCTAAATATGTAACTATCAAATATTTCTTTTGTCTTTATTACCGTAAAAGCACATCTTAAATTTGCATACGTTTGCTCAAACGTAAAAATATGTGTATTGGGGGAGGGTAATCTATAAATGTTAGTTTTACTTTATGTTTAACTTAATAAATATTAATTATTTTTATTACTACCAGCAGTTGAAGATTTTTTAAACAAAATAAAAAGAAGATAATTAAAGTAATCGGTTTTGGCTTCGGAAAATAGGCACAATATTTTCCGATTGTGATACCGATTCCGATACCCCCGAAATTTCAGATGATTCCGATTCCAATTAGATTAATCGTCCCAACACTAATATATATATGTATATATATATATATATATATATATATATATATATATATATATGTGCTGTGTATGCAAAATCAAGACTTCAAAACAAGGTGTTGATTGCAACAAAAAGTGTATTTCATTTTACGTTACAATTGTTTCGATGTCCAGTTCGACAATTTCAAGCATTATATCGTTTGAAAATTTTACAAAACCAACATTTCTTCAGACTTTATGAATAAACACACTTTCGGCAATGGAGCATTCTTTGAAGAGAAAAGAAAAGGGGGAAAATCCCTAACGGGAAAAGCATGCGAAAAACATTTACCCTGGATGTGGTTACGGAAAAGCCCATTTAAATATTAATATATCGCCTAATTTTCGTATTCTTATTTAAGAACATGGTCATGGGAAGTTTCTACAGAGAACCCGAAGCCATTTACAAAAAAAAAATTTATACATCCCATTCGTTGGTTCCTGAATTAGATCCTCCTATTCCTTTATTTCCCAATAATTGATTTTTATAAAAAGAAGTTTTAAAAAAATGTTGTTTTTATATTTATATTATGCTCGTAAAAACCTTGCAAAAACGCTACGGTTAGTTTTAGTTTTGTATTAGTGGCAAGTAATGTTTATAGATTATCGTTATATTGGTAATTGGATTGAGAGAACATTTTAGGTTTAAAGTTTAATTTAATATGAGAATAAATAAAATAGGTGTATTAAATATATATAAATCCTTGTACACATTTCGGGTGACGTGTTCTAATTTATTCATTATTATTTACTGTTTTAAAATTCATTGTTATTCTACTTGAAAAATGTTTTTATATCGTTACTTAGGATAATTATGAAGGGAGATAATCCAATTAGGTTGTTAAGGCTAGTTAATTCTGTTTGAACCTGGGTCGATTTTTGTTTCCTATAACGGTTAAAGGGAGGTAATTCAGGCCGTATATATATATGTATATATATATATATATATATATATATATATATATATATATATATATATATATATATATATATATATTTCTTGCCAGAATTGCCATCATATATATGTTGGTGAAACCCACCGTAATTTAGAAAAAAGGCTCAGTTAACATAAGATATAAAAATAGCAATTCTCTAAGTACATTATTCTCTCTATTATCGCAGCATAATCACAGCTTTGACTTATAACAAGCAAAAATAATTAAATTTATTTAAAATAAACTGCGTCGGAGACTTCTTGAATCAGCGCTTATCGCAAATTCAATCACAGTAAAACAACGTGCGCGTTTCTATAATGTAGCCCCATTAATAAGTAAACTTTTCTTAAAAGAACATAATTTTATTGTACCTATTTACTACGCCTCCCCACGGGACAGAGTTAGACACCAGGGTCGTTTTTTAACGTGGAGAAAAGGTACAAAAATAAAAATTGTCTCAGTCGTGAAGGATTTCTCCTCCACCGAAAGAGAACAAGAAATAGAAGTGCAGCATCTGAAGAACAGATACTACACTTTGATCTTGTCCCGAAGGCCAACACAGGTTAACCTTCTCACACCATAGAAACAGCCCCTGTAATAATTAATACATATAATCTCAATCAATAAATTAAATAACAAAAATACACTTATTTCCGTTCCGTTACACATTTAAATTATGATTATAAGTACATTTTAGAATATGTGTAACTGAATATAAGGTATAAGCTTTCAAGATTCCATGAACAAAGCTTCTTTCTTAGAAGTGCACGTCTGTAGAACTCTCTTCTGTTTGCTTGTTTCCCATCTGACTACAACTTGGGTATCTTCAAGTCCAACATAAACAAATTCCTGATGAACCGCCCCCTTTTAGACACTTGATCTAATCTCCAATACTAACGATTACTACTATACTCTCACATTGATTACTGTACACGCAATAACCATTATCCCCGAGTAGCTCCCGGGCCTTGATAAATGGTGACCTTCATGTAAAAAAAAGCAACAGAAATTAAGAATAAAGTGATAAATTTATGAATAGCGATATAAACATACGAGGTGCATTCAATAAGTTTCTAGATTTGATCCACACCCTGCCTACAGTCCAGAATTCGCTCCTTGGGACACTTGGTGTTTTCCTAAGCTCAAGGAGAACCATAGAAGTTGTCGTCATGAGACAATTGAGGAGATGAAAAAGGTCATGGCGAGGGTAATTGACACGCTCGTACAAAAGGATGACTATGGGGCTTTACAGATATTGTAGACAGGATACAAAATGTGCAATGCAGCCAGAGGAGATTACTTCGAAGGCGACTAGAGTTTCATGTGTGTACTATCAATAAAAGTGCCCATATGAAAAAAGTCTGAAAACATATTTACGGCACCTCGTATATATATATATATATATATATATATATATATATATATATATATATATGTGTGTGTGTGTGTGTGTGTGTGTGTGTGTGTGTGTGTGTGTGTGTGCGTGTGTGTGTGCACAAGCGTAAAATACGCATAAATATTATCTTTTAATTCATGCAGAAACCAAGACAAGTTTTTTCTCTACACAGCTCACTTCTTGTAAGTAAAAACATATACTCGAGCTGAGATCGAAACCAAAATTTAAAATTAGAGAGTTATGTTCGATAACTATTACACTAGCTTAACATGGCTTTCGAATTGTATTTTACAAAATCAGCCTATACTTAACATAAGTAAACTGTCATATTTCAAAACGCCGCATGCGCATTCGTGAAACAGTTGAAAACAGAAAAATATATGGTGGACTTCCATGTACTACTTATCAGTCATTTTCTCAGGATAAAACGAATTAAAAAGTTTTCCACGTATCTTATTTCCCTATATTCTATATTTAAAGTCTGCAGATCAAAAATTCTTTATGCATATAGGTTGAGAAGTGTGCTCACACACACACACACACACACACACACATATATACATATATATACATATATATATATATATGTATATATATATATGTATATATATATATATATATATATATATATATACATATATATATATATAAGCGAGATAAGACACTGATAGAATTCAGATGAAAAATCCTGATAGATATTACTTGAAGTAATACTTTCAAGGTGATCCTAGCCAAAAAGGAAAAGCTCAATATTTAAGAATAGAGCAATATATAAGTTTCGTGGTTAAATTTTAAATTCTGAAAAAACAACATAGAGAGACATATATTCGATTTAAGAATTTATTGTTTGATAGAAGGAATATATAGAAGGGGTTATTTTAATTTCCTTAATCAATTCGCAGCTGAATATTTTACTAACCGCATTTCATTTCCTCTGATGATATGATCTATTGTTGAAAATCCATGGATTAAGGAAACTAAAATAACCCCTTCTATATATTCCTTTTGTCAAACAATAAATTCTTAAATCGAATATATGTCTCTATATGTTGTTTTTTTTCAGAATTTAAACTTTAACCACGAAACTTATATATTGCTCTATTCTTAAATATTGAGCTTTTCCTTTTTGGCTAGGATCACCTTGAAAGTATTCAAGTAATATCTATCAGGATTTTTCATCTGAATTTTATCAGTGTCTTATCTCGCTTATATATATATATATATATATATATATATATATATATATATATATATATATTTCAATCCTGGCTTGAGGTAGTTGCCTGTCTAGCCGCACTGATGAGCTGTGAAACAGCGAAACAGTACTGTATGTGGATGACTATATATATATATATATATATATATATGTTAAGATTTTTTTATTTCTTCGAAACTTATATATATATATATATATATATATATATATATATATATATATATATATATATATATATATATATATATATAATGGAATTTTAATTTTGATAGTGGGATAAATTTTAAGTTTAAAATAGTTTTTTTTATTTTAAAAATTAATTTTTGCTTTAATATTAAAGGTACTTTTTAAGAAAATTAAGTTAAATTAGAGTTAAATTTAAGAAAATCGCACATTTGATAAATAAGGGGGTTCATAAAACGAGACTTAAACGTGAACTCGTAATGTATATATGTGTTTCCACTTCCGGTTATAATAGAGATTATTATTGACTGAAGAGAGCTTGATATGGGTATCCTAAACGGTCCTTAATTGTCGGGTTTGAAACGGACGGTACCTATGACTTGCCTCATCTAAACTTCTGTAAATAAAATATGAATTATACGCCCTTATTTTTGGATTTTCCTTATAATTGCACACTCTCCTGAATTTATTTTCTTTTTTAACAATCTAATTATATATATATTATTATATATTGAGATGTTAACAAGATTTAGAAGAGCTACTTCGGGTGAATTCTTTCTGCCAATGATATTCTTAGAGTTTCAGTCAACGGAACATATGATGCATTGATGATTCTCCTGTTTGTTACGTGAACCATGTGGCCATTATTCATCGTCGATAACTTATTTAAGAGAAGGAGTTTGAGTCAATTTCACTTTTTTTCTTTCAGAATAGATTTCAATTTAAGGAATTGAAGTAATAGAAAGTTATTTCAATTTAAATCGGAACTAAAAATGGACAAAAATAAAAGCAGGAAACAAAAGTTGAATTAATAGCAAATTAAATCGGTTTGTGTAGGTTGGCAAGACGAGAAGCTAACGTCTAATTGTGGAGAGCAGAGTCCCATTTGAGCTTTTTCAAAAGGTGCGTGCTCTATAAAAGCGTCCTCGAAGAACTCCGCTGTTCATATTTGCAAGAGCAACCAGGATTTTTATTCGTTATTGTTTTATTTATGTATATATATATATATATATATATATGTATATATATATATATATATATACACACAGTTGAAATATGCTTTTTACGTTTTTGTTTATTTTTGTTATATTTGGCCCCACTTGTGTTTCGAGTGGTTCCCGTAATTGATTACACAACTTTATTAAGCGACCCAACTCTAGTTAATACGCACCGACCACCTTCATCACGACGAAAACGCGGCTTCAATTAGGCTCCTATTCAGAAAACCGCCCGCGTCCTACCCAAACCGCATCGTGAGACTTGCTTGATGAATTTATAAAATGCAAAGAAGGAAAAATAAATGTTTGGTAATTTAATTAATTGATCAGCCACATGCAAATTGGATATTGAGGAACACACACTATATATATAAGCACGTATTAGTCTAGCCGCACTAAAGAGTTATGATAGGCCTGAAATAATATATATATATACTGGCAGAAGTACCCGTCGTTGACTAGGTTCAAAAATAGCCTACAGAAAATGGACTATGAGTGATGAAAGTATGATAGGTTATGAAAAGGAGGGGCTTGAAAAGAGATAGGTTGTGATACTCAAAAGTTTTACCCTAAGCAAAATATGATGAAAGTAAAGATAATTTTCGCGAAAATACATTTTTGTATCAACTTTGTTTCCATTCGTAGCCAAGAGTGACCAACAAAATGGTTTCCTTACAAAGAGAAAATGTTATATATATAAGAATATAAATATACAAGAAATAAATGCTACCATAGTCATTAAGTTGCTTTTATGGTAGAAAAGTTCATTGGTTTGTATTTTGCAGTAGTTTTTTTTTTTACAAGGTGGTCACCACTTATCAAGACCCAGAAGCCACTCAGGGATAAGGGTTATTGTAAGTATTGTACGTTAGTGTGGATATTTAAAGTGTCTACTTAAGGGGGCGGTTCATCAGGAATTTGTTTACGTTGGACTTGAAAACATCCAAGTTGTAGTCAGGAAGGAAACAGGCAGACGGAACAGAGTTCCACAGGCGTGCAATTCTAAGAAAGAAGTTTGTTCATGAAATCTACGTTTTGATTTAGACATAGATAAAGAGTGGGGAAAGTTTTTGACAGTGGATTCAGCTAGACGGGTGTTTTTTATAAAAGATTGGCGAGGGGGGGGGGGCAGAGATTGGAGTTCAGACAAGCACCTGCCATGGAAATAACGATAAAACAAAGATAGGCTTGCAATGTCTCTTCTGTTGGAGAGAGGTTGCAGGGAAGAGAAAAGGGCATCCCCCACTAAGCCACGAAGTCTATTTTGTACGCTGTCAAGGCAGGATAGGCTGTTTTTAGCAGCTCCTGCCCAGATATGGGAGCAGTATTCCATCCTTGGACGTACTTAGCTTTTATATAGATAGAGAATTGCACCAGTAGTGAGATATCTTCTGGAGCGGTAGAAGGATCCCACCATCTTTCCAGCGACCTTGGAAACAGACTTGATGTACGTGTTCCATTTCAGATCAGGGGTGAAGGTCAAGCCCAGAAGCTTGTAAAAACAGGGGCTTCTCCTAGACAAGAGCCATCCATTTCAATTGATGTCAGATGGGGATCAGAGCGTTGATGTTGTAAAGATAAGAGTTTGGATTTAGATGCATTAACGTCTTCCCCCACTGAACCACGCGCTCGAGATCAGAGGAGAGAGAATCAGAGAGAGTTTTGCCATTTACAGC
The DNA here is from genome assembly GCF_053919585.1 of Euprymna scolopes. Classification (NCBI taxonomy): domain Eukaryota; kingdom Metazoa; phylum Mollusca; class Cephalopoda; order Sepiida; family Sepiolidae; genus Euprymna; species Euprymna scolopes. Next base: position 142,292,979 of record NC_136494.1, read on the forward strand.
CTTTGATGTGTTGCCGTAGATGGTCGTGTCATCAGCATAGATGTCAACTAATGATTTAAGTATGTGTTTAGGGAGGTCATTGATGTAGATCAGGAAGAGAGTTGGGCCCAGGATGGACCCCTGAGGGACTCCAGCATTAATACTGCAGGCCTCTGATTTTTGTCCAACAACTACTCTCATGAGCCTATCAGATGGAAATTATTTAATGATAGAGAGAATATTTTCAGTTATACCGTAGCTGGAGATCTTATGAAGTAGGCCTTTATGCCATACTTTATCGAAGGCCTTTAATATGTCAAGAGCAATTGCCCTGGAAAGGAAGCCTTTGTCAAGAGATTCGCTAATCCTATGAGATATTACCGTTAGCACATCTGCGATAGATCTTGCAGAACGGAAACCATATTGCGTGTCACTAAGAAGATTGTTTCTGATGAGGTGGTTGAATAATTCTTTATTTAATATGGATTCCAGCAACTTACTCATGACACACAGGAGACTTATTGGTCTGTACTGAGAGGGAGATGACTTATCACCTGAGTTCTTAATGCAGTGCATACTGATGAGGTTGTCCAGGGTATTGGAAAGCACTTCTCCTTAAGGCAACGTTTAAACAGTTTCGTAAGTATGGGAGCGAGTTCTGGTTGAAGCTTTCTTAACACTATAATTGGGATGCCGTCAGGGCCAGCTGCTTTACTGGAATCAAGGTTCTTGATTAGCTTGGCGACCTCATGCACAGACAATTGTATGTTACCTAGCGTGTTCTGTGTTATAGGAGGAAATATGGGGAGTTGATGGCCTTCGTTGCATAGGGTAGAATTAGCTGCAAAGTTCTTTGCAAAAGGTTTGGCCTTGTCTGATGTTCACGAGATGACCTCTGGTCCGTTGATAATGGTTGGGATAGAACGCACACTTCTGTTCAGGTTCCTATTTGTTATTTGCCAAAACTGGTGGGAACCAGGCCGCTGATCAGCTACCTTGGATTTAACAGACTGGGCATATAGCTCTCTTGCATTTTTTATTACTCTTTTACAGTGGTTGCTGGCAGTCCTGAAAGCAGCTTTAGTCTCAGTGCATCTATTACGTTGGTAGCTATGGAAAAAGTGATTTCTGTGCGGTATGACAGCAGCATATTCTGGGGAGAACCATGGCTTGCTAGTAGGTTTTTGTTGGAATTTTTTAGATGGTATGAATCGGTCTATGCTTACAATTAACCATTCGGTCAGGTTTGATACTATAGAGGACACATCCTTTTTAAACATGGAATGCAGAGGTAGATCAGATATAAATGTACGGAAGCTATTTCAGTCAGCCATAGAGTATCGATATACAGTACGGTGGAGGGGTACGTTTGGGGACTTATTACATTTCACTTTTATCTTAACTGATACGACGGAGTGATCGGAGGATCCTAGAGGAGATAGAATGGAACATGAACATAGCTCAGGGGAAGTTGAGAGAAAAAGGTCTAGGAGGCTTGCATATTGACCGGTATTATCGGGCACACGGGTGGGCTCGCGAACAATCTGAGTGAGGTCATAAGCAATGGCAAAATCATGACAGAACCTCCCCTCCTCGTCCGTCTTATTTGAGTTGGTCAGCCATTCCACGTTATGGATGTTGAAGTCACCACAGATGTGGATGTTAGCAAAGGGGTGTGCAGATAGGATGTGGTCTATTGTCTCAGATATGCCCTTAAAGATAGTAACTCCGCTATTGTGGGGCCTATAGAGGGCAAATATAAATGCAGTGGTGTAAGCAAGTGCAATCCGGAAGCACATATAGAGTAAATTAGGATCTTCTCTAAAGATATCCCTACCACACGGGAAGCCATCTTTTATGTAGGCAAAATCTATGCCCATGGCGATCCTGGGGGTCAGATTTAGATTTTAAGTTAGAGTATCCGTTAATTATGAACTCATCTATGGAAGTTGTCGTCCATATTCCAGTTTCGCTTAGAAAGAATATGTCCGCTGTCGTATCCTGTAATTGGGTTTCAACCTCTGGAAGGTTGGAACATTATCCCTTGATGTTGGAGAAGGAGACATGGTAGTAGGGGTCTACGTTGGAAGATGGGGTTCTAGGTTTATTCGATTTTTTTTTCTGGAGAGGTTTTATATTGAGGTTTGGGGATTTCTGGAACAGGTCAGCATACTTAGATAGAGCAGTACAAAGAGGGAAAGTAAGAGAGAAAAAGGCAGGAATTTTTTTTTGTATCACATGAAAAGGTAAAGCCGTAACAATTACTAGTATGGCATCGAGAGGCTCCACCAGAGACTACTGCATGGTCCAGAGTCCATTCACCAAATGGCAATACAGCAGTCCCAGTACTTTATCCTGCTGATAGGACAGCCTCCTTAGTGGTTAATCCAAGGTTCGGGTCCCTGACTATCAGGCGGATAACGTCAGGGTAGACAAACGATTACCTCCAGCGCCCTTACTAGTGACATGGCCATAAGGATGGACATAGAGACAGAAAATTTTCCGACATCTCAGACTACTGTTTACCAAGTACTACCGACCTTTAAAGCGGCTTTTTCTTCACCCTTTGTCAGAAAAATCACTCATTTGCATGAGGACTGGGGGACAAAAAAGGAGAAGCGAGAGTTATTGGAGCTGCCGATAACACATCAACTGTATTATCTACTCTTAATTAATTTTTTTTTTTTTTTTTTGCAATTCACGAACCGGTTTAGAAAAAATCAAAATGGGAGCGGCTTTGAAATGGAGAGCCCCGTTTTCAATTTGAAGGAGGGGACAAATGAGTATTCTGTGTTAACAATTTAAGAGACTTTCGTCAACGTAAGGAATATTTATAAACATATTTTAATGTTTTCCGTTATTTTGTGCTTGAGGAATATTCGATTATGGCATGTGGAGTTTATATAAAAAATCATTTAAGTAGTTATTGCCTCAAATTTAATTTTAATTTCGGTTCGCTGAAATTATTTCAAGTAAAGAGCATTCAAAATTATTTCAAAACAAAAAAACATGAACTGAACTTTTATTGATTATGGTAACATTTATTTCCTGTATATTTATTTTTCGGGTAGTCGTTTGTTGGCTTTTCTGCTAAACACTTTTACTAAATAATATCGACGAAATATCGAAAAACAAAGAAACCAAAACAGTTTTGAAAAATAATGAAGCTTTACTTACTTTAGTAAAATAGGCCGAAACAACGAAATGGGGTATTAAAACAGTAAACACGTAATTACTTTGATTTTTTAAAGCAAAGAATCGATATCAATATGAATAAGAAGAAAATGGCGCCCTTTTCAAGCAGAACAGCTTCGTTTCCGTGTTACATTATTTAACGGTGTATTATTGCGCCGCCGGATGCAGGATTGTACTATTGTAATGTAATGAACACCTAGAAAGGGTTGTAATCAACTGAATTCCTTCTAGTACACTGACAAAAAAGCTTAAACATATATATAAATTACAATGAAAAGGTTATGTAAATGTTTTTAAAAAGACACGTAATCACGTGAGCAGGATTTTGTCCTTCTTTTGGCACGATAACAAGTAACGTTCATATTTTTTATTATTTATCTATTCATCTATTTTCGACAGAGTGCCACGTGCAGGTGGGGAAGGAAAAAACAGAGTTATGCAAAATTTGTGTCGAGAATTATCTACAGTTCCGACTTGGGGGGGGGGCTTTCAATTTAATAAGAACGTAAATTTATGAGGTGAATTTATTCGACACAATATGATTCAACTCAAAATAATAAATGAAACCTAACGTCAATTAAGATTAAAGTTAATGGTGTTATTGTTGACCCTCACCCCTTTTAAAATATCTTATTCAACCATGTGACATATTTACATTCTATGGAGGTCAGGCGCGAACGAACACCCAATAATTTTATTATACCATATTTCTTCAAACTCAAACATAATTATCAAAGTATACTTACCCAAATATATATGAAAAGTCTTTGTTAAAGTTTGTGCCATATTTCCATGAAGTACAGGCGCGAACGCAGGCCCCACAATTTAATTATACTATCCCTATTTAAGTTGAAACATACTTATCAAATATTCTTATGTAAATGTTTGTTTTTTCATTTTTTATTTCCATACTTTGGGGGCCAGACGCGAACGCAGATCCCACAATTTTTATGAACCACCGTTCTGCCAGATCAACATACCGATTCCTGATCCTCGATGCATCTTCTATCATTATACGTAGTCAGTTTTTTTTTAAATAGTCAACCATACAGGAGCCTATTCGTGACACCACACACACACACACACGCACACACACACACACACACACACACACAGACGTTCAGCTTTATATTATATATATATATCTATATATATATATATATATATATATATATATACTAGCAAAAGTACCCGTCGTTGACTGGGTTAAAAAACAGCCTACAGAAAATGGACTCTGATTTATGAAAGTATGATAGGTTATGAAAAGGAAGGGTTGTAAAGAGATAACTTCGAATTTGGGGGTATTAAAACCAAAGCAAAATATGATGAAAGTAAAAATAAAATAGATAAACCCAATAATTTATTATACTATACCTGTTCACACTGAAACACTTATCACAATATTCTGTGGATCTATATTAAAAACCTTGTTAAACTTCGTGACATATTTCCATTCTATGGAGGTCAGGCGCGAACACAGTCTTTATTGAAGTTTGTCCCTATTTCCATTCTATGGAGGCCAGGCGCGAACGTAGACCCCACACTTTTATTATATCATCCCTTTTTAAGTTAAAACATACTTATCAAATATTCTTATATACATCTATATCGAAAACATGGTTTCGGTTTCGATTATAACTGATGGCACTCCAATAATCTACCTTTTTATAATAATGTTGTCAAGAATTTTCCATGAGTCTTCGTTTCGATCTCGATTTTAGCTGATTTCACCTTAGTAATCTAGTTTTTTATAAATACTTTTTGTTAAGAATTCTTCATAAGTTTTAGTTTAGGTTCTGATTATAATTTAAGGAACAAATAAAATCTGCAAGAAAAAATATCATATTTAATCGTACTTTACAACCGGGCATTGCCGGATGTTCGTACTAGCTTAGATAAATACTTTTGCAGTTTTAACAAATCGGGACAAGATCAAAGTGTAGTATCTGTTCCGGCAGATACTGCAAGCAAAGACCATATGTGTGGGCAACCTCACATATAAGACCTTGGTCAATGTAGGGGCAACCCTTCATACCAATTGTCACTATCCAGCTCCCCTACTCCCCGGGGAGTTGGTCCCCATTTCCCCTTCACTCCTCACATTAAAAATCGGCCTTGTGCCTAATTTGCTCGGTGGGGGAGCAAATAAATACCATCTGTTCCGGCAGATACTGCAAGCAAAGACCATATGTGTGGGCAACCTCACATATAAGACCTTGGTCAATGTAGGGGCAACCCTTCATACCAATTGTCACTATCCAGCTCCCCTACTCCCCGGGGAGTTGGTCCCCATTTCCCCTTCACTCCATCACATTAAAAATCGGCCTTGTGCCTAATTTGCTCGGTGGGGGAGCAAATAAATACCATCTGTTCCGGCAGATACTGCAAGCAAAGACCAGATGTGGGGGCAACCCCACATGCCTGACCTTTAACCAGCTCCCATTTCCCACCTATCGGGAGCTGGTCCCCTTTTCCCCTTCCCCCTCCCTTCACTCCTCACATTAAAAATCGGCCTTGTGCCTAATTTGCTCGGTGGGGGAGCAAATAAATACCATCTGTTCCGGCAGATACTGCAAGCAAAGACCATATGTGGGGGCGACCCCACGTATAAGACCTTGGTCAATGTAGGGGCAACCCTTCATACCAATTGTCACTATCCAGCTCCCCTACTCCCCGGGGAGTTGGTCTCCATTTCCCCTTCACTCCTCACATTAAAAATCGGCCTTGTGCCTAATTTGCTCGGTGGGGGAGCAAATAAATACCATCTGTTCCGGCAGATACTGCAAGCAAAGACCATATGTGGGGGCAACCCCACATATAAGACCTTGGTCAATGTAGGGGCAACCCTTCATACCAATTGTCACTATCCAGCTCCCCTACTCCCCGGGGAGTTGGTCCCCATTTCCCATTCACTCCTCACATTAAAAATCGGCCTTGTGCCTAATTTGCTCGGTGGGGGAGCAGATAAATACCATCTGTTCTTCAGATACTGCACTTCTATTTCTTGTTCTCTTTCGGTGGAGGAGAAATCATTCACGACTGAGACAATTTTTATTTTTGTACCTTTTCTCCACGTTAAAAAACGACCCTGGTGTCTAACTCTGTCCCGTGGGGAGGCATAGTAAATAGGTACAATAATATCAGAGCGTCTCCATTTACACTGAATATCTACAAAATGCCAACATCAATATATTACATATGAATGAGTCCCATGTATAATTTCCACAGGTCTCGCTAGTTATAAATAATATTTTTATACCTAAATACAGTAGTATATATATGTGTGTGTGCGTGTGCGTGTGTGTGTGTGTGTGTGCGTTTATGTATATATATATGTATATATGTATATGTGTATATATCCATATATATGTATATATATATGTATATGTATATATATAACGATTGCAACGTCTTGTCAGACGAGTGCCACTCCCTCAGACACTTAAAGTCCATAAGCCCCAAAATTACTTTTTTATCCTACCGGTGAATTCACACGCTCAAGCAGTCATGACACTGAAGACCGTCGTTGAGATCAATTATTACATGCTTCCAGCATTTGAAGCCTCCACGCGTCACAACGTTTCCATCGCCACAGGGTCATTTTTATAGACAATTACTGAGGGAGTATCTATACACAGATGATGTTACAGAGTCTTAGCTTTGTACGACAGCTAATCTCTCTTTCGGTTCAAAATGTTGAGATCCAGCAACAAGCAAGAGCAAGATAGCCAGCAAGAGTTAAACTGCAGATCAGCTTAATGCGGGTACTGGTCTCCCACTTTATTTTAAAATCAGAGATTTACTTCTCCTAGAAAGGTTGCCTTCAACACGGCTTACGGGGACCCTCTCCGCCCCAACACACACATGCATACACACAAACACACACGGTGCTAGTTGGCTGTTGACCCCGAAAAAGGGTTCATTCGCCCTTTGGAAGGTCTTGTTTTTAATCCTTCAGCGAAACTAGCCACCCTCCTCACCAAACAAGTCTGGTGGAGGAACCAGTTTAGTCGCCGGTGATCCGACCATGAGGCAGGTAGTACTGGGTTACATGGTACCAGTAGCATATGACAATACCTGACACATGTGTATATATACATATACATATACACATATATATGTATATATAGATATATATAAATATATATACACACATATATATGTATATGTATATATATACACACATATATATGTATATATATATGTATGTATATACATATATATGTATGTATATATGTATGTATATATGTATATATATGTGTGTGTGTGTGTGTGTGTGTGTGCGTATGGCAACGTTACCCATATTCTTCGCGAATCAAGCAACGTTTTGAGTTTAACACGTTTTATTGGAACTTTAATATTTATATAATTTTATTTATAAACATTTACTGAGTATTAAACATTAAAAAACATATTTCTCATAGGTTCACTTTATCGATATATTTGGACTTGATTAAATAAATAATATAAACGAAGTAAATTGCATCCAAGTATTAATATACTGTGGAAGATCGATATTTTGAAATTGTATATTGAAGGAAGTAAAATCCAAAAATATTCACATCTTCTAAAAATGCCAAGAAGTATTATATTCTGCTGATTGTCCTCAAATTCAATGATTCTAAGCCAAAATGTGCGTCCCTATTTATCTTACAAAAATCCGTCAAAAGTTCCGGCATCTCACATGCTGCTTTACATATAGAGGCTTACAAGGTAGGGTGCAGCAGAAAATTTATAATAAAATAAATAATAAATGCTATAAAGATCTCCGACGAGAAATTTCTTTCACGGGCAAAAAAATGTTATTCATATTATTTATATTTATAACGAATAATGAAAATATATCCATTTCTTAAACCAAGAAATAAGAAAGAGAGACGGAGTAAAAGGAAAGATTTGAACAATGGGGTCATCCAGGAATTAAATAAAAGCAGACGCTACATTATTGAGCGAAAAAATGGCCTTCTGAAAGCGAAGTTGAACGCTCCGACATTTTGAAGAGATTTAACGAGGTGTCGCCGTCAAAGATAGTACAAAAATGGCGATGTTTGAAAATGAAAAAGAAATAGAATTAATAAAATCACTACGTGCATACAACACACATACACACTTAATAAACCAATGAGACCAACCCCTGATCACTCACAATGCTGAAATAATATTCCTTGAGTTGAGGAAGGAAAAAAGAGCTTGAATATTGAATTTAGAGATCACTTCAATGATTGAGATGACAATAATTTTAGCCCTTCCTAGACACGAAGACGTCTATCACAATAGTTGTGACAAAAAGAGTATTCACTCTATTGCTAGGATTTTGTAAACGTAGTCCAGTAAAAACTGTCGGGGATTCGACGATATTATTTCATACTTTCAGGTATGTTTGCAGTTTTTGTATCCGCCATTTTGCTTTCTTCGGTGTGTATTAAAATTTGGCAGTGTAATGGCGAGGGCATGCAGTCTTATTAAAAGGACAGATTGTATGCTCGTATTATTAAAATTCATTTGACTACTCTTATCACTTGTATTGTTATTTTCATTACGTTTGGTCAATGTAACCTCCGACCTTCTATAGGTGTGTCTTGTCGAACTCGCCAATATTTATGTTGAACTCGTTAATTTTGACGGATTTCGAACGAAACCATTATACAAATAATAAACAATATATATATATATATATATATATATATATATATATATATACTAATAAATAAAACAATAACAAACACACACACACACACACACACACATATATATATATATATATATATATATATATATATATACTAGCAGAAATAGCCATCGTTGACTGGGTTAAAAAATAGGTTACAGAAAATGGACTCTGAGTGATGAAAGTATGATAGGTTATGAAAAGGAGGGGGTTGTAAAGAGATAGGTTTTGATACTCAAAAATGTTATCCTAAGCAAAATATGATGAAAGTAAAGATAATTTTCGCGAAAATATATTTTTTTATATCAACTTTTTTTCCATTCCTAGCCAAGAGTTACCAACAAAATGATGGTTCTTTACAAAGAGAAATAGAGAAAATGTTTTTATATATATATATATATATATATATATATATATATATATATATATATATATATATATATATATATATATATACAATAAATAAATGTTACCATAATCAATAAAAGTTTCTTTTATGGTAGAAAAGTTCATTGGTTTGTATTTTGAAGTAGTTTGTAAAAAAAATTGTTTTTTTAATTCACGAACTGGTTTAGAAAAAATCAAAATGGCAGCGACTTTGAAATGGAGATCCCCGTTTTCAATTTGAAGATGGGGTAACTGAGTATTCTGTGTTAACAATTTAAGAGACTTTCGCAACGTCAGGAATATTTATAAACATATTTTAATGTTTTCCGTTATTTAGTGCTTGAGGAATATTCGATTATGGCATGTGTAGTTTATATAAAAAATCATTTAAGTAGTTATCGCCTCAAATTTCGTTTATATTTCGGTCGGCTGAAATTATTTCAAGTAAAGAGCATTAAATACTATTTACAAAACAAAAAAAACATGAACTGAACTTTTATTGACTATGGTAATATTTATTTCTTGTATATTTATGTTTTCGGGTAGTCGTTTTTTGGCTTTGCTGCTAAACACTCTTACTAAATAATATCGACGAAATATCGAAAAACAAAGAAACAAAAACAGTTTTGAAAAATAATGAAGCTTTACTTACTTTAGCCGTAACAGCAAAATGGGATATTAAAAAAGTAAACACGTAATTACTTTATTAATTAAGAAGAAAATGGCGCCCTTTTCAAGCAGAACAGCTTCGTTTCAGTTTTACAGTATTGAACGGTTTAGTATTGCGTCGTCAGATTCAGGGGTGTGCTATTGTGATGTAAACAACACGTACAAAGAATTGTAATTAACTGAATTCCTTCTAGTATGCTGACAAAAAAAGCTTAAACAGATATATAAATAAAAATAAAAAAGTTTATGTAAATGTTTTTAAAAAGACACGTAATCACGTGAGCAGGATTTTTTCCTTTTTTTGACACGATAACAAGTAACGTTCATATTTTTTCATTATTTATCTATTTTCGTGCAAGTGGAGATAGGAAAAACAGAGTTATGCAAAATTTGTGTCGAGAATTGTTTAAAGTTCCGACTTTTTTTTGGCTTTCATTTTAATAAGAACATAAATTTATGAGGTGAATTTATTCGCAACAATATGATTCAAATTAAAAAAAAGCTAACGTGAATTAAGATTAAAGTTAATGGTGTTATTGACCCTCAGCCCTTTTAAAAAACTTGTTAAACTATGTGACATATTTACATTCTATGGAGGTTAGGCGCGAACGAACACCCCATAATTTTATTATACCATATTTCTTCAAACTGAAACATAATTATCAAAGTATACTTACGCAAATAGATATGAAAAGTCTTTGCTAAAGTTTGTGTCATATTTCCATGGAGTACAGGTGCGAATGCAGACCCCACAATTTTATTATACCATCCCTATTTTAATTGAAACATACTTATCAAAGTATTCTTATGTACATCTATATCAAAAACACTTGTAAACGTTTTTTTTTTTTTATTTTATTTTCATACTTTGGGGGCCAGACGCGAATGCAGACCCCACAATTTTTATGAACCTCCGTTCTGCTAGATCAAACATACCCATTCCTGATCCTCGATACATCTGCTATTATCATATGTAGTCAGTTATTTAAAATAGTCAACCATATAAGAGCCTATTCGTGACCAGACACACACACACACACACACAGACGTTCAACTTTATATTATATATATATATATATATATATATATGTATATATATATATATATATATAATTAGTAATAAATAGTAATATTTACAACTAGAAATAAAAGGTTCCTAAACTTCGTACGCAAGGACCCATAGCGCCGTGGTTGGACTACTTGGAGAAAACGTTGTAAAAAGTGATATTCTCCAGACGGTTGAAGGTTTAGCTTCAAGTTTGGTCCACCGGAAAACACAATCGCGAATTACTTAGGACCCTTATCCAGCCATGGCTGAAGGAACAAGTGCAGTAAAGTGAACTAAATTGCGGGATCTGTTTGAAATTCTGTCTAAGCTCGACAGAAACATTCCTGAGTTCGACAAAATACACCTGAAGAAGGTCGGAGGTTTCATCAACCGAAACGTTGTGAAAATAACACTCAAAATGAGAACAGTAGTCTGATGTTTTCGAATAGTATGAATAGCCAATCCTCAACAGTTTAAAAACTTAAAGAAATATTCTATTAGGTTGGTGAGAAATAATCTCGTGTTTTGACGTTGAACTTTTTATAAAAAAATATTATTTTTTGCATCAACCTTATATTTCTGATTTTTGTAGATAACGTGTGTGTTTGGATTCTTAATTCGGCAGGGGGATGTGATACGTCTAGAGTGTTAGGTATAAGTTAGTGTTAAGTTCATACTCGCACACTTCTCGCTTCTAGCTAACACCGCTGGCTAACCACATGGTGAAAAGGGAACAGCTATCCATAAGTCTTCCCTTCCAGTCCATAGCCTCTCCATCATTAAGACTCCTACAGTGCCTCCACGTTGGCCACACACGGTAACTGGATGCCTTGCGAACCCAGGCTAAATTTGTAGGAGATCTCGGAGTAGTAGGGGACCCCAGAGGTAGTGCGCTATGGCCCACCGATGTGTGGACATGTCCTGGCACACTACTAACCCCTACCCCACTGTCTTGTGGGTGCCCTTGGTTGGACGAAGACTAATCAAACACCACTGCCGTGTGGGCCTTATCACAGAAAAAGGCTAAGAGATGGGAACTCTGACTTCAAATCCTTCTGCTGCCTTGCAGTTTTCATTAAAAGGCTATGGAGCCTCATCCAGAAAGAAAAGGTGTAGTAGCGGACACGATAGTGCGACTGTTTACCTCACTGAGATTACTTTCGGCCAGAAGCCGCGGCCTTCTCTACTGCTAGTCGTCGCGGGTTCGCTCCACTGGTCATGGGCATTAGAGCTTCAAAGGGTGATATTTGATGCGCAACAGCTACGGAAACTAAAACTGCGCAAGCAAGTTTGGAGCCAAGGTGGAAAGTCCTGTGTTGATGGAGTGAGACTACGCCAACATCGAGGGATAAAGCACTGAGGCCCGACTTGTTATCGTCAAGACTGATGGATTGCATGATGATGATGATGATGATGATGATGATGATGATGATGATTTTATGTCATCCGTGGGTGAAGCATGCCTTCGTTCCGTCAACCATGTTTAAAGTAAAACCTAAGTTATTTGCAAGGGTATTCATCGCATCGCCAGCATTAAGGATTGAACCTTTAGCCTCCATAATATTATGATGTACAACTGAATTTTACTTTTTAATGCCACGGGTCCTTGCGTCTTCGGTTTCTTGCGAAGAATTGTGCAAGGTCTTCACACTGGCATTACACTTATCGTCTCTATAAACGCCCAATGATCTATATCTATGAAATTCTTTATTTGGTCAATCAACTCTAGTGTTCTGACTTCCTTTTTCCTCCCAAACCTCTTGTCGTCCTTCACAGACTCACTGCCTTCCTTGACTTTTTCTATGCAACTCAAAAACTGATGTTCAATTCATTCAAGATGGTGCAAAATTAATATCAAGCATTTCATACTTTTTCCAAGTTTAAAGCAGAATTTGATGTCTTCGCGTTCAAATTCCATTTTGGAAATTCACCAGCTGTGACAATCATGCTTTAGTGGGGTGTATTCTAATTTCTGCTGCAGCTGTTCATTTGAACCTGAAATCATAAAAAATGGTCAGTTATCTCATAAGATGTATAGCAATAATATACTGAATTTGCAAGAGTCTGTGAAAAATTCGAATGACTGTACAAAAGAAGTAAGGAAATTTATTTAAGACACCTCGAGGTTCGAATCATCCAAATATTACAAAGAATTTTTTTTCAAAGAATTGGCACGTCAGGAAAGATGTAACTACATTTGGGGATAGATGATCTCGATCTGGCAACTGCTTCTATTTGTCCGTCCCTAAGCCATTTTCTCTATGATACACAAACACACATTAAATAGAAGTATCTTCTCTAAACATACCATGATTTTCTTTATCTGTTCAGACATCGTGTCTGTCGATTGTACGAAACGGTCGTAGAAGAGGGTATATAATAGATCACGTTGTTTATTTAGTAGAAAAAAAAAACAAAGTCGAAAACTGCTCCCTGATTCACGGATTTAGAAATGTAATAATGTCCGGCATTTTAAGATGGAACGATACAAGTGTCGTCCTAAAGAAAACAACACTACAGCTGTATCTTTAAACTTTCATTGACAAAATCAATTCAGATAGCTTGATTATATAGGTGAGCTGATATGTATTCAATATAGCCGCCTTCAGCCTCAACCAGTGCCGACATATGTGGGTGGAACTAGGAGCATTTCTTTTTTTTTACATAAGTCACCACTTATCAAGGACCCGAAGCCCCTCGAGGATAAGGGTAATTGAGTGTACAGTAATCAATGGGGCATTGTAGTAATCGTTAATAGTGAAAATTTGATAAATAGGATTACATACGGGGGCAACTCACCAAGAATAAAGATAAAGCAGAGACAAGTTCGCAGCGTCTCTTTTGTGGGGAATTGGCAGAAGGGAAAGGAAAAGGGCATCCTCCACTAAACTACGAAGTCTATTTTGAACACTGTCAAGGCAGGATAAGATCTTTCTAGCAGCTACTGCCAAGCTGTGGCAACAATACTCCATCCTGTGAAATACCTGCCTCTTATATCGGTAGAGAATTGCATGAGCAGTGAGATATTTACTGGAGCTGTTAAAAAGACCTCAGGAATGAAAGAAAAAGTAAATTTAAGCAAACCATAGATGTGATGGAAGTGAACAAGGAGAAATAAAATTTTCAAATTGAACCAGATAGTGTTCAGCTGTATTGAATAGAAACATTACCAACTTGCTGAAAGGATTGCATTTTAGATTAACGGAATTTTGACAAAAGATATAATTCTTTAATAGAGCACGCATAGTCAAACAGGGTTCTGCCAGAAAGATACGTCAAAGGATAACTATCAGCCCATCACCTGCTTTTCATTGGTATGTAAACTTCCGACTAGCATTTTTAGCAGATGAGATTTATCAATATCTGGAATAGCAAAAGATCTTACGCGAGGAACAAAAAAAATGTAGGCGAGATAATAGAAGGATCAAAGATCAATTGAAGATCAAAGATTTTTAAATATGTTTATGACATGGATAGATTACTACAAAGCATATGATTTGTTTTCATATAGATGGATTAAGGAATGTATGAAAATATTAAGAATAGCAGAGAATGTGCGAAGATTCTTGAGAACAAGTATGAAACATCAAGCAGGAAGATACTGGAGAATTTCATGTAGAAAAGTAATTTTTAGGAGAATAGCTTCTTACAATGATTTTTTTTTATATAGTATAGTACCTTTGTCGTTCATATTACGAAAGGTAAATGCGTGTTATGTGTGAGGAAAAATGAGTATCGGTTAAATCGTTCATTATATATGGACGACTTAAAGTTGAATGCAAAGAATAAAGACCAGCTACATATGCTTGTGAGAACTGTTCAAATGTTCAGTATTGACAATAGTATGGAATTTGGCATGAAGAAATGTAATGCTCTCAAATTTTAATGGATGAAATTAGTGAAAGTAAAAATGTTTTTGAATGAGGAAAAGATGAAAAAGATTGGCAAAAATACACTTATTTGGGAATTGAATGATTCGATAAAATAAAATAGGTCAGGATTGAATAGGAAAAACAAAATATCCGCATCAAAAACACATGGACAGTAGCTATATTCCGGTATAGCCAGGAGATAATTCAATGGAAAGAAAACGAGCTTTAATACATGGAAGGAAAACAAGGGAAACCAGGCCAATACATGTAGCTTTTCACGCAAAAAAAAAAAAAATAGTCTGAAAGTTTACATCTTCAACTGTAAGGAATATCTTATAAAGTGCACGTCATTTCTTTTAATTGCAAACAAGCTAACTAGTAGAATAATATAAGGAAAGAAATGAAAAAGAAGCGAACGAGAAGCAGTTTTATAAGAAAATACATTGTCAATCCCGGAGGGATTTTGGAGAGGCGGTAGACAAGCGAAGAACCTTGGGTGTCAAAGTATGACTTGAAGGTTGAGACAATATACTCTTCACAAGAGCAAGCGTTCAGGACAAATTACGTTGATAAAACGGATGAAAAACAACGGTTTCCATATGTGGGCAAAATAATGAGAATGAAAAACAGTAGTAGTTGTAGAAAGTTCATTAAAAAGGATACAAGAGGCGTCATGAGAATATTGCGAGAAAAGGCGGTTGGGATGCAGTGAAAACTGGTATGAGCATGTTCCATAAGGCGTAGTGGAGAGTGATAATGTGAAATTATTGTTGGATATAAATATACAATTGAACAATATTATTAGAACAAGGCGACCAAATTTAATTTTGTTAGAGAAAAAAGGAACACAAGGCAAGACTCATTGATATAGCATTGGCAGATGTGAATATAATGGAAAAATATAAGAAATTCGAAAAGTGCCAAGACTTGAAAAGGGAGATAAAAAGATTGTGGAAGTTGAAGCAAGTAGTTGTACCTGTTGTGATAAAGATTCTAGGGAGTGTGAGAAAAGGGTTTTACAAGTCGATTGGGGAGATTGGGATACATTGCAATCTTGGAGTTCCTCGGAAAACTGTCTTATTGGGTACCGCCAGAATCTTGTGGAAATTCCAGAAGACCGTAAAAACAATATGCTAAATAGCCTATAGTTATTAGTAGGACTATGACAGCAGAATAGTCTTTTCATTGTTTTTACACTTCAGTATACACTGTGTGTCAAATTATTAACGAGATAACATATTTTATCAGTTTCCGAGACTCACCGGTAGTTTCGTATGAAAAGCTTCCGAAACGTTGGCAATGCTTAGCTGGTCGTACTGTAACATTTTCGTACTGTTCCGCGCAAACAACTTGCCACCGTAATTGCTGAATCCGCGGTATGTGGGGTGTGTCAAATTATTAACAAGGCAGTTTGTATCGTCAATAAAATGGGTTCCAAAGGTTGTTTGAGTAGCTCTGAAAAGAGTACTATTACAGAACAGCTAGCAAAAGGTAAAACTACCCTCGAAATATCGAAAATGATAGGAAGGTACCAGCAAACTGTGAATAACTTTGTCAAGGACCCTACAAAGTTACGTAAGAGAGCTGATGAAGATAAATTTATCTATTTGTTTCACGCCGTTTCCTATTCCAAATTAAACGTGAAGTTGTTAAGAACCCTGGGCAGAAAGGGCGATAAGTCTTTGAACAAGCCGGATTGAAGAATGTCTAAAAAATACTCGATGTCACCTTCTGAAAGAAGTGGCAAAGTCTATTAAGCCTGTGACAAAGCCCCCATTAAAGCAACGTCACATACAAAACCGATTAAAATGGGCAGAGGACAACATGATAACGGATTTTTCCGAAGTTTTCTTCACGTATGAAGTGCGTGTCACTCTTGATGACCCGGGTGGCTGGAGAAAGGGATGGGTCCTAGATGGACGACATCGTCATCAGCGTTTAATGCGCCAACAAGGTGGTGGTGGGATAATGATTTTGGCCGGGATTATCGGAGGTACATTAGTTGGCCCATGGAGAGTCTCAGTAGGCGTAAAAATGACGTCAAATGCTTACATAGCTTTTCTGAAGAAGCAATTTGAACCATGGCTGAAGAAGCAAAGGTTGACGTTCCGAAGAACAATTATTTTTATGCATAAGAATGCTCCCTCACATGTAGCAAACAAAAGCAAAAAGTATTTGCCCCAACTCGGGTTCTCTGGGATACGGAAGATAGAGTTGCCTGCGAATTCACCAGATTTGAACCCAATTGAAAACCTTTAGAGTATCATGAAGCGACGCCTCTATGTAAGGGGACGTCAATTTAATAGCAACGATTAGTTGTGGGATGCTCTCCAAGAGGTATCGCGAAGAATAACTGTTTACGAAATCACAAATTTTACTAATTCTGTGGACCAACGGCTTTTACAAGTCATTCATAAAAAAGATCGTATATCCCCTACTAATTATGTAAATATAGAATTTGCTATGTTGTTATTGTGTTCTAAGCATGAAAGTAAATTTAATGTTTGAAAATTATTTCAATAAACAAGTTATGGGTATATTATGTTTTTTTCTCAACCTCGTTAATAACTTGACACACTGAAGGCATTCCTATATTTTGCCATAGTTTCGCTAATACTGCTTTAAATACTTTTATTTTCTGGCTGGTGTAGCTGAATAGTATTGTAAGCACTTTCTCAAAGTTCCATGGATTTTTATTCACTCGTTTTTTAAATATTTAAAAAATGTCGTTAATAATTTGATACGCAGTGTATATCCGACACAGTTAGACACAATTAATCAATCGAGAACCACATCACTCTACATAAAATCATATAAGACATCAATGGATATATACCTGAGAGTCAAAACAAGGTAAATAATATGGTGTTGTCAGTACCCTAGTTATTAGTTATGATCCGCGTATCATCATGAATCGGCAATAAGGAAAGGTCAGACACAAAATTTTACACCAGAAACAACAACAACAACAACAATAATAATAATAATAATAATAATAATAATAATAATAATAATAATAATAATAATAATATACAGAAGAAAGAAGAAGAAGAAGAAGAAGAAGAAGAAACAACACCCAAGATGCACACGAAAATATAAAATTTACCAAACTAAAGAATTCCATCTTTTGCATTATACAGATTACCATCTTCATCTAGGTTGTTGTATTTACAACGTTTCAGCTGATGTAACTTCCGATTATCTGCAGTTGCATCTATTTCAGTTTTTAAACCTATCTTTCGGAATTCGGTGCCAAAAACATCTTTAAGTCTTCCAAGTTCGATACGATACATCGAAAAGAAGATCGCAGATTAAATCGGCCAAAATTTGGTGAAAAGAATCACAAAGACGAGAATGGTAATCATGATAAATCAAATAATAAAAGTAATTATATCTTTATCGCAAAATCTCCAAATAAAATGAGAAAGATTCTCACAAAAATGAAAAACTTGTCGCAACCGAAAAGTAAAATAGCCTTGTACATCGATTATAACTATTGATAAAAGATGCAAGAAATTGCAGACTATCTGCCGGAATATATATCCTAATTCGGTTTTCACCCATTTCTAAAAGTATCCACAGCTTTTCAACCACAATGCATTGGGTCAATAGATATCTTTTCATGGTCTTTTCTATGTTATTCCTTCATTTCGAACTTGGCTATGCAATCCTTTCAAACGTTGCCCAACCTTACTTTCATGTTTTTCACCATTTTTCGGCTTATATTAAAAAATAGTTCCTTTCACTCGTTCCATTTTCGTCTTATTTATGAATAGTTTATTTTTTGTCTTTCTTTTTAATTATTTTTTTTTTGCTCGTCGCACACATTCCCGCCTTTTTTCATAACTCATAGGATCTTTGGTTTGTTTTTGTGTCTATTAAAAAATAAATAAATAAATAAACAATTCTTCTAGTGTGTTGCATCAAGTTCTTTATTCAGCGTTGTCCCCGGAAGAGCAGACGACATATATTCTTCCCTATTTTTCACGGCTTTTTTTAATTATTCTTTTTTATCACATTTGTTTTTTCAAATGCTTGGTAGCTGGCTGGCAGATATCACCGTTGTAGACATTGTTGTCGAAATAGAAGTAAGTCTTCTTTAAAACCTAACCTGCTTTGCATTCTCACGCCATTTCCTTTCGCCCATCGTCTTCTTCAGCAAAAAAAGTATCCATCTTTTTTTTCGTCTGGTTTATTCTTTCATGGCGGGCGTTCGTTTGTCGACATTTTTGTTGTTTCTTGTTCTTGTTGTCACTGATACGAGAATTTCTTTTATTGTCTCCGATAAGAACAACAAAATAAACATATTTCAAAACGAAATATCTCCCTCCAACCGCCAAAAGAGACAGATCTTTGAGATTTAGCAAGAACAGAAAAATAATGCCGAACGTAATTTTTTAAAACCGAATAGAATAAAGAGGATACCTAACAATCGTCTAATCTCGTATAATCTCACACGTGTTTCGGATTATTAAAAGTAGAATAAAGGAACGGGAATGAGTAAAGATATCGTTACATTTTTTTTTTTGTGAGGGGTGGGCAACAAAAACACATAATGAAAATAATAACAGATACAACGACCATAAAAGATGGTTGACAAAATCAGGTTTAAAAATATCTCTTTTGTATGAAGAGCTCCACATTCCACAGGCTGAGTCAACTGTGCAACTCTATAGAACAATTAATGGCATTTAAAATGTTACCAAAATATTTCAAAGAAAAAAAAAGAAAGCCTTGCAGAAAATAGCTTTAAATAGAAGGCCATAAAAGAAGAACTCTGTTGTTCTAATGGGAAATAACAGAGGCATGCTGATGTGAGAAATTTAACAAATGTATTTATCACACACACATACATACATACATACATACATATATAGATATGATACACACACCCATATATATATATATATATATATATATATATATATATATATATATATATAATTTAAAGATACTACGTTAATAGGGAAAAACATAATAGTATTGGCTCATTTTCGGAAAGTTTTTCTTTTATTGGGCACAACATTGCGTACAATTGTTTCAACCATCCGTGTGAGCATCAGATGATATAAGTGTTCATCAAAGTATAATTAGCAAAACCTTAGGTTTCATCACCGAGTTAGAAAAAACAATATTTCAATTTTTATTTCGAAAGATTTTTTTGCCCACAAATATAGTCGTTCTAGCTAATAGCGGCATTTATTTTACTTTGTTTCTAAACAACTAAACAGCAAATTTATGTTAGTTATTTGCATGTAATCCTTGACCCAAATAGTTAAATCACATATAAAAATTAGCTTACATATAAATCTATGTATGTATGTGTATATATATATATATATATATATATATATATATATATATATATATATATATATATACCCATTTATAAATATATACGCATTCTCAGATATATATAGATGTATAACGGGTTCTGTAAAAGTCTGAGGACGCTACAGACGACCAAAAAAAAAAACGGCCGTGTAGCCGAAACAATAATGTAACTTAACAGAAAGATACGGTAATAAAAAATAAAACGCATATTTGCTCTACAACAGTATTGAGCACTTTCTTTAGTTTTTATTAATTACTATCACTACTATATATATATATATATATATATATATATATATATATATATATATATATATATATGAATTAGAATGCGTATATATTTATAAATGGGTATGTACAGAATATAGTATCATTAAGAAGTCGTATCGTAAATATTAGTGGTAAGAGGTCGTAATGTCGTAATTTACTTTAATTTAATGTTCTATGTGAAGGGGGTAACATGGCGGTAGAAATCTTTCAATGAAAATATATATGATTTCAAATAATATACAATTTATGTAATAAGCAGTAGACATCGATAAATAATAAATAAGTTTCAGTTTTTAAATATTTTCGGCAGATACAATTCACATTTGAAAATTCAAATATTTCTCTCTCGACCAATGCTCTCCCTCTTTCTTTCGCTCTTTCTCTTACACACACACATACACACACACATACACACATAGAGAGAGAGGTCCTGGATATTACCTTAAACTATATCCAGTGGTGAGGCCCCAGCTTGCAGGCTTTGGGGAGTGTGGAGCCACCCTTTAATTGCCATTGCTCCCAGGTCTACTCTGACCCGGAGTGGTAGTATCTGTAAGGGTCCCAACTATGGGTTAAATAGAAACTGACTTGAAAACAACAAATATATTCTATTAAAAATTGTTTCTTAAATCTTTGTATTCGGCATTCAATAAACTGAAAAGGGTTGATATGTCGTGAAACAAAAACAACCAACCAAACAACCAGAGAGAGAGAGAGAGAGAGAGAGAGAGACAGACAGACAGACAGACAGACAGACAGACAGAGAAAGTTTTGAAAATAAATATGGGAATCAAGCTATGCATGAATTTCTTTGTTTCCTCCACATAATGATGCATCATGGTTTTTGCGTGGAAAACACGTTATTACTGCGTGTTTTTATATATGCAATTAGTTAATTTTTGGTCAGACACCTATTTATCTTTGATAATCAGTGCGAATTTATCTAGCAGATGTTAACTTGGCCTCTTATAACTTTCTTTGTTCGTCTTTTTTTCGTGGGAATTGAGTTCTTGTCTCTATTTATTTAGTAAGTGACTTTATTTGGCAGTTGTTTTTATTTCTGAATAGTTTATGTATTATTTTGTTTTTCTTTAATAATAACTTAATCACTATTATTATTATTATTATTATTATTATTATTATTATTATTATTATTATTATTGTTATTATTATTATTGTTGTTATTATTATTATTATTATTATTTTTATTATTATTGTTATTATTATTATTGATATTATTATTGTTATTATTATTATTGTTATTATTATTGTTATTATTATTATTACTGTTATATTTATTATTATTATTATTATTATTATTGTTATTATTATTGTTGTTATTATTATTATTATTGTTATTATTATTATTATTGTTATTATTATTGTTATTGTTATTATCATTATTGTTATTATTATTATTATTGTTGTTATTATTATTATTGTTGTTATTATTATTGTTGTTATTATTATTATTGTTATTATTATTATTATTGTTATTATCATTATTGTTATTATTATTATTATTATTGTTGTTGTTATTATTGTTGTTGTTATTATCATTATTATTGTTATTATTGTTATTATTATTATTATTATTGTTATTATTATTATTGTTATTGTTATTGTTATTATTATTGTTGTTATTATTATTGTTGTTATTATTATTATTGTTGTCATTATTATTATTATTATTATTATTGTTATTATTATTGCTATTATTATTATTATTGTTATTATTATTATTGTTGTTGTTATTATTATTATTATTATTATTGTCGTTGTTGTTGTTGTTGTTGTTTGCTCACATGTAGCTTTCACAGGTCAACAAACGATCTGATTGGACACCTGTGGTGTTCTTTGGAAGCTGACTGGATGTTACATGATAAGGGATGTCCCCTTTTCATGTAAGTATAAAAATGGAGAATTTAGTTTAAAATGAAAATGAAATAGCATAGGCGAAATCCGAACTTCGTAATCTAGTTTAGAAATAGATTACGTGTGAGAATTTAAAAATGTAAAACAAACATTTGTTTAGAATATAGATAAATATTTCAAGGAAAGAATGTTAACTATCAAGTTTGTTATGAAATTTTAAATTGAAAGAATGCAGCTTATAAGATAATGTTTTTAACATATTGAATATAGGTTAAAATTCCTTTTGTAGAAATAGGAAAAGTTTTGGACACGTATGTCCATAACACGTGAAAGAAGGCACATGTTTTAACATGTGTATGACGTCACGGAAAATAGAAAGTTCTAGGAATAGAGAAAAACTTTAGTTAGAGAGTTAGTCAGTCAGTGAGAAAACTCAGAGGGAGGCACGTGTAGAAGTGAGACGTCACTTCAAGAAAAAACTGTGAAACTTTGAATTCTTGATGATGGAATCACGGCTGTGTGAAGAATAAACCATCAAGTCTTTTTTTTTTTGTAAAGCTCGTCTTGTTTCTTATGATTCTTAAAAAAAGGTAAAGTCCAATTGTATTATATATTTGTTTTATATGTCTTTATATACACGTCTCAACATCATGTCCGAACTGTCTGAACACTATCCCTTCACTCCAAGAGTTTTCTTCTTCTTCCATTCAACACAATTAAGGAATGAACTTGTAATATATAAGTATAATAAAATGAACAATATCTCTAAGTCTCTTACAATAAGATACAACAACATCTCTCTCTCGGAGTCTTTCAACATCCCTCACTGTAATAAGACTCCTTCTAAGCATCTCACTCTTCTAAGATCTCTCTCTCAAGACAAACACTATAATAAGACTCTATATCTCTCTCTAAGACTTTTCTTTTTCTAAGCATCACGTATAATAAGACACTCTCTCAATGAAACTCCTACTATATAACATGACAACAAGTCTCCCCAGACATCCAGCTCTCTTCACCTCTTTCGATAGCATTTGCAAATGAATTTTCATAATCGCAACAGCCTCTTACCATTGATTACTCTCTAGCAGTGGCCATTGGTTTATACTGGAATTTGAGTGGCACTCAGCCTCCCGTAGGTCCCAGTTCTCTTTGCGCTTGTCCAGCCGAGGTCTGGCTAGCGCTCCCTCCTCGGTCTTTCAGTCCTTCTTGATCCTTCTCGGCTCTTTGGAATCATTTTTTATCGGGGGGGGCGGTGATGAAACAATGGGGTGGGTGCATTATGGAGGTGTAGCACTGGTAGATATGCAGCTTCGGTGTTCTTCATTCCCTGTGACGCTTATTCGTTATATTGTCTTGTGTTATTCTCCGCATTCAAGGGTTTTCCTTAATATTTCAGTCGTTTTCATTATAGTTAGTCGTTATACTTTTGCAGTTATTCCTCTTATTCCAATTTCTTACATTCTATTTTCGAAGTTTTTCGGAATTGTTCCTAGGCTCCTACTATTATCGGTACTTTTTTGATTTTCTTCATCATCCAAATCCCTTTTAACTCTCTGGGTAGCTCTGTGTATTTGTTTCGTTTCTCCTTTTCTTTCATACTCACCCTGTGGTCAGCTGGGACAGCAAAGTCTACGATTTGACAGGATTTTTCTTTCTTGTTAATTATTACGACATCTGGTCTTCTTGCTTGGATGGGTTTGTCCAACTGTATGTCCATGTCCCATAGGATTTTGTAGTTCTCGTTTTTGAGTGCTGTTGCGGGTTTATGCTTGTACCATTTATATGTACGCTCAAAATGCAGTCGTTTGCACAATTCCCAATTATTATTATTATTATTATTATTATTATTATTATTATTATTATTATTATTATTTATTTCTGCACTTTTTAGATGTTATTATCCTAAGGGAAAGTTACGCCTGTTTGCTGTTTCGCTCTTGCAGTTTAAAAAAAATGTAGGTTCTTAAAAATTAAGGATAGCTAATTTATCAATCTAACAGAGTCTACACAGGTCGTCTTGGTTTCTACATGTGCTGGAATGCCGTGTTATTATTTACTTAGCTTTCGCTGAATGTCTATTTCCCTAACGACGCTGTAGTGGTTCCCTAATGCTGGTTTTATCCTGCGTTTTTTTATATATATGTTGTAGTCGTAATATATACTACTAAAATCCAAGAAAGGAGATTCGCACGTAATATTTCTTATTTTTTACCGTTTTCTTTTTACAATATTGTGATCTAGTTAAACAATGATTTTGGTTAGGCATTTATTTTGTAGAATGTCTGACTCCTATAGATACAATTTTCAATATATTGTGTATTTTTCTATTGGGATTTGCATCAATTTTATTTTTATTTATTATATTTTTCTACTTTCTGTTATTCTTGCTGGTGTTATGTTGGTCATATTTTAATAGTTTTGTTATTTTTTTAGTAAAAATAATGCTTACATTTAATGTTTTGTAATATGCTTAATAATTATCAGGTAATCTATAATATAAATCTCACCTATCTCTTTAAATGTTTGCATCTATGTATGCATGTATGTATGAATGTATGTATATCTGCCTAAAACTTTCAACAGAGGAGATGGATTTTCACAGGAGCAGTATCATTTTGAAGCTCGACGTCTCGGACGACGAATATACAAAGATTGTCCAAAAACATTAATTCCTTGGCCAGATTTGTTTTCACTTTCTTCGTTCTAGCCTGTCTGCCTACTCCCACTTTTTTTTATTGCTCAACACACACCTACCAACACCCGGGCAACGCCGGGCACCCAGGTTAGTATCATATATATATATATATATATATATATATATATATATATATATATATATATATATATATATATATATATATAGGTATTTAATTATTATAGTAAAAAATAATTATGACAGCCCCTTTAAGAAATTCGTTTCTTATCGTTGAGCACTTTCAGTTAAATTAAAAGTCGGTCAATTTAGCTCTTATGCGTAGATCATCGTATAACGATTAGATCACTGTCTGTCTGGCGTAAATGAACACTTAAAATTAAGATGTTTAAAATTCAACGTTATTTCAAGCGGTTAATGGTAGCCGAATGGATTAGGTCTCCGCTAATCGAGCCAGAGATGTCTCGTGATACGGTGTTCGAATCGTTCGACTGGTAGTAATTGTGACACCTTGCACTGAAGATTCCCGAAAGGATGAAACACTAGTGTCTGTAGGTATTTAATTATTATAGTAAATATGTGTGCATCTGTTTGAACATGTACACGCACACAAACAACACACACATATATATTTTACAGAGGCATCACCACTAGAAGCCACTCGAGCATGAGGGTTAAAGAGTTTACAGTAGTCAATTGAGCAATATAGTAATCGTTAGTAATGGAAATTCGGTAAATTTGTTAACGTAAGTGGGTCAGCTCATCAAGAACTTGTTTACGTTGGACTTGAAGACAACCATATTATAGCCAGCTTGAAAGCAGGCGAATGAAAGACAGTTCCACAGGCGTTCAGTTATATAAAGGAAACGTGTTCATGGAATCTATGTTTAGATTTAGGCACAGAGTGTGGGAAATTATTGATAGTGTTTTCAGCTAGGCGAGTGTTTCTCGTGAAATTTTGGCGAGCAGGGACCATAGATTGGAGCTCAGACGAGCACTTGCTATAAAAATAACGATACAGCAGAGACAGGCTCACAACATATCTTCTGTAAGAAAGAGGTTGCAGGGAAGAGAAAAGGGCATCCTTTTCGAGGGTATAAAGACTATTTTCGACCCTATCAAGACAGAATAAGTCTTTTCTAGCAACTCCTGCATAGATGTGGCAACAATACTCGATTCTTGACGTACCCGGCTCTTATATAGGTAGAGAATTGCATAAGCAGTGAGATATCCACTGGATCGATAGAAGGATCCCATCATTTTTCCAGCGCAATTGACAACGGATTTGATGTATGCGTTCCATTTCAGATCAGGCGTAAAGATCAAGCCCAGAAGCGTGTCAAAATATGAAGCCTCCTCAACACGAGTGCCATTCATTTCAATTGATGTCAGATGGGGATCAGAGCGTTGATGATGTCAAGATAGAAGCTTGGTTTTAGGTGCATTAGAATTAACCAGCCACTTCTTTCCCCTCGTGCTCAAGATCAGAGGAGAGAGAATCGGAGAGAACTTGGTCGTTTACGGTCTTTAATGTGCTACCATAGATGGTAGTGTCATAAGCATAAATGTCTACGAATCATCTAAGGATGTGATTTGGAAGATCATTGATGTAGATAAGGAAGAGAGTTGGGCCCAGGATGGACCCCTGGGGTACTCCAGACTTAATACTGTGAGCTTCTGATTTCTACCCATCAACTACTACTCTTAAGAACCTATCAGAGAGAAATGATTTAATAATTGAGAGGACATTTTCAGCTATACCATAGCTGGAGATCTTAAGATAAGTAAAGCTTTATGCCATACCCTATCAAAGGCCTTTGATATGTCAAGAGCAATTGCCCTAGAAATGGAGCCTAATCCTATGAGATATAACTATAAGAACTGTAGATCTAGCAGAACGGAAACCATATTACATGTCACTAAGAAGTTTATTTTTATTTTTGCTGACTACTTCTCTATTTAACACAGATTCCAGCAACTTATCCATGATGTATAGGAGACTTATTGGCCTGTACTGAGAGAGAGATGACCGATCTGAATTCTTAAATACAAGGCATACTGATGAAATTTTCCAGGGTGATAGGAAGCAATTCTCCTTAAGACAATGCTTAAACATTTTTGTAAGTATAGGGCGCTAGTTCTGGTTGAAGCTTTTCATCACTATTATGTGAATGCTGTCAGGGCGAGTTGGTTTACTGGAATCAAGGTTTTTGATTAGCTTGGCAACATCACGTACAGATATTTCTATATCACATAGCGTGTTTTCTGATACAGAAGGAAATATTGGGGGTTGGCGGCCTTGATTGCAAAGGGTAGAATAAGCTGCAAAGTTCTTGGCAAAGAGTTTGGCTTATTTTTATATCACTAGCAGACCGACCGGCATTGACCGGTCGTAAAATACGCTTAAATATGATATTATGTTTAGTGCAGACTTCGTGTTTATTATTATTTTATATTCAACCCAATACATAGTAATGATTTAAAATATATATTTTTTTAAAAGTGGCTCTCGCGCGCCACAACCGAGAATTGAAATAAAAACGTTTAGCTTACGATTTACTTTTTCCTGATGCCTGAGCGATGAAGACGTGTTTGCTGCAAGGTTATAAATTAAAACATGAGCTAATAGCTATTACGTAACGTATGCATATTTGTAAATGCTGTCGTTCGACCTTTCCCTGGCAAATGCCGTTTTGTTTTTAATTTTCACGCTTTTGCACCGATTTTCCACGGCTAAAACCCAAATATAAACTTTCGTATAATTTCGAATGCTGTATATAATAAGTTTAATGTATGTAGACGAAAAACTGACAGAGAAGTTTGATAGGCAAAATTTTTAATGAATATGTATACCCTTTTGTGTTATTTTAACCGTTTTACACAAATTTTCCGCAAGTATAAATCATGTAGAGTTACTGCACAAATATAATTACACGAAATAGTTAACTAAAGATGATCATCCCATAAGAAAACCGAAAAAACTAATAGGGAATTAATAAAAATTAATGTTTAAAAGAATATGCAAATTAGATAGATCTTTTTCAGATGAAGTCAATTGTACGTCCAATATATGACAAAGTTGTATTTTTTAAACGATTAGAAAAAAGTTTTTGTTTTATATATATATATATATATATATATATATATATATATATATATATATATACGCAAAAAGAACAAAATTTATACAATTTTCATGTGTGTGATTGAATATCGGAAGAATTACGATATTCAACGACACACATGATAATCGTACTTCACAGCTCATCAGTGCAGCTAGACAATCAACTACCTCAAGCGAGACCCAGTGAAACGCACAGTGAATTCACAATGTTTTGACATTGTGCAAATACCTAAGCTCAATTTTTTTACACAAACAGCATCGCTTCACACAATGGTAATTTGTATATATCACTTCCCAATATGCTCAATCCAAGATAGGGAGCATTATAGTTATCCACATACCGTCCTGTTTCGCTGTTTCACAGCTCATCAGGGAGGATAGACAAGCAACTATATCAACTATTATATATGTATATTAATTCATTTCATCAAATGCATTAATATACGAAGATATAATTTTATGCTTAATTTTTTTCAGTATTTACTTCAATAGTGCGCAATACATAGGTAGAGCCAGGTAGTAAGTTATGAAAATATATATAGCAATTTAGCTACACAGAATATTCCGCGTTTCGAATGTTTACGAGAATGAATATTCTGTGTAGCTTAATTGCCATATATTTTTTCATAACTTATTATATATATATATATATATAATAAGTTATGAAAATATATATGGCAATTAAGCTACACAGAATATTCCGAGAACTTCTATAAAACAAAAATTTCAGAATCACTAGGGAACGAAAGTTATTACAAACCAATTAGCTCTAACATAGACGACACAACCATATCTAAAATAACAAAACTCTGCACAACATACAATACTACATTAACTAAAAAAGAAAAAAACTTCCTTACAAACTTCACAACAAAAACAAACATCTTCTATGGGCTACCCAAAATACACAAATCTAACCAGGTAAGACATGCCACCAACATACAAAAGTCAGAATACATAAGCACCCTAAACCCCAACAACCTCACATTCAGACCCATAATAGCAGGACCATCATGCCCAACAAGCAGACTTAGTAACCTAATAGATATACTATTACAGCCCTTCACCAATCTAGTCAGAAGTTTTGTAAGAGATAAAACACACTTCCTTAGCTCCCTACCATAAAGCAGTAGACGATGGGACTATACTAGCCACATTCGATGTTAGCAGCCTATATAGCAATATCCCACACAATCTAGGAAAAGAAGCTATCGCATATTGGATTGACAAACATACACAGACTTTACACCCCAGATTCAATAAACAATTCGTGATTGATAGCATCGACATAATCCTCAATAACAACTCCTTCCAATTCAATAAAGACAACTACATTCAAATACTAGGCACAGCAATGGGTACCAAAATGGCACCGACATATGCCACCCTTACACTCGCCTTCCTAGAAGAGACCCTTTATGAAAGGATAGAGCAAAAGTACGGGCACAATATAAAAACACGCTTCATAAAATCTTGGAAAAGATACCTAGACGACTGCTTTATCCTCTGGAGAACCTCATGGGGGGATATCAAAGAACTCCACACTTTGCTACAAAATCTACACCCAAAAATAAACTTCACACTAGAACAAAGCCCCACAGAACTACCTTTCCTAGACATCCTAGTAACAATAAAAAACAACAACATAACCACAGACATCTACCACAAACCCACAGATACTCAACAATACCTCCACTTCAAAAGCCACCATCCTAAAAACTGTCTAAAATCAATACCCTACTCCCTAGCACGTAGAGTCTGCACCATAGTAACAGACAGACACTTCCGTTCAATTAGACTGAATGAACTACAAATAACATTGCGGAAAAGAGGATACCCACTACCACTAATACAGAAAGGTATTGAACTGGCTGAAAAATTTCCAATAGACCAACTAAGAACCTCAAAAGAACACAACAAAGAACAAATTCTAGCATACGTCTCTACACACAACACAAACAACCCAGAACTATTCACATAGATAACAAAAAACCTTATCCTCCTCAATCAGAACGACAAACTAAACAACATACTTAAAACAACAAAAATAATAAAAAGAAAACGCCAACCCAAAAACTTAAAACACATCCTAACTTCCTCAAAACTCGTCCCACATACTACAAAAGGTGTTACAAAATGCAACAAACCGCGATGTGGAGTATGTGACATAATAATAGAAGGTAACACATTCAAAAACCGACACAGACATTCAAAATAAAAAAGTATCTAAATTGCACCTCCAGAAATGTAGTATATGCACTAAGATGCACAACATGCAACAAATCCTACATAGGCGCCACCAAAGATTTCAGCAATAGAGTGGCGTTACATAAGAGCAACATCAAAATTGCAGATAACAGACACCTCTATGTTTCAAAACACTACACACATGCAGTGGAAACAGCTTCAAAATAATGCCAATCTTTCAAAAAGACAAATAGTATTATTTACTTACACAGGAAAAAAACTTCATCACTAAATTCACTCCTGAACTGAACAGAACCTAATACCATCACACAAAAACATGAAATGCAAGGTACACTCGCATTCACACCCATACACATACACATATACACACCCACACATAAATCAGAACCGACATATCAAAACACACACACGTGCGCGCATACAACCACACACAGACATAACACCCCTATCTCTAATACAATACACTGAACAATACCAACCCTACTTAACCTCGAAACCAACAACACTAGGAGACACCTAGAACCATAGTATAATATCTGTTCCAACACCTCGCTCCCTCCTCAGTCAGGAGAGGAGAACCCCCTCATGACTGAAACGACTATCTTCCCTTTTATCATCCCCCTCCCATACCTACACCCCCTCCAATGCCTCCCTCTGGGGAAGCAAAATCTTCCCCACACTAGGAACCGATCCTTGGTCTGGCGATACCCACATGGGGAGACAAATAAATAGAAATATTAAAAATCCCCTATTTTAAATACACCCCTCTTTCTAAACAAACATAATATAAGACTAAAACGAAAAATCACAATACTAAAAATCCAAGAATCCAAAAAATAAATATCAAAATAGAATGAAAGCATCCCTACCCTTACTTCAGAAGAGCCAGTCCCCCCTCTCCACACATACACATTAGTAACGACCTCGGACCACAGCCGCCATCCTAAAGAAGCAAATAACCCCAAAATACTATAAAACAATATACACATTCCCAAACCTATAAAAGCAAACACACACACGCACACACACGCACACACACACATAAACACGCACACACACACACACACACACACACCCTACCCCACCCTAAAGGAAAAGAAAAACACATTAGCAGAAAGAGATAGCGACTGACTACAGCGAGGTCAAAATCTCCCTGGACAAACCAAATAAAAAAGCAATAAAAATTCAGCATACCAATGTATAATAAACACTTACAAGCCTCCACCCCTTGGAAAAACTTCAAACTAACTACGAAAATTGCCATTTTTACACATTTGAAAATAATTTCTGACGAAGACGCATCACAGACCGTCTGAAACGCGCGTAAACGATTTCAATGACTTAAAAACATTATTACAATGATCCAAACATACTTCTCAATGAAAAACCAAGACACGGAATAATAAAATAATGTTAAAAAATACACATTGTTGGTGACTACTCCCTTATTTAAATATATATATATATATATATATATATATATATATATATAAGATGGACATATGGCGGGAAACAAATGGAAAATAAACAGGAAAACAATCAGATAATATCAATGTGAATAATATTTACATAAAAATGATATTGATTTGCCAAAATATTAACGGTCTCTTCATTTCATGACTCGAAAGAGTTTATCGGGTCGAACGATTATAAGTGTCGGTAAAATAATTTTGAAAAATAGTAATAACATTTAATATTCTTTTAAACTATCTGCTATCCCATATTTGTTATTCATTCCATCAATTTCCTAAATTTATTGACCAAATTTGGTAATATTTCTTCCGTATATTTCCGTGTATCTGCAGCAAATATTACACTTTTTATGTCAGAGCAAAAAACGAAATTTATGCGCACGTTTGTTGGCGAAAATGTGTGAAAAAAGAAGAAATCACATAAATACAAAAATTTAGATAAAACAACACTGAAAATCAAAAAAAAGTTTTATTACGTATTTTTTCTTTTATTTTCCATCTGAATATTTTCGCTGGGGGCTAAACGTCGATCATCACCTGTTCTTTCGTACGCTATCTTTGAAAATGTCCCCAGAGTTTGCACTGAAAAAATGTTTTGTTAGATCTGTTTTTTTTCTTTTCACTTAGTACGGTGTTATCCCGTTTTAATTATCACATTTGTAATCCGTCCGCATACATTCACCACTCTCTCTCTCTCTCTCTCTCTCTCTCTCTCTCTCTCTCTCTCTCTCTCTCTCTCTCTCTCTCTCTCTTCCGTTTCCTGCTCTGTGCTCTGTATCGCTCGCTATTTCTTTATCTACCGTCCATTTATCCATTCAGCTAAAAAAAACTATACATTCATCTATCCATCTCTCTATCTATCCCTCTCTTTTCCTGATCCATGTCTTTATCTTGCTATCTATATCACCACGCTGTATATTTTTATGTATTCCTTCCTCTAATGTTTCTTTCTTTTCTCTCTTTCTCTCTCTCTTTCAATGATATTGCATAACATACACTGATATATTTGCCCTTATAAAACCTCTTCAATAAAAATTTTTTTTTTACTCACGTTCACCCCTAAGAAGACATATCGTCACTTGAATGTAAAGGGCTACTATTACGGTTCATGCCTAAGAAAGATTAGCAAGATGTTAGTTTACATACATTTAAATTGTTGCATATCAGTACAGTCAATGGAGCAGATAGCTGCTAGTGAATTCCAAGATCTAACCTTTTGGAGGGAAGAAACTATTAGAGTAGAAAGATTTCTGACACTTAGGGACCTTAACAGTGAAGAGGTAAGATTTTGTTGATAAGCAGGTATGTTGATGATATGTACGTCGAGGAGGTACAAGTACAGTACGTCCCTCAGAGCACATTCCATTAAAATACTTTTAAAACAGACACAGATGTGCATCATTGCGGCGATTTTTTTTTACACTGATATCCTCATATCTAATATTTGGTTTAGTTATTTTTCATAATATTAACATCTTTCGTGTGATATAATGAAACGCAATATTTTATAGTAAAGGTTGAGAAAGAATTCGTCTCACGTGGCTCTGATGTCGTGAAAGATTCAAAAGGTGTCTTTATTGATTAGACTTTTTAAAAAAGCAGATGCCTCGAGTGTCGTAACGCACAACACCCGGACGTAAAACACATTCATTCTGAACTATAATTACCAATAGTGATTTAGTTTTAGTGTTCAAAAAACTGTCTTGTCCGAGTTTTAATAAATAAAATAGACTTTCATTTATTGGAGTATATTTTTAACATAGGCTGGTCATTAAAAAATACATTCGTCATTATATTAAAAGAACAAGAGTATTGCTATTATAAAAGATTTACTGAACAAGTTAAGTTGAACAGAAGTTTCCCAATAATTATTTTTACGAACTTTTAATATTTTCACTTCCTTTTATCAGCATTCATTCAAAAAAAAAAAAGATATCAGTATATTTATAGGAACATATATTTTTCTCTAATGAGTTTCTTGGTTCAATAAAACACGTGTAATAAGTATTTAATAAAAATATAAATATAATATTATGAGTGTAAATTAAATACGTCTTCCAGTTTATATATATATATATATATATATATATATATATATATATATATATATATATAAGGTAAAATTAAAAGCCAAGAACAATGCGAGATTTTTTTTATATAGAGTAAAATTAAATGCAAACAAAAGAAATAAAGTTCTTTTTTTTGTTGTTTGTTTTTTCTTTTTCACACAAATTTTAACTCTAAACAACAGTAATTTTTTTTCTGTTGTATTCAATGGTGATATATATATATATAACTGGAAGACGAATTAATTTACAAAATATTAGAGTCCATAACTAATCATAAGTAAATTCTTCTTTAGTAAGAGAAGAATCCAGGTTGCCCTCGACTGTTGTATATGTGAATAATATGGTATAAATGCGGGAGTACCTCAGAAGTCTATCCTCGGACCTTTTTTATTCATAATGTTCATTAATCACATCGTGATTAAATTGTCCTTGAGATTGGTATATTTTCTGATGACACCACGCTCTATAACAGGCGCGAGAGGAAAACAAATCAACACATATCTATGAAAATGGAAGAAACACTAGAGGAAATGGGGACATAAATGGATGGTGACATTCAAGACTAAGCTTGTTTCCTTCAATAATTACAAGAGACCTTCTCTACCGCCAATAGCAATGGCTAAACACACATTACTTGAAAGTACTTCTTTTAAACTCCTCAGTCTAATATTCACAGGAACATGAGTTAGAACAGTTACATTAAGAGCATTGAAAATGCCGCTGCGAAGAACATGGGCTCTATTTATTGTGCTAGAAAGCTATTTACGCCTGAAAGTATCCTGTATATCTACAAGGCGCATGCCCATGTATGGAGTACTGTTGTAATATTTGGGCTGGTACATCTGCTATTACTCTCTCCCTCCCTGACAGGGTTTAAAAAGAGAGTTGCCAACCTGATAGGTCCTGAACTGTCATCTAAGCTTCAGCCTCCGTCTCATCGACGAAATGTTGCACGCCTCTGCCTGTTCTACAAGTATTTTAATGGTAAATGCTCTGACAAACTGCAAGCACTTGTACCTCCCCGACGTAACTACCCCCGACAAACCCGACAAGCTACTAAGTCTCATCCCTTTACAGTAGAGATCCCTAGGTGCAAGAAAGCCTTTTACTCCAATAGTTTCTTCCCTAGAACTGCAAGACTTTGGAACTCCCTTCCGGAATTCTGCTTTCCCAACTGTACTGACATGCAGAAGTTCAAGTGTAATGTGAACAGACATCTTGCTGCTCATCTTCCTTCATAAAATCCCTGCAACTTATGTCGCCGATAGAAGCTCCCTACTTTAAAGTGTCACTGTGCCTTGTTTGGGGTAAAATGGAATACAAGATTAACTACAATAAAAATTGATGGACTGCGGAATGTTATTAATGATTCAATATTTTGAGGTCCAATCTGTTTCATTTTTTAACAACTTGGGAGTTTTACACAAGTCATTAAAACTAATTTCTTACTGGAAAAAAACAATTGTGTTTTCATGGAATATGAGTGACAATATCATCATCGCAGCTGCTGTTTAGCATTGATTTCTCTTGAGCAACGACCGTTGAATCTCTCCTGAAATTCGGTGACAATAATCCCCTCCCAAGGTTCCAGTACGCTTACGTCTTTTCAGTGGAGGTTTGGTCGCTATTTTCTATTCTTGATCTCCCTATGTTCCTTGATCTTCCACTATAATTTTGTTTGGTTCTATCAAAGGCTTCTTCTTCTTCTTCTTCTTCTTCTTCTTCTTCTTATTATTATTATTATTATTATTATTATGATTATTATTATTATTATTATTATTATTATGATTATTATTATTATTATTATTATTATTATTATTATTATTGACATAAATAACCCTTTCTTAAAAGTAAAAACAATTAAGGGCAGTTTTTATAATGGGGCACTAAAACGTATATAAATACAAACGCCTTAACTCATCAATTGATGCAACGTATTTCTGAAAATTTATCCAACCCCAACAAACGGATATACCTCGTGATTATTTAAGACAGCGGAGAATCATAAAAATACAATTTTACAAAGATTATGAATAAAAAATGAGATCAAATTTTTCTTTCAATAGTTATTTTATTTGTTTTGGGTTTTCCTTAGATAGTTTGTCTTAAGTAAATAATATTTGGTGGCGCATAAGTCATTTTATTTTATTTTATTTATCAACAAGTGTAATTTATTAATACTTTTTATCATATTAAAGATTGAAATTTTGTGTCTGATTAATGCCTCCATTTTTAACTTGTAAAACCCGCTCTTTTTCCAAGATAAAGTGACGTATGTGCCACCTTCTACTTTGGAAAAAGAGGTATATCATTTTATTTCAACTGTAGATGAAGCGCTGATTGGTATGTTTTATAGGCACTTCATATGTAAAGTCAAAACTTTGTAATAACATTTTACACATGTGCACACAGATGTCTAATAACAATTCGCACTCACAGACAGAAAGTTCTCTATTACACAATGTACAGATAATACCTTCGCCGGGAATTAATTAAAATATCTAGCATATTCATAAACCAGCATTTTAATCGCAAGTATTATTACAGAAATCTAGGTAGCTTGTATATCCGGGAAAATATGCCAAAGTTGTTATCCAATTGAAAAATTTGAGTCACTTATAATTCTCAATCACATAAAAGTCTGTAATTATTTGTGACTGGCATAGAAGCATGCGATGCAGGTGTTGGGTGCGACAGATTTTTCAAGAGATAATTTCTGAAATAGTTAAAGCCTTCGAAATAACTGCGGGGCAAATTATATCCGCGAAAAGAAAAGAAATATGGCGACCGATTTGACGGAAGCAGGCAACTAACTTCCGGTTTGTTCGATGACGACCTTTTCTCAATTGAATACCAGAACTGCCGTTATTAAAGTATTTTATCAGCCAAGCCAATATATTACAGTCCATGTTATGAAGAGGAATTATATCCTTAATGAAATTATTATACAACGTGCATCTCTCTCTCACTCTCTCTCTCTCTCTCTCTCTCTATATATATATATATATATATATATATATATATGTGGGGGGGCATACGCACAAAAGTATACATATATGCATAATTATAAAAATATAATATGTATGCATGATTATGTATATGCAGATGCATACATATATATATATATATATATACCTATATAAATATACATATATAAATATACATATATAAATATACATATATATATACCTATATAAATATACATATATAAATATGCATATAAAAATATACATATATAAATATACATATATAAGTGCATATGCATATTAATATATATTTATGCCTATCTGCATCTCTATCTATCTATATATCTATATATCTACTATTATAAAAAAGGATATTTGTCCATGTGTGTGTGAGTTGATATAAACTAAGCTGATTATTTGAAAATTTCTTACAAAAGTAATTCATGTGTCTGGAAGTGTTCTTATCTAGGTTTTGTATCAGAATCCGTTTGATAAATATGGAAAAACCGAGAAGCAAAAAATCCGATTAAAATAAGAAGCCCGGTTTTTACCACAGTTTACATTTTATAATGACTAGCATAAAAATTGCATTGGAGAATTTTTATAACAGCACAAACAGAAGGGCACGACGTATAAAATTTAAAGTAGGTTATTTAATTAGACAAGAATGCGTCCGCAATAAATACTTATGTTTAGAAAAAAAAAAGAAACATTATAGTTGATGTTTGCATTTTAAATTTAATTCAAGCCATATTATAACTATATATTATTTTTGAAATCAACAGAAGGTTCTTTCATAAGACACAGGCGTATCTAAAATGAATGTTCCTGTTTGGGGCATAATTGGACTATACTTATATTTTGCATTTTAACTAATTCAAGCCGTTATATGAAATACGTTTGTGAAATAAACAGTAGGTGTGCTACAGCGCAATTTACACATTTTCTGTAAAAGAATAAGTTATTGGTAGAATGTTATGTGAAGTTTCCTCTCGGTGTACAGCGGTGTGCCCAAAACTAGCTTATGTAATCGATTGAATTGATTGAATAATTGACAATTTCACCGATTTTGATGACAATAAAAATATGGCATTTATCTGTCCTCTAGTATAATATATATATATATATATATATATATATATATATATATATATATATATATACACTACGGGACCTGTAGAATTCCGCAATGGTCTCTTTCGTATGTAATATATTGATGTTCGCATTTTGTGTGTGCATATATACATATATATATGCATATATATGCATATATGTATATATGCAGATGTAAGCGTGACATACAAAATAGCATAAATGATATCGCATTAATATATAGATATGTTTCTTTATTCATTCTAGTATGTGCTTAATATGAAATCTAAAATACAATTATATACAAAAAGATATTTTTCTAATAAACTGCAGTTATTTTATCCAGCATTAAATTATAATTATTTTGTCTATAAATGCATTACTCCTATTCAATAATTTACTGGTGCTTAATAATCCACTCGTTTATTTTATTTAATGAATATTTACTGCGACAATTAAATATTTAGTAGTAAACATCCTATTTTTTATTGTGTTATTTAGTTTGATCCTGTTATTTTCATTGTTAATTGTTTTGAACCGAGTATAAACACACAGATCAAATATACTATCATATTCTAAATATATACTGACCAATATAATGTAATGTACGGGATCATATTAAATTAACGCTAATATATTTTTAAATACACTTCTTACCTTTCAATTATTCCATTAATATTTTAGCAATTAATCACGTAGATATAAATAATTAATTTACATTAAGGAAAATTTGGTTTTAGCAAACAATTTTGGACTATCTCTTGTCGTTTATATAGTAAATTCTTTTTAGACGTTATTGTGTAATATTTACTTAGTTTAAAAGGTTGCAGTGCTAAGATTTACTTTGTAAGTATTTACTCGCACTTCCTAATATAAACAATTTCAAAATGTAATTATTTTTTATCTCCTTACTCATATTTTCATTACATTTTCACCCCAAACAAAGAACACATATACTTTGATGTAGGGGCTACTATCAGGGACACAAGCTACAGGGGTACTATTTGGGGAGTTAGACAGCAAGATATCGGTTCACGTTACACTTGAACTTCTGCATGTCAGTACAGTTCGGGAAGCAGGAACCCGGAAGGGAATTCCAAAGTCTAGCGCTTCTGGGGAAGAAACTACTGGAGTAGAAGGCTCTCTTACATCTAGGGATCTAAACTGTGAAGGGGTAGTATTTTGCTGCTTGTCGAGTTTGTCGAGGGTATTTACGTCGAGGGGGTACAAGCGCTTGCGGTTCGTCGGAGAATTCACCCTTAAAGTACTTGTAGAACAGGCAGAGGTATGCTACATTTCGTCGATGGAACAGAGGCTGAAGCTTCTTGTAGTTATTGAAGGAAACAAGTTTAGTCTTGGCCGCATTGATTATGACTATCCATTTATGTCCCCATTCCACTACAGATTGTAAGTCGTTCTCTAGTGTTTCTGCCATTTCTTTAGATATGTGTTCATTTGTTTTCCTGTCATGTCATCACCATAATACCCATCTCGCAGACAATTTTGTCAGGGAAGTCATTTATGAATATTAGGAATAATACAAGTCCAAGGATAGACTCCTGAAGCACTCCCGCATTTATATCATATTGTTTAGATGTACGACCATCGAGGACAACTTGGATTTTTCTCTTATCTAAGAAGGATTTAATTATGTTAAGTATTTTTCCAGTGATACCGTATGATCTGTTTCTCCTGAGAAGACCTCATGCCGTACCCTATCAAAAGCCTTAGATATATCTAGAGCTATCGCTCTACCCTCCCCTGCTTTTGCAGTGTCAAGATTTTTTTATGATAGCATGCACCTGAGAAGGGGTGATTTTCAGATCGTCAAGTGTGGCGTCTGTCCGCAAAGGAAAGTCAAGGACGGCGTGGTTAGCAGGGTTCAGTGTGGAGTTGGAGGCAAACCGACTGACAAGCATGTTAGCATTTCCGGTTGCTGAGCTAACAACCTCATGATTGTTGGATGGTGGGAGAATTGTTGATTGCCCATTATTTACTACACTGTTGTAGATTTTCCAGAAGTCACGGCTTCCTAATTTCTGTGTTTCGATGTGTTTTTGGTGGTCTCAGCAAATTCTTTCTTAGCTGTTACTATTTCTTTCTCACAGTTATTTCTGGCTTCTATATACTTCTGTCTGTTTGAACGGGTTATGTCGGTTAAATCTACAGTACGCATTCTGCCTTTGCGCGATGGCAGCTGCACAAGTAGAAGTAAACCATTGAGGAGTGTGTGGATTTCTATAAAACTTCCGGGTGGGAACATGTGCTTCAATTATGTTGTTTTCTTCTTTTTTTACCTGATCTTCAGAATTAATTTTCTACATTGTCCCTACTATTCTCAATGCACTTTCGGTAAGAATTCAGTGCTTTAGACGTAAACCCATGAAAGTATTGCTTTCTTTGTATGTTATATTATCAACATCATGAATGCGCAACACCATTCATCATAACAATGCGATTTGCAATCCCTTTTCGGGAGCAATAAAACATAAAGCATTTAATCACTAAGTAAAAAGAAAATTGTTATTTAAATGTAACTGTAGAACATTAATGCAACACAAACTGTTTCGACTCAAATTTCGAATGTGTCTAAGTTATGAGCCGAAATGAGGGCCAAAGTCTAATCTTAGACGCCCGGTTTGTTTGCCTTCCTGGCTCTTATGAGCTGCGATGTGGTCTGGCTTTGGAGAGTAATTTATATTCTACTACACAGTTTGATATATTTGTATACGTATATATTATTGTTTAAAAAGTGTAGCCCATCAAACTCCTAGAGTTTTTTGGTCTACAGATATGAGACATATTTATATAAGGACTTTCAAGTTTACTTTTGTCTCTTGACATACATGCTGTCTCTAATTCATTTCATTTTATCATATATTTTATATTTTCCTCATATACTCGTATGCACATACACACACACATATATATACATATATATATATATATATATATATATATATATATACACATACACATTCTAAAACAAAATTTTTAATTTATTTTTAAAGATTTAGAAGAATGCTATTTTAGCGTTTTCGTAAAAAATTATCCTCATCTGAAAGATAATAAATTATTGATAACATATTCAATTAATATCACAATTCAAAACACAAAAGATTAAAAAAATTCAATCTTCGATATCGAAACACCCTGTGAATTTTTTTCTACACTAGTTAACACTCCTACCCCAAAATGAGTGTGTGCTTAATGGATCGCTTGGACTTAAAGGGTTCGAACAAGGGAGAAATGAGAAAGGGGAACATGAAGCTCCCAAAATATATTCATCCAACCAATATGAAAAAAGGTAAAACGCATATAAAGTGCATTCTTTACGTGTTGATTCGGTGAAAATTTTATATTGATTAGATAATTATCTTACTTTTTTTGTATATTTTTTAAGACAGACTGTTACGAAAATTTAAAACATTCCACAAATTTGGCGGTCATTATATATATATATATATATATATAGTTTTTTTGTTGTTGATTTTTTAAACGATATTGCGGTTAGCGTCTTCAACTTGAAGATCAGATTTTGTTTTTTTTAGAAATTGCTCATTATTGCCTGTTATTAGGACTCGAACCCTGGATCTTACTGTATTTCAGTCCAGCGTCTTATTCATTACGCTATAATGTCATAGACGATTTACTGATTAGTTTTTATCGTTTATATATTTACGTAGTTTTATATATATATATATATATATATATATATATATATATATATATTTTTTTTTTTTTTTTTTTTTTTTTTTTTGATTTTTTAAACGATATTGTGATTAGCGTCTTCACCTAGAAGATCAGATGCTTTTTTTTAGAAATTGCCCATTTTTTATTTTGGACGTAAACAAATAATATGTTTATTTATTTATTTTTAAAACAGTAATCTACGTACATTCATGTTTCAGGGCCCTATCCCGCTGCAACATAGCTTGACTGTTATTAGGACTCGAACCCTGGACATTATGCATTTCAGTCCAGCGTCTTATCCATTAAGCTATGATTCCATAGACGATTTACTGCTTAGTTTTTATCGTTTATATATTTATATATATATATATATATATATTATCGCTATATATATATATATATATATATATATATATATATATATATATATATATATATATATATATATATATAGCGATAATAATTCTACATAAATATTTTTATATCTACAGATATTTGTATTTCATGTTTATGCCATCATCAGTATAGGAAGTAATATATACAACTATTTCGGAAATTTGCAGTCAATTATTTAGTACTCATAAATACAAAATCAACGGGCATAAAAACTAAACTGTCAGAAAGTATTCAACGACAAAGTTGGAATATAGTCTTTTGCGCTTGTGTTGAGCGCTCTGTGTTTGTATAATATTTGTGCGATTTCGTAAGTTTTATGTTACTGTTATTCACTAGCGAAATACAACGCTTATTGTAAACGATTCATATTAAAGCATCCATTAAATGGGGTTCTTTTTATTTGTTTACCTGCGGATTGTATGCGTTGTCAACATGTTTTTCACCAGTGATGGTAGCTGAGACAATGCAAGAGACGTGACGGAATTTTTACTCGGCATATTCATCACCAACGTTGGTGTCCCTTATGCCACCCGCAATCAGCATCGACAAATAATATTAACAAAAGAAGGCAATTTAAAACGACCTCAAAGATCATAAGCAAATAGTCATTCAACTGAAAGATTAACGAACGAGATAATAAAAGAAAGGAAAAATGTAATTAATTGAAATAGACATAAAGTGCAAACACATTAAAGAAAAATAAAGGAAGATGAAGAAAAAGCAAAGAGAAAAGAAAGAAATGTACACAGTATCTTTACAGATCTATTACAAGACTAATATAGAGTATTGTTGTTATATTGTAGTTGATGTATCTCTGTCTTATTTAATTGTTTTTTGGTAAAGTTCAGAAACGTCATTTGATTGGTCCAACACTTTCTTATTCTTTCTAACCTTACTGGTCCTGGATATGACCTTAAACTATATCCGATGGTGAGGCCCCAGCTTGCGGGCTTTGGGGAGTGTGGGGTCACCCTTTAATTACCATTGCTCCCAGGTCCACTCTGACCCGGAGTGGTAGTACCTGTTAGGGTCCCAACTATGGGTTAAATAGAAACTGACTTAAAAAAAAAAAACAAATATTCTCTATTAAAAAATTGTTCTTCAAAATCATTGGATTCGGCATTAAATAACCTAAAAAGGGTTGATATGCCGTAAAACAAAAACAAACAAATAAACAATCTAACTTTACAATCACAAACGTTAAGTTTCTAGTCTCAGTCTTTTTTTATAAATACTATTATGGCATTTGTTCTTTAGAATTGTCTGATATAATTCCTGCTTCCTTTGTTCCAGCTCGTTTGACTCAATGGTCTAATGGTCTTATTCAATTCCCTGTTTTAATATCTCACTGTAATACAATAACTTCTTCCAGTAGCGTCTTTTCCAGAACTGCAAGCTTGTGGAATTCTAATCCTACTGACTTGTTTCTCCTATCTACAACTTTGATCTTTTCAACACTAAGATCAACAAGGATTTCCTGCCTTTGCGATAATGATCTTATCTTATGTACTTGTTTGCTTATTACAACAATTGGTTTCGTGCCTTGTCGTGTGCGATGCCCATAAAATAGAAGACGGAAAGAAAAAAGGTTCTTTGGTTTTTCGATTTTACGTCATATCGATTATCATTTGTTAATTTCATTCCGAAATTGGATATATGTTTAGTATACGATGGATGTATAGATTAATTCGCTTGATATGTTTATGCTTTGCAAACAAGCTTGTCCGTAAAAC
The DNA here is from genome assembly GCF_053919585.1 of Euprymna scolopes. Taxonomy (NCBI): domain Eukaryota; kingdom Metazoa; phylum Mollusca; class Cephalopoda; order Sepiida; family Sepiolidae; genus Euprymna; species Euprymna scolopes. The sequence goes on from NC_136494.1 coordinate 142,336,685, forward strand.
TCTAGTTTTTAATAAATGCATAGACGAAACCTTGGCATATCTCCCAACTATAGTTTAATGAGAAACTACAAGCAATGCTGTCAAGTAACAACTAGTTTCACCTTAATACCGGAAAGGAAAACTCGGAGCTACAAAGAAAATTGAAAAGTATAAAAGACTAATACAAGACTAAAAAAACGAATTATTGAAAAAAATTAGAAAGGAAGAAACAAATACCAAACGCAAATCCAAAATCGAAAAAGTTATTAAAAACGAAAACTAAGAAATAAAAAACGTTAGAACACGAACCAAATTTGCCTCAAATGAGAAAGTTAAAAAAAATTTTTAACGCCATTATTGTATTTAAATTCTTCATCATCATAATCATTATCATGACGGGCTCCTTGCCCAGACCAATGTGACTCTTCCTCTCCAGAGTTTCCTGTCTTCAATCAGCTGCCTCAGATCTTCATGCTCACAGTTGGCATCGTGTACTATTTGCTGGATGTACCTGGATCTAGGTCGTCCTTTGCTTGCGCGTCCGTGTCTTGGAGTCCATAGCAATCCATCACTCACCAATTCATGCTTGATCTTCAGGCAATGACCAGCTAATCGCAGCCGTCTTTTTCTGATGGTGTTAGATATGGCAGGTAGGTTGCCATAAAGTTGCTGCTTCGTGGGATGATTCTGCCAAGATATATTTAATACTGTTCGTAGCATACGGGTGTATGTGCCGTCTAGTTTTCATTCTAATATTTTGGTGAGTGTCCAGGTTGTAGCACCGTAAACAAGGACACACTCAACCACTACCCTGAAGAACTGCCTTTTCAGTTTGTTAGTTAGTCCCGAAGTCCATACTGAACGCAACCAATCCAATGCAGCCCATGCTTTTGAGATGCAAATTTCGATATCTCTCTCTGTGGAAGCTATGTTGCTGCCCAGATACGTAAACTCAGCGACTTCTTTCAGTATTGATCCAACCAGAGCCCTGATCTCTCCTGTCACATTGAAAGTCATAAACTTTGTCTCATCCGCATTAATGTGGAGTGTAAGGTCATTTGCAGACCTTTCTAGCTTACGTAACAGAGTTTGCGCATCAGCAATGTTGTTCGCGAACAAAGCAATGTCGTCTGCGTAATCTGCATCAGTTATGTGTGCTGATTGATGACGCCTGTTTCCGGATTCATTTAGGGTGAAGCCTAGCGTGTTGTGTATATCAACAGAAGTGTGAAGTACAAAGTCAAGACAGAAAATGAAAAAGAAAGGGGTAAGAATATTTCCTTGTAGAACCCATTTGTGGATGTCGAAAAATTCAGCGTCCCCATCTGGCGACCTGACAATTGCTCGGGTGTGCTCATATAGCATTATGATAGCATTAATGACTTCATTTGGAATACCATATGCTTTTAGTATGCTGGCCATTTTTCTTCTATGTACGGAGTCGAATGCTTTGGAGAAACCTACAAAGATCATGACTGTCTTAATGTTTTTGGCTTTGACTCCTTCACTTAGTAACAGTAAGTATTTGACTAGTAGTAGAGCGATTCTTTCGAAATCCATTTTGGTTCTTCCTGGGCACTTCTTCGATCTTTGATTGGATACGGTTGAGAAGCATGGCATCATAGATTTTTGCTGCAATTGGAGTGAGTGTTATTCCTCTGTAGTTGCTTGGTATGCTTGGGTCACCCTTCTTGGGGAAGGGAAGTATGCATCCTTCCCTCCATATATGAATAATTGTTTGATTATATACAGAATTGCATGAACTAACAAGGATGGCATTTAAGCCACATGTTTTCCATGCATCAGGAGGGATATTATCTGAACCTGCACTTTACGATTCTTGGTCTTCTTTAGTACATTTAGAAGTTCCTCCATTGTAAAATCACCCTTCTCAATATCGAGTTCCTGAACAACAATCGGCTGAATTGGTTGGTCTGTCACTTCTGGTTTGTTTCTGAGTAGCTTTTCAAAATGTGCTTTCCATTTCGAACATGCATTTCCGGAGTGTTTGCCTTTAACTTCGCTTTGACAGGTCGTTTGCGCCCAGATATCACATTTATTACTTGTCAAGCCAGATATGATTGCTTGTTATCTGCTGCATCCTGGATCGGTCTATTTGTTCTTGAACATACTTAGCAATAGTGCGCTAAATCCCCAAACATAATTTATTGGTTATCGGGGGTGACAAAAATGCGCACATAGGACGAGAAGACAACAAGCATAAGGTCTTTTTCAATGATGGAACAAACCGAAATGGAGAGTATCTATTAATTTTTCTCCTTGAAAACATCTTACAATGCATAAATACCCGTTTTTAGAAAATACAAGGTAAGCTCTGGACCCATCAATCTCCAAATAGAGACAAGGCACAACTTGACTATCTTTTTATGAATAAGAAGTGGAGCAATAGCTGTCATAACTTTGAAGCTTATAGCAGTTTCTATGGTGTGTCTACTAATCATAGAATTGTAACCTCTAAGTTGAAGTTAAGTCTACGAGCGAACAAGACTAAAAATCATCTAGACAGCCCTACAACTGGTCAACGTTGCCATACGACACTCAGATCAAACAGATTCATATTCGAACTGCGAAACAGATTTGATACTTTACAAGCACAAGAACAGGAACCAACTGCTAATACCACCTATGAAAACTTCGTTAGATTGCATAAATAAGCAGCAAAAAAGTGTATACCTCTGAAGCATAAGGTAAAGTGAAAAGTACTGTGGGAAAATGACAAATAATATCAAAACGATAAAAGTTTTAAAAAAAAACATAATCAAATAGCAACGTAAATACCCTACTCGGCAGAATACAAAATACAGGCGCTTCAAGAGCTTAGTATTTAAATTCTTGATTAGAAATGTTGACTAATAATTTGTTTCGTTTCATGGTTGAAACAGGTTAGGTCGTTCAAAATCTAAATGATACGTGCACATTACTAGTGGAAACGATAAAGTTGTAAAAAAAATACTATAGTTTTATTTTTTAAAATTTATAGAAAAACATCAATTCAGTTAACTTGATTATGTAGGAAAGCTGACATTTATTCAATGTAGCTGCCTTCAGTTTTAATCCCCACCTCGATAGGTGTCCGGAACTGGGAGTATACCTTTTCCACAAGCGCTATCAGGAGGTGGGATGTCTGACTAAACGACGTAGTCCAGCGGGTTCAGGGTCTGCCAGCAACCACTTGATTGCACAAGGGGATTACCACACTCTTCCGCACATCCAGGTACACTTTCGTGTTGACTTTCAAGGTGACTGAATATGTGAGGTGGCATGATGTGGCCGTCACTTGAACCACCCAAAGGACCATAACCGTGGGTCGTTCGATGCGTTGATCTGTACCCTCAAAGCGTTCAGATTTGCATTTTGAGGGTGCTGGCGATGGTCCTGTTATCATAATTTGGATAGGTAGAGAGCATAAATTGTACAGCGGCGATCTCCGATTTGGCTCCTTGAACATTGTCACTTTTAGACATGATAAAAGGTTCCTATCGCTCTTGGAATTTGTACACAACTGACCTACTAGTAGATGATTTGTAACAAAAAAAAATGGTTTTCATCAGACGAAAATCTAATCATGTCGTCATTTCTATTGCGACAATTGTATCCTTCCACCCTCTATTTTCTGACGAACGAAACCCTTCGCCTGCATAAGAGTCAAAGCCATTATAAAAGTGATTATTGTTGCCATATCTAAGAAGTGCGTTGGCAGAATAGAAATACAAACTTCGCAATCTAGTGTGAGTTTATCTTTTCCTTTTCCGGCACTTCCTGCACAGAACTATGTTGCTTCTACAGTATTGTTAAGTTCATCGTTGTTGTTCGACTGAACTCTGAGCCTTGCTCTTCTCTGTAAATCATTTACAGCAAAAATCTTGCCTTTTCTTTATTCCTGTACTAAACCCTAACCCGAACCTCATGAACAAAGTTTCATTCCGACAAGAAAATTATCGTCTTCAAACAAAACTTCCACTGCTAACAGGCATCTAACTACAACCATTATCAATACTTTCCTTTACTTTCTATCCGTGCGTGAAACTAAACACACATTCCATGATCAATGTACACATACACACACACACACACATATATACATATATATATTACATAGGCATCACCACTTATAAATGCCAAGAGGCCACTCGAGGATAAGGCTTAAAGAGTGTACAGTAGAAATTGGACAATATAGTAACCGTTAGTAACAGAAATTCGGTTAATTTGTTAACTTATATAGAACGGCTCATCAAAAACTTGTTTACGTTAGACTTGAAGACAACCATATTGTAGTCAGCTGAAAAGCAGAAAAATGGAAGACAATCCCACAGGCGTGCAGTTCTAAGAAAGAAGCTTTTCTCATGGAATCTACGTTTAGGTTTAGGCACAGATAAAGAGTGGAGGAAATTAGTGATAGTGTTTTCTACTAGACGGGTGTTTCTTGTGAAAGTTTTGCGCGGGAGGACCATAGAATGGAGATCAGCCGAGCACTTGCCATGAAAATAACGATAAAGCAGAGACAAACTCGCAACATCTCTTTTGAGAGAAAGAGATTGCAGCGAAGAGAAAAGGACATCCCCCACATGGCGACGAAGTCTATTTTGAAATCTATCAAGGCAGGATAAGTCCTTTTTAGCAGCTCCTACCCAGATGTGGCAACAATACTCCATCCTTGGACGTATCTGGCTCTTATATAGATAGAGAATTGCATCAACAGTGAGATATCTACTGGGTCGATAGAAGGATTCCACCATTTTTCCAGCGGCCTTGGCAACAGACTTAATGTATGTTTCCATTTAAGATCAGGCGTAAAAGTCAAGCACAGAAGCTTGTCAAAACATGAGGACTCTCCAAGACGAGAGCCATTCATTTCAATTGATGTCAGATGGGGATCAGAACGTTGATGATATAAAGATAAAAGCTTGCTTTTAGATTCATTAAAAGTAACAAGCCATCTCTTTCCCTATTGTACCACTTGCTCAATATCAGAGGAGAAAGAATCGTCGTTTACGGTCTTAGATGTGCAACTATATATAGTAGTGTCATCAGCATAGATGTCTACGAATGATGTAAGGATGTGATTTTGAAGATCATTAATATAGATCAGGAAGAGAGTTGGGCCCAGGATGGATCCCTGAGGGACTCCAGCATTAATACTAAGAGCCTCTTATTTCTGCCTATCAACCACTATTCTTATAAACCTATCAGAGAGAAATATTGTTTTTGTGTTGTTTCTTCTTGTTGTTTCTTGTTATCGTTTGTTTGTGTTGTTGCTACTTGTTGTTGCTTCTTGTTGTTTCTTATTGTTGTTTCTTGTTATTGTTTGTTTGTGTTGTTTCTTATTGTTGTTTCTTATTATTGTTTGTTTGTGTTGTTTCTTATTGTTGTTTCTTATTGTTGTTTCTTATTATTGTTTGTTGGGTTGTTTCTTATTCTTGTTTTTTGTTATTGTTTGTTTGTGTTGTTTCTTATTGTTGTTTCTTGTTGTTGTTTCTTGTTATTGTTTGTTTGTGCTGTTTCTTCTTGTTGTTTCTTATTGTTGTTTCTTGTTATTGTTTGTTTGTGTTGTTTCTTATTGTTGTTTCTTGTTGTTGTTTCTTGTTATTATTTGTTTGGGTTTTCTCTTCTTGTTGTTTCTTATTGTTGTTTCTTATTATTGTTTGTTTGTGTTGTTTCTTATTGTTGTTTCTTATTATTGTTTGTTTGTGTTGTTTCTTCTTGTTGTTTCTTATTGTTGTTTCTTGTTATTGTTTGTTTGGTTGTTTCTTATTGTTGTTTCTTGTTATTTTTTGTTTGTGTTATTTCTTTTTGTTGTTTCTTTTTGTTGTTTCTTGTTATTGTTTGTTGGGTTTTTTCTTATTGTTTTTTTGTTATTGTTTGTTTGTGTTGTTTCCTTTTGTTGTTTCTTATTGTTGTTTCTTGTAATTGTTTGTTGGGTTGTTTTTTATTGTTGTTTTTTTGTTATTGTTTGTTTGTGTTGTTTCTTATGGTTTTTTTTGTTATTGTTTGTTTGTGTTGTTTCTTTTTGTTGTTTCTTATTGTTGTTTCTTTTCATCGTTTGTTTGTGTTGTTTCTTATTGTTGTTTCTTATTGTTGTTTCTTGTTATCTTTTGTTTGAGTTGTTTCTTATTGTTGTTTCTTATTGTTGTTTCTTGTTATCGTTTGTTTGAGTTGTTTCTTATTGTTGGTTCTTGTTATTGTTTGTCTGTGTTGTTTCTTTTTGTTGTTTCTTCTTGTTGTTTTTTTTGGTATTGTTTGTTGGGTTGTTTCTTATTGTTGTTTCTTGTTATTGTTTCTTGTTATTGTTTGTTTGTGTTGTTTCTTCTTCTTGTTTCTTATTGTTGTTTCTTGTTGCTGTTTCTTGGTTTTGTTTGTTTGTGTTGTTTCTTATTGTTGTTTTTTATTGTTGTTTCTTGTCGTTGTAAAGCAGCATTCATTCATTTCGTATTGAAAATTTATAAACTTGTGGCAAATAAAACAGAATAGAGACAATTGTTATTTGTGGTGTGCGTCACTGGAAAATACACCCCGATGTTAAATGGGACCGATCGACGAACACACCTTTATGATTAAACGTCCTAATCTAAAAAAAAAGAAGAAAAGAATAAAGGAAAGAAGCTAACGGATATAATGGAAGGTAACCGTACTGTAATTCGACAACAGAACATCTAAATGCTTGGCTCACAAGTGCAAGACGCATAAAAACGAGTTGATGCCCTTCTACGTAACAGATAAGTTTCTAACATTGACTAGCAGGTGGCGCTTTATAGCATTTACGTAACAATGCAATGGGATCAATGAGCAGGAAATGGAGATAAATGTTTCATTGGATGAAATAAAACGAATTCGTGGCCATCGATGTAATGTGGTCTTGTGTCTTTTATGGTCGACAATATGATGACGTCAATAACAATGGCGAAGATTAGCGGAAAAGGAAAATAGTGAAAAATACTTTATTGTTGTTTTTAGATGTTAACGCCTTTCAGCTGTTTCATTTCTCTTTTGCTTAATCAATCAATATATATATATACATATATATATATATATGTGTGTGTGTGTGTGTGTGTGTGTGTGTGTGTGTGTGCGTGTGTATGTGTGTACATATGTGTTCCCCAATACCTCTGACCTTGATGGAAGGGAGACAAAAACAGCAAGGGGGAGACTTGATTCCTAATATTTCTCATATGTTACATCTCCCCTCTTTTAGAATAAGTGCAGATTTATGAATATCTCCAGTATGCACCTAACGATTACACACTGTGAAATTAACTTCATGTATGAAAACTAAAGAGGGGAGATATAAAAAATGAGAAATATTTGGAATCAAGTCTCCCTTGCTGTTATTTTAGATCATTTGAAACCATAACAGCAAGTTTAAGTCTCCTCTTTCTCAAGCCCAAAAGGTTTCGGGAAATATCAGATATTTTGTAATTAATATGTAAAATAAGGAAAGAAAATGAATATGATTGAAACATTTTATGGTTGTAAATAATGTCCCAAATAGGCTCTGGATGATGAATGATTTCCTTTATGTGATACCTTTAGGGTAAATGTCACACATATACTACTAGAAAATTCAGGTAATTATCTATCCAACGAATCTTCATTTTTTAAATTCTGAACAATTAATCGCTGAGATTTGGAACTTATGAAATTACAAAGAAAAGTTTTTTTTTTGTTGTTTTTTTTTTTTTACACAGTGATCACCACTTATCAAGGCCCGGAAGCCACTCAGGGATAAGGGTTATTGCAAGTACATTACGTTAGTGTGGAGATTTGATGAAGTGTTTACTTAAGGGGGCGGTTCATTAGGAATTTGTTAACATTGGACTTGAAGACATCCAAGTTGTAGTCCGGATGGAAGCAGGCAGACGGAACAGAGTTCCATAGGCGCAGATATAGAGTGGGGGAAATTTTTCACAGTGGATTCAGCTAGACGGGTGTTTTTCGTGAAAGATTGGCGAGGGGGGACCAGAGATTGGAGTTCAGACGAGCATCTGCCATGGAAATAACGATAAAACAAGGACAGGCTTGCAACGTCTCATCCGTGGGAGAGAGGTTGCAGGGTAGAGAAAAGGGCATCCCCCACTAAGCCACGAAGTCTATTTTGTACTTTGTCAAGGCAGAATAGGCTGTTTTTAGCAGCTCCTGCTAACAGTATTCCATCCTTGGACGTACTTAGCTTTTATATAGATAGAGAATTGCATCAGTAGTGAGATATCTTCTGGAGCGATAGAAAGATCCCACCATCTTTCCAGCGACCTTGGCAACAGACTTGATGTACGTGTTCCATTTCAGATCAGGAGTAAAGGTCAAACCCAGAAGCTTGTCAAAACACGGGGTCTCACCCAGACGAGAGCCATCCATCACAATTGATGCCAGACGGGGATCAGGGCGTTGATGATGTAAGGATAGGAGTTTGGTTTTGGATGTATTAAAGGTAACCAGCCACATCTTCCCCCACTGAACCACGCGCTCGAGATCAGAGGAGAGAGAATCAGAGAGAACTTTGTCATTTACAGCCTTTGATGTGTTGCCCTAGATGGTCGTGTCATCAGCATAGATGTCAACGAATGATTTAAGTATGTGTTTAGGGAGCTCATTGATGTAGATCAGGAAGAGAGTTGGGCCCAGGATTGACCCCTGAGGGACTCCAGCATTTATATTGCAGGCCTCCGATTTTTGTCCATCTACCACTACTCTTATGAGCCTATCGGAGAGAAATGATTTAATGATTGAGAAAACATTTCCAGTTATACCGTAGCTGGAAATCTTGTGAAGTAGACCCTTATGCCATACCTTGTCGAAGGCTTTTGATATGTCAAGAGCAATTGCCCTAGAAAGGAAGCCTTTGTCAAGAGATTCACTAATCCTGTGGGATATAACCGTCAGCACATCTGCGGTAGATCTTGCAGAGCGCAAACCATATTGTGTGTCACTAAGAAGGTTATTCCTGCTGAGGTGGTTGACTATTTCTCTATTTAATATGGATTCCAGCAACTTACTCATAACACACAGGAGACTTATAGGTATGTATTGAGAGGGAGATGACTTATCACCTGAATTCTTAAATACAGGGCAAACTGATGAGGTCTTCCAGGGAGTCGGAAAGCACTTCTCCTTAAGGCAGCGCTTAACTATTTTCGTAAGTTATATATATATATATATATATATATATATATATATAGATATATATATATATATATATATATATACAAGTGAACGTGTCTCTGTGTGTGTCTCTGTACATTTTCCTACGCAATACCTCTGTCAATTTTAAGTCTACAGACTCAAAATTTGATATACAGGCTACTGAGATTTGGGATCGGTTTTCGGCCTGAAATTTGGCGATTAAGTGGTCAAAGTTCAACAATTTGACCTTTGAGAACTCTACCAAACTCCTCCGCTAATTTTTGGTCTAAACACTTGAAATTTTATATATAGGTTCATTGGATATGGTTCTAACTTAACTTGGTTTGAGCCCAAAAGAATAAATAAATAAACGGTAAGGGGTCGTAATAGGGGTCAAAGTTAAAAAAATTGACCGCTCTTTTTTTTTTTTTTTTTTGCTTAACATACACCTCCAAACACCCGGGCAACGCCAGACTGAAATGCTAGTATATTCATAAAAGTTAAAATGACTGTGTGTGTGTGTGTGTGTGTGTGTGTGTGTGTGTGTGTGTGTGTGTGTGTGTTTGTCTTCTGTCTGACTGTGTACACTTCCCTACCAAATAACTTTGTCAATTTTCGGTCTACTGACCCAAGATTTTAAATAAGGGGGTATTGAGATTTGGAAAAATCTTTTTAGTCGGTGTCTGGTCAGAATTTTGAGTGTTAAGTAGTCAAAGTTCAACGATTTGACATTTAAAAACTCTATAAAATTCCTCCGCCAATTTTGGATCTAAAAAATTGAAGTTTTAGATGCAGGTTACTTGGACATGGATCTAATTTTATAATCGGGTTTCAGCCCAAAACAGTAAATATCAAAGGGTCATAATTGGGCTAAAATTAAAAAAACAATAACCTCTGCGGTCTCTATCAAATTACTCAGCCAATTTCTCGTCTAAAAATTTGAAATTTTACATAAAGTGTATTCAGACAAGCTTTTTATCCGTGTTTTTCAGAAAATTTGGTTTTCAATCGGTCAAAATTCAAAAGATTTAACGTTTGCTGTTTCTAGCAAACTATAAAGCCAATTTTGGGTCTCAACATTTGAAATGCTACATAAAGGGTATTCAGACATGTAGCAAGCTTTTTAATAAGTTTTGGGTCGAAAATTTGGCTGCCAAGAGGTCAAATTTGAAAGAGTTGACCTTGCGGTCTCTACCAAACTTCTCCGCCAATTTTGGGTGTAAACACTTGATATTTTAGACGTAGGTTACTTGAATCTGGGCCTAACATTTATTTATTACATTTTTACCCCAAACAAGGCATGTTGCCACTTTGATGTATCAGGGCCATAAGCATCAGGGGTAATATGCAGGGAGTTGGGCAGCAAGATGTTGGTTCACGTTACACTTGAACTTTAGCATGTCATTACAGTTGGTGAAGCAGGAACTCGGATAGGAATTCCAAAGTGCAGAGGTTCTAGGGAAGAAATTACTGGAGTAGAGGGCTCTTTTACATCTAGGGATCTATACTGTGAAGGGGTGGGATTAAGCCACTTGTCGGGTTTGTCGAGGGTATTTACATCAAGGGGGTACAAGTGCTTTCAGTTCATCAGAGCATTCACCGTTGAAATACTTGTAGAACAGGCAGAGGGATACAACATTTGGTCGAGGGGACTGAGGCTGAAGTTTAGATGACAGTCAGGCCTATCACGTTGGCAATTCTCTTTTGAACCTTGTCTAGGGGCGAGAGACATGAGCCCAAAACAATAAATGTTAAGGGGTCAAAATTGGGATCGAAGTTTTAAAAAAAATGACGTCTTCAGTCTCTACCAACTTTTCTCTATGGAAGTTAAGGAAGCCTATTATATAGAAAGGCATTACCGTACATATTCACACTTTTTAATATATACATATGCACATAAAGTTATGAACAGTACATAGGGCCCGAGCAGAGCCGGGCGGAACTGCTAATACACATACATATATAATGTTGATTAGTTATATTTTTTTAATAGAAATTCAGCAGAATGCTCTATTGAAAATTCGAAAATAAGAGCGTATTATTTTTGTTTTGTTTACATAAAGTTAAGATAAGTCATCGCTCCCGTCGGTTTCAATTGCGATAATTCGGGACCGTTTTAGATACCCATATCAAACTCTCTTCAGCTAATACTAATTTTTTTTCAACCAGAAGTGGAAATATTAAATATATATATATATATATATATATATAATAATAATAATAAATTCCACAGCCAAACAACGTCGCAGCCCACAAGAGCCATGACAATCAACGAACCGGAAGTCCAAGACTCGAGTTTCGCCCTCATTTGAGCTCATCAGTTAGACACATCCGAACTCAGTAAACACGAACATCAGTTAGACACATCCGAACTCTGAGTTCGGATGTGTCTAACTGATGAGCCCAAATGAGGGCGAAACTCGAGTCTTGGACTTCCGGTTCGTTGATTGTCATGGCTCTTGTGGGCTGTGACGTTGTTTGGCTGTGGAATTTATTATATACAATCTCTCACATTCTGAAAATCATATATATATATATATATATATATATATATATATATATATATATATACTACGAGTTTACGTTTAACACTCGTTTTGTGACACCTCCCCCCTTTATTTATCGGATGTGGCGATTTAATAAAATCTAATTTCAATTAATTTTAGTTAAATACGTTTAATATTAACTCCAAATTTAATTTTTTAAAATTATGTTCTAAATTAAAACTTAAACTTTATCTCAGTATCAAATTAAAAATTATATTCCTTTTAATTATATCGAAATGCATTTAAAAATCTTACCCTTTCAAGGTTGGGGGGCATACTCATCTAGCCTAAGCGAATTTTGTTACTATATTAATCTTAATAGTATTTCTTTTTTTTTCTTAATGGTTTTAAATTTAAATAGATTGTAAATTACATTTATAAAGTATGATTTTAAAAAATAAAATAAAATTTAAAAAAATACAATTTAAATACAATTTAAAAACAATTTTACAAACTAAAATCAATTTGGGAATTTTAAATTTAAATAAAAATGTAATTTTAAGGGGGGTTGAAGTTTTGCCTTTTTTACTGTCCCAGTTTATAAGGAGTGTTTTCCATCTGTGTATACAATTTTTCAGGGATACGCTCCTCACATTAAAACATCTTATTTCATGGTCATGAATTAACCGTAGTATATTGTATTTTTCCGCATTACAAAGTGAGCATTGATTTAATTTTTGCGGCGTATGCTTTTTTATGCTCGATTTTCCTCCTTTTTATGATAAAAGGTGTCCCCTTTTCCTTCAGCTCTCACACGCGGGTTGTTAAGGCTCTTTTTTAAACATTTTTAGCTCTAAAGGAGCTCATATGTGCATAATATCTTTGCTTAAATTAACCTTGTGTTATTCCGATATATTTCTCCGGTATGCTTATCGATGTATCTGCTATTATAGCTTCATAAACAAGGGATTCAGCTTTACAGTTACCCTCAAATGGGCACTTATTTTTTGTCCTGCAAGAGGCACCTGTATTGACTATCTTTCCTGGTTCCCTAGGGATGATGGATTTGATCGATAGTGCTGACAAGTAACTTACTTTCATAGTGTTCCTTTTAAAGATTTTTTTGCAGTCTCTGCTTAAATAAAGGGGTGAAGATTTCACAAAACGAGAGTCGAACGTGAACTTGTAATATATATATATATATATATATATATATATATATATATATATATATATATATATGATGATTGCAACGTCGTGTCAAACGAGTGCCATTCCCAAAGACATGAGCCCAAAAATGATTTTTTTTTAGTCCTACCGGTGAATGCACACGCTCAAGCAGGCATGACATTGATGATGGTCATTTAGATCAATTAGTACATGCTTCCAGCATTTCAAGCCTCCACGCGTCACAACTTTTCCATCGCCACAGGACCATTTTTATAGACAAATGCCTGAGGGAGTATCTGTACACAGATGATGTTACAGAGTCTTAGCTTTGTACGACAGCTAAGCCTCTCTCTCGGTTCAAAATGTTGAGATCCAGCAACAAGCAAGAGAAAGATAGCCAGCAACAAGATAAACTGCAGACCAGCTTAATGCGTGTACTGATCTCCCATTTATGGTTTTTTAAATCAGAGATTTGCTTCTCCTAGAAAGGTTGCCTTCACCACGGCTTACGGGAGCCCTCTCCACCCCAACACACGCACACATACACACAAACACACGCAGTGCTAGTTGGCCGTTAACCCCAAAAAGGGTTCATTCGCCCTTTGGAAGGTCTTGTGTTTTAATCCTTCAGGGAGACTAACCACCCTTAACACCAAACAAGTCTGGTGGGGGAACCAGTTTAGTCGCCGGTGACCCGTCCATGAGGCAGGTAGTACTGGGTTACATGCTACCAGTAGCATATGGCATAACGTGACATATATATATACATATATATATATATACACACACACATATATATATGCCTATACATACACACACACACACACACATATATATATATATATATATATATATATATATATATATGTATATACACTGCTGATCCAAAATTTAAGATCACTTAAAAATCTTTAAAAAAAAACTTTTTTTAAGGATAGATTTTAAACTCCTCCAATTTAGCGTTATCAATCCTACAATCTAAAAGGCTAGGGATACAAAAAGCTACATTACAAAGATTTATTTTTAAAATTCACATGTTTATAAAATTAGGCTTTTTACACATGATCAAAATTATAAGATCAGAGACAAAAATTCTATTAAATTGTACAAAATGTGTATGAAAAGTGTATAAAAACATTCAACTATCAAACTTAATAATGAGTTCTACCTCCCTTTCTTTTGATGACTTCAAAAATTATTTGGGGCATGCTGGAAATAAGGTTTCCATTAAGGTTCGGGGTATCCTGCTCCAGTTTCTGAAGATGGCTTTTACGAAGTTTATTTTTTATTGAATATTGTTTGTCCATTTCGATAAACCTCTCTTGTCATCCATCCGCAAACATTTTCAATTGGGTTACAGTCCTGTGAGCATTCAGGATGTCCCAAAAGATGGACTCCATTTTCTTGTAGAAAGCTCAAGGTCGGTCTTGCAGTGTGGATTGCAGCATTATCTTGTTGGAATAACATCATGAAAGATGCTTTTTGTAGCATGCTAACATAACCAGCTGCTGTCTGACGGCCATGCACCACCTGGAGCACCATCGTCTCTCTGTAAGAAAAGCCACCCCATACCGTTACAGACCCTCCACCAATATGAGGTGTGGAAAAAATTTCAAGGGGAATGTTTTTGCCATGCCAATATCGCTGGAAGCCATCAAGACCATCTAAATTGATTTTTTTCTCATTAGAAAACAGGAGTTTTTTTTTCCACTTCTCAACGTCCCAAGTTATTTACGACCAAATCTTAAATGGTCCACTTTGTGACGTGGAAGCAATCGGGGAATTTGTTTACATTTTTTATTTACCATGCCTTTTTGTTGTAAGTGTCATCTGATGGATGTAAGTGTCATCTGATAAGCATCTGTAACCACCTTACTTTGCCTAGAAGAAAGTCTTTTATCATTCATAACAAGCCGTCTGATTCTCCTACTCAATGCAGAAGAAATTTGGGCGGGGGGCCTACCAAGGAATTTTGTTTTTCCATAATTCTCAGTGTTCTTTAGAAAATTGCAAATAACAGTTTTACTGCGATTTACCTTAGCTGCTATCACTCGCTGTGACAAAACTTACTTATGGAATCCTAGAATTCGAGAGCGCTCAACTTCGGTTAGTTTTCTTGCTTTAGGCATGGTAACACTTTTACACAGTTATTGCTAATCTCTAACTGAACTAAAAACATTAGAATTACCATAAATCTAACAATTTATACCTTTGGTCTTATAATTTTGATCATGTGTAAAAAAACTAATTTAATGAAAATGCAAATTTTTTAATAAAATTTTTTGAATGTACCTTTTTGTTTCCATAACCTTTTAGATTGTAGTATTAGTAACCTTAAGTAGGAAGAGTTTAAAATTAATGCTAAAAAAGGTTTCTTTTTAAAGAGTTCTAAATTTTTGATCAGCCGTGTATATGCGTGTGTTTTTCTACTTCCGGTTAAAAAAGAGATGAGTATTGACTGAAGAGAGCTGGATATGGGTATCAAGAATGATTCCTAATTATCGGGTTTGAAACCGACGGTACCGATAATTTATCTTATATGAACTTTCTCTCAACAAGACATAAATAATACGCTCTTATTTTCGGATTTTTCCTTATAATTGAGCATTCTGCTAGATTTATTTTCAAAAAAAAAAAATAACTAATCACGATAATATATATATATATATATATATATATATATATGTATATAATTAAAAAACATTTATTACATATATTAACAATATAATATATATATGTATATAATTAAAAAACATTTATTATATATTAAACATATAATATATATATATATATATATATATATATATATACGAGATATATTTACAAAACAAAATTCATTATTAATCTCATTGATAAGGCTGCGATAGTTAGATCGATGGGGTATTTTAAATTCAGTTTTCTCCTATGAGTTCTCGAAACCTCGTCGCCAATAGTTGTGACCCTAGAAATTAATGAAGACGCTAGCAAAAGCGTTCGGTAGAAAGAACACGTTTCACAACGAAAGTAGATACAAAAGTAAATACAAAACAATTTTCCGGTATTTCCGACTGTTAAACACTGTAGTCTCATGTAGTAATATTTTCCCCCACGTGGGTATTAATATCGTGGTTGATATAATGGTTAGCAGTTAAGGGGTCAAAGTTCAACATAGTGATTGCGTAGGATAATGTACACAGATACACAGGCACACAGACACACAGACACGTCCACTTTAAAGATATATATATATATATATATATATATATATATATATATATATATATATATGGATAGATAGATAGATAGATAGATAGATTAAACAAAAAATATACGTACTAGCATGGGTGATCGGCGTTGTCCGGGTATTTGGAGGTGTATGATGAGCAAAAAAAAGCTCAATTTTTTAAACTTTGACCCCTATTATGACCCCTTAACATTTATTATTTGGGGCTCAAATCATATTATTAAGTTAGATCCATGTCCAGGGAAACTTTTTCTAAAGTTTCAACTGTTTAGACCCAAAATTGTCGGAGGAGTTTGGTAGAGTTCTCAAAGGTCAAATCGTTGAACTTTGACCCCTTAACAGCCAAATTCTGGCCGAAAAGCGATCACCTAGATTTTCCCAAATCTCAGTACCCTGTATATTTCGAGTCAGTAGACTAAAGATTGTTAGAGTTATGTCGTAGGGAAATGTACACAGACGTACGCACGCACACACACACACATACACACACACTGACAGACACTTTCACTTTTATATATATACTAGCATTTCAGCCCGGCGTTGCCCGGGTGTTTGGATCTGTATGTTGAGCAAAAAAAAAAAAAACAAGTGGTAGTAGGAAGGCAGGCTCGAACCCGTACCACAAAGGAGGAAAAAACGGGGTAAAACCTAACGTTTATGCTGTTACGACCCCGTCAAACCGGAAGCGACATTTTTTTTTAAATTAAGGCTAGACAATCTAAAGGAGAGGATAACTTTAAAAAATATCGGCGAAAAAAATGCCCCCCTGTAGAAAAGTGCCTAGTTTACGTGGAACATATTAATTTTTTTAGCCAAGTTTTCGATATTTGTCGTATTAAAGGTCGAACTTAAAAACGATACTGATCTTGGTAAAATCCGTCGCTTCTATTGAAAGTGTACGGCAAACATGCAAACAGACATACATACATACATTTATATATTGGTAACTTAAAATTTTGGGAAGATCGATGTGATTCTTTTTCGGTCAGACATTTGGCTGGTATGGGGTCAAATTTCAACGATTTGATCTTTGAGAACTCTACCAAACTTCTCCGACAATTTTGAATCTAAACACTTCAAATTTTCGATATCGGTTCCTTGGGCATGGATTTTACTTAATAACTTGATTTGGGCCCGAAAAAATAAATTTTAAGGGGGCATAATAGGAGTCAAAGTTTAAAAAATTTACCTTTTTTTGTTTTTGCTTAACATACACCGCTAAACACCCGAGCAACTCCGGGCACCCATGCTAGTTACACATAATAGTTAACTAAAGATGATCATCCCATAAGAAAACCGAAAAAACTAATAGTGATCTAATTAAACTGAATGTTTAAAAGTATATGCAAATTAGATATTTTCGTAATGAACGCAATTCACAAGCCATATATAAGAAAATATTATTTTCTTTTTAAAATAAATAAAAGAGAAACTTGCCTTTTTTCTGTTGTTCTCGGCCTTCGGGCTGGGCCCAGTATGAAAGGGTGAATGTGATATTATGGTGAAAGATACTAGCTGGGAGAAACTTTTGGTTTTGTTTAGTTCTGGAGTGACAAGGAATGACCAACGACATCCACAATCCCCCCTTTTGAGTTGGCCATGTGCCTAAGTTTTTTGTTCATTGTTTATTTTCAATGTATTTTTAACATGAATAAAGGATTTAATATCTCAAAGTGTAGTATTTGTTCCGGCAGATACTGAAAACAAAGACCATATGTGGGGCGACCCCATATATAAGACCTTGGTCAATGTAGGGGCAACCCTTCATACGAATTGTCACTATCCAGCTCCCATACTCCCCGGGGAACTTGTCCCCATTTCCCCATTCACTCCTCACATTAAAAATCGGCCTTGTGCCTAATTTGCTTGGTGAGGGAGCAAATAAATACCAACCCCACATATAAGACCTTGGTCAATGTAGGGGCAACCCTTCACACCAATTGTCACTACCCAGCTCCCCTACTTCCCGGGGAGTTGGTTCCCATTTTTCCTTCACTCCTCACATTGAAAATCGGCCTTGTGCCTAATTTGCTCGGTTGGGGAGCAAATAAATACCAACCCTCTATACAGGGACAATTATTATTTTTTGGTAAACAGAGTGCCCCCTTTTTGCTTACTTTTAGGGGAGCTGGTTTTTACCCCACATTAAAAACGGCCTTGTGCCTAATTTGCTTTGAATGTGAATACTCCGCGGCAAAGAGACTAAGTAAAAAACTGAAACGGTCGTCGTATTCACCTGTTAGTTTATAAATATTACTTTTTACTTGGCAGGATCTGACAGCAAATCCATTAGTTCCGTTTAGTGCGTTGAACTATTTCTATAAAATGGCACTGAATACATTAAATAAATAGAAAAGAGGCTTGCATTTTTTCTGTTATTCTCGGCCTTCGGGTCGGGTTGTATGTCGCGTCTGCAAGGTGGCGGTTTTTTTTATTCTGATCAGGATC
The DNA here is from genome assembly GCF_053919585.1 of Euprymna scolopes. Lineage (NCBI taxonomy): Eukaryota > Metazoa > Mollusca > Cephalopoda > Sepiida > Sepiolidae > Euprymna > Euprymna scolopes. Next base: position 142,355,126 of record NC_136494.1, read on the forward strand.
TGATCGCATTTTTTTAACATTAACTACGGGTGAAGATCAGATGTGATAGAAGAAGGTTGCATCACGTGGCATTTGACAGAAGATGGATACATGTAGCAAGTCTGTATGTACGAAATGGAGCAAAATTTGAATACGTGTTGCTCGCCTGGGTGTGGAACGCGCAGTTCCTTCAAGTGTAATTTTATCCTTAGCCTCTTAGCTAGCTGAATGAGTGCCCCCCCCCGATTAGGAAGCCTCCAAGATCCCCACCTAATTGCAATTTTTTCTTTTCGCCCCTCTTTCTAAATTTCACCCATCTTGGAGAGAAAGAAACCAATCACTAACCCCCCATCCCCCACCCCTCAAAATTTTCTTTCCTCCCATCTAGAGAGCATCCCCACTTAGAGAATGGCCCGCAGGAGCTCAGGTTCCCTTACAAACCAAAGTGGAACGGGCAGTCTATCAACTAAACGGGGTTGGGAGGGCCCTACTAATCACTACTTGAATTTTTTTTTCCTCGCCCTCGGCACAAATGAATTATTGTATTATCTTTATTGTTATCTTTTTTGTTTTTACACACTAATAAAAAATGTTTTTAAAATTTGGTGCTAAGTAGGACGTCCCCAAGTACGAAAGGGCGAATGCGGTATTATGGTGAAAGAAGATTCTAGCTAAGAGAAACTTTTGTTTAGTTCTAGAGTGACAAGGATGACCAATGACCCCCATCCCCCCTATTTTTGAGTTGGTTTTGTGCCTAAGTTTTTGTTCATGTTCATTTTTTTGGCTGAATAAAAGATTTAACATCTCAAAGTGTAGTATCTGTTCTGTAGATGCTGCACTTAAGATAGTTTGTACCAGTCAATGGAGGGGAAACCCTCTATATTGGGACAATTATTATTTTTGGTCAAAACCAGAGTGCCCCCTTTTTACCCTATTTTTAGGGGAGCTGGTTTAGGCTCACATTAAAAAACGGCCTTGTGCCTAATTTGCTTTCGTGGGGAAGCAACTAAATACAATAAATAGAAAAGAGGCTTGCCTTTTTTCTGTTGTTCTTGATCTTCGGACCGGTATCAAAGTGTAGTATCTGTTCTGCAGATTCTGCACTGAAGATAATTTATATCAGTCAATGGAGGGGAAACCCTCTATTCTGGCATAATTTTTATTTTTGATCACAACTAGAGTGCCCCCTTTTTACCCTACCTTTAGTGGAGCTGGTTTTCTCCCACATTAAAACGGCCTTGTGCCTAATTTTCTTTCGTGGGGAAGCAAATAAATACCGTAAATAGAAAAGAGGGTTTTTAATTTTAATATCAATACACACACAAAACCGAATTTATAGGAGGATAGATATAAAATTAAGCTAAAAAAATATATTTAAACATAAAAATTTATTAAAGTATGAAGTCAAAATAGCAAAAAATACATCTTTAACAAAGTAAACTCATCAAGATAAATAAAGCAGAACACGGTTAACAGGAGCATTAATTGTATTCAATAAGATATGCCATAGTTTTACTATATCATCATATCAATAATGAAAAAAGGAGAGAAAATTGAGAAAAATGTCCCTTCAGGCCATAATATATATATATATATATATATATATATATATATATATATATATATATATATATATATATGTGTGTGTGTGTGTGTGTGTGTGTGTGTATGTGTGTGTGTGTGTTTATATGATAGAAAATGTTGAAGCGACTAACGAGACACGCGTATCTTAATAACGGCCGATGAAACGTCATAGCTTCAAAATATATGCATATCGAGTGTGTTATCACCTGTCGCTTAGCAATAAGTTTTGTCCGCTTATTGCCTCCCCATTCATAATACCAGTCCAATTAATGTGTAATAACGACGGATCGTGAACAAAACGTAGGCAATTTATAGGTGTAATTAATTTTATAATAATAATAATTCAACAGCGTCTATTCTTCAGTGCGGCGATCTGTTTGGGCCCATTTGCAATTATAATCGCCAGCTTTTCAAATTCAAATGAGCGAACCAAATGGAAATCAATTTGCTCCAATGATTTCGAATGCACAAAAACGAATTGTGGCGATCCATTTCAATTGAAATCAGTTTCCTTTGATTCTTGTTTGTTTGTCACAATGAAAGCAAAACAAAGCGAATTCAATTCGAATTGTTTGTCTTATGTTATCTTTTACATAAAACGCAGGTGGATAGCTAAATAATTAAATGCAAGTGTTGGGCCCAGTTTTTCGTACTAGCCGCTCTATTTCAAGTACATTTATTATACGATCTCGCCAGCGCACTCTCGACATTCGGGCCCCGTCGATATTCTCTTGTACGGGCACCTCAGGCGCTTCGCAGTAAACAAACTACTAAACAGGGAGAAGGTAAAACCTGAGAAAGTAAAATGATTGCCGAGGACGTATCATTGATTTAAAGAAACCATATTCTAGATAATTGAATTCACACAAAAAACTTTTTTATATACTGTGAACTTATATAAGATATCATGGTAAATTAACTTGCATATTGCCTTTGCAAAATTACATTTTATTAATTAGCTATTATTGGTTATTGTTTTTGTTTGACTTAATTTTTATTTTAATACAAGGAATAATTTTGTTTCTTATTATTGTATTTTATTGTACAAATGTTCCTTATTTAGCCAGAGTGACTTGATTTCAATAGATAGCGGTTTATGTTTAGCGTGCAAACAAAAAAAACAAATAGCTCAAGTTGTGTAGCACGTGTATCATTGATGAATACTGCAACTCTTTTCAATATAGTTTACATCGCATCCATTTTATGTTGGAACTGGTTGGACTTCAAAAGATAGGTACTTAAATCTAAAGAGTCTCTTGTTTGTGGGTTGCTTGTCAGGACCTCTTCTGATTCCTAATCATTCTCCAACTGCTGGAATTTTCTGGGGAATCATTTTTTTTTCCAAAATATCTACCATTGTTTAATTTTCGAAAATATCTTCTGGCAAAAGTTATGAGTAGGGCTATGACAAGAGAATATTATTTTTGTAATTTTGACTCTCGAGTATATATAAGTTAATATCTTACATGTTTTTGATATAGTAATGTGGTTCTCTATTTATTACCTGCGTCTAAAAGTGTCGGATATATACTCGAGAATCAAAACAATGATAAGAATATTCTCTTGTCATAGCCCTACTAAAGAGTACTGTTGTGCATACAAACAATCATTTAATCTAATGGAATAATCAGCACATATTTTTACTCTCCTATTTCATTATTAAACAACACTAATGGGAACTGCTCACGTTGAATAATTCGTTAGTTGTGTTAATCATTTTTTGAAGATGGCAAACTCTTTCCTCGTTATGTCAAATTCAGCATTGTGGTACCAATTGTTTGGGTCTGAAAATCGATTTTGCATCAAACATAAATTTAAAAGTCGCTTTTGATTTGCTGCATAATGCTACTCTCTCTTAAAAACATTGCCAGATTTTGCCTTGTGTATTTCTGTTCAATGTTTTTAATACAAGATATAAAATGTCAGAAACACGATTGATAAAAAATATTTTACAGATTCAATTTCTCTATCCAGTCTAAACCAAATAAATGTGTATTTATTTTTAAAAGGATTCATTATAACTTAACTCAACCGTCAGCTGAATTATGTTGCGTCGTGTATTTCGGTATGTGATCTGTAAACGTCGGCTTTCCAATATGTCGCGATACAGAATATGAAATAAAAGTAATGTCTGAAGTCATGTTAACAAGAAAATGAATCGAGTTGTTATTTACAAAATCAATAGATTCAAAATTAATTTTGAATTTCCAGAAAAAGATTTTTAATTTGATTTTTTCCAGCCTTTTCCCCCCATTAAATTTCTTGTTTAGACATTTGGGATATTTAAAATGAGGATTCTAAAATTATTTTATGTCCATATTTTAAGATTCCTGACACATATGCTTCCTAAACAGAGGAGAAAGCGAAAAATGCATCTCGCCGCAATTCCAGCATTTGAAGGGATTTTCATTTGAAGGGTCTTTCTCAGACATTGTAATAGATGTATAACTAGACTGTTTTACTCTCATAGTGTTGCATTGAGCTAACAATAAATGTTAAATTCCGTAATGAGAGAAATTTTAATCAACCCTGGCCCAATCTTGCAAGTAAACGTGCACGAGCGTCCGAGTGCTGTAAAAATTGTAGTCTTTGTAAGGTTGTGTACAATAGTAATAATACGATATATTTTATTTATTCGACAATATTATTTCCACCATTTACATACAAATCTTGATTGTTGCGTGTGATCTGTAAAATGTATCGCAGTTTTTATTTTGAAATTTTATTGGCAAGATGAATAAAACTGTCGGCTTAAAATATATAGTAAAATTGTTATTTATATGTTATTTATATATATTTATTTGTATGTTATTTATATGTTATTTATATTTATTCATATGTTATTTATATATATTTATTTATATGTTATTTATATATATTTATTCATATGTTATTTATATTTATTTATTTATATGTTATTTATATTTATTTATATGTTATTTATATGTTATTTATATGTTATTTATATGTTATTTATATTATTTATTTACATTTATTTATATGTGTTATGGTGGTATATATTAACAATCGTGAGTTCCGGTTTAGAAATAATTGGTTTTCGTAAAAAGTAGAAAATGTTAGCAAAAGCGTACATTTTCACAAACCCATATATATATATATATATATATATATATATATATATATATATATGTGTGTGTGTGTGTGTGTGTGTGTGTGCGTGTTTGTGTGTGTGTGTGTGTGTGTGTGTGTGTGTATCGTTGTGTGAGTATGGGTAAGTAAGTGTGTAGGAAGGAACAGTAGAAAATATTTGCAAAAAAGTATATTTTTATAAACCCGATACACACACACACACACACATATATATATATATTAAGAGAGAGAGAGAGAGAGAGTGTGTGTGGAAAAGCGAGAGAGAGAGAGACAGAGAAAGAGAAAATGAAAACATTAAATTTAGTCATCATTGCAACTAGTCGTGTGCAAAATAACAAGGTACAGAACAGCTAACTTAAAACCAAAATGTGTGAAAAGACATAAATGAGAAAAGAAAGATTACTGATACATCAGACTGACCAAAGAAGACTCAGACGAAATCCCTTTGACATGATTGAAGTGAAAAATTTGAAGAAAGAAAATGGGTCGCTCGGATTAACACGGTAAAAACGAACATAGCTAGAATAGACAAAACTCAGGAAAACAGGAACAGAAAAAAAAGAAACACTAAATTTATACCAAATAAAAAAAATGGATGTGCGTGTGTTTCCTGTTGACTGAAACGTGCTGAAACAACAACAACTATGAAGATGAGGATAACTGTCATCAAATAAATAAAATAAATACACAAAATACTCATCTCAAAGGATTCCAATAAAAGTAATATATATATAACCTTCACTCTCAGATAAACAACATCTTGCATGAATCGAGCATCAGTTTTCTAGTAGGAAGTCATGGAGTCTGATGACCGATGTGGGAGAAGTAAAGAAATAAGAACACCAGAGTTGATTGGCCAAATAAAGAATTTCATCGCTAGGGACCATCGTGTGTCAATAGAGACAATAAGTGAACAATTTGATGTTAGTGTGGGAATTGTACATACAATTATTTGCGAGAAACTGAAGATGCAAAAGTTTATCTCAAGGGTGTTCCATCCTTGTCACAGACTATTTAATCAAGACAGGGATAAATACAGTGTCTCACCCTCCCTATAGTCCAGACCTTGCTCCCTGTGACTTTTGGTATTCTATAATCTCAAAGAAAACCTTAGAGGCTGTCGTTACGAGGAGATCAAAGAGGCTGTGACGAAGGTCATTGATACGTTCACAAGAGAGAACTTTTATGGGACCTTTCATAAGTATAACAGAACAAATGCATTACAACCGAGGGAGATTACTTCGAAGGTCACAAGAGTCTCATGTGTGTACTATCAATAAAAGTTTGAAAACTGATTTAAAGCATCTCGTAATTGATGACTCGTTTGTATAAAAGATGCTGAGCACTTTTTGAATCCGAAAAATATCGTTTCATACCTAAATGAAATTGATCTCGAGCGCGTGGTTCAGTGGGGGAAGACGTGGCTGGATACCTTTACTGCATCTAAAACTCCTATCTTTACATCATCAACGCTCTGATCCCCATCTGGCATCAATTGATTAGATGGCTCTCGTCTAGGAGAAGCCCCGTGTTTTGACAAGCTTCTGGGTATATCCTTTACTCCTGATCTGAAATGGAATACGTACATCAAGTTTGTTGCCAAGGTCGCTGGAAAGATGGTGGGATCCTTCTACCGCTCGAGAATATATCTCACTACTGATGCAATTCTCTATCTATATAAAAGCCAAATATGTCCAAGGATGGAATACTGCTGCCATATCTGGGCAGGAGCTGCTAAAAACAGCCTATCCTGCCTTGACAGAGTACAAAATAGACTTCGTGGCTTAGTGGGGGATGCCCTTTTCTCTACCCTGCAACCTCTCTCCCACAGAAGAGACGTTGCGAGTCTATCCTTGTTTTATCGTTATTTCCATAGCAAGTGATCATCTGAACTCCAATCTCTGGTCCCACCTCGCCAATCTTTCACGAGAAACACCCGTCCAGCTGAATCCACTGTGAAAAATTTCCCCCACTCTTTATCTGTGCCTAAATCAAAACGTGGATTCCATGAACAAAGCTTCTTTCTTAGAACTGCACGCCTGTGGAACTCTGTTCCGTCTGCCTGCTTCCCACATGACTACAACTTGGATGTCTTCAAGTCCAACATAAACAAATTGCTAATGAACCGCCCCCTTAAGTAAACACTTCATCAAATCTCCACACTAACGCACTGTACTTGCAATAACCCTTATCCCTGAGTTGCTTCCGGGCCTTGATAAGTGGTGACCACAGTGTAAAAAAAAAAATGGTGAGATCCACGCACACATAATAAAATACAGTTAGACGGACACCAAATTTCCATTATAATAGACTATAAATATATTTAAAAAAAAACAAGGGTAAATGAAAAAAATGAGAACCTTTACAATTCATAATGAAAACGTTATTTATATATGCTATTTTATTTTATAATTTTACAAACTGATATTACGTCTCCCCCTTGCCTTTCCGTTTGGCTTTATGAACGAAGTTTGTTTCATTTTGTATATTTTTTCTCACCGTCGGTGTGGGCCCCGCCTATTGATATCATTAAGAGACAGGTGTGTTTGTCAAACACAGTTTAAGCACAATCGCGCACAATCAGAGCGCCCCGGTCTCCACCTCATACCTCTCGATTTTGAATGCAACCACCCAATTCCCCGGGTGCTGTCTCACCCATGACAAAGAACATTGCTGCTCGAGGCTTATTTTTATTCAATGTTTATTTGCTTCCGTATACCACCTCAACGGACGTCAATGAAATAAAGAGAGGAGATTCTATCGACGAAAATTATTCTGAATAAAAACACCGGACACGTATATTATCACACACACACAAGTATATATTTATGTTGCCTAAACGCACGCACACACACATTATATATATATATATATATATATATATATATATATATATATATATATATATATATATATATACTCCTACAAATTAAGATTTGTTTTGTCTATTGATGTTAAAATCCCTTTTATACATTTATTTTAAAAGAAAATACAACTTTGATATCTATAGGTAATTACATTCATCAGCAAAAGATCTAGCTAATTAGTATATTCTTTGAAACATTGATTTTAATTAATTCCCTATAAGCTTTTTCGATTTACTTGTGGGATAATAATCTTTAGTTTACTATTACGTGCAATTATATTCATGCAGATATTCTATATGATTTATACTTGTGTAATATTTGTGTAAAAAGCTATATTAAACACAAACCCCTCTCTATATATTTTTGTATGCGTATATATATTGTTTAAAAATTTTGTCTACCAAACTCCTCTTTCAGATTTTAGTATACAGACATGAAACTTAATATATAGGCCATTCGAAGCCATGCGAAACTTTATATTTGAGTTTTAGTCGAGGAAAATCTGTGCAAAAATGTGAAAATTAAAAAAAATAAATTTGCCAGGTCACGATCGAACGACGGAATTACGAATATGGATGCGTCACTTTATAGCTATTAGTTCATGTTTTAATTTTAGCTTGCAGCAAACATGTCTATATAGCTCAGGCATTAACGTCAAAGAAAAAAGTAAACCGTAAGCTAAACGATTTGGTTTCAATTCTCGGTGATGGCACATTTTTTAAAACTTTTAAAATCATTAGTATATATTGGGTCCAATATAATATAATTATATATATATAAATTTTGCCTAAACACACACAGTATGTATATATATGTATATATATATATATATATATATATATATATATATATATAAACGGATATATATATATATATATATATATATATATATATATATATATATATATATATATATATATATATATATATAAACGGATGATATGGGAAAAATGTTATGCGATGTGTCGAAAGATACCAGAACGAAAAAAAAAATAAAAAGAGGTTTATACTTTAATACGTCCTGTCGGTTCCCAAAGGCCCAGGATGTATGGATTACCTAAGATCCACAAACCTAATTTGCCTCTTAGACCTATCTTGTCCATGGTTGGTTCTGTCCAGCACGGATTGGCCAAATGGCTTGTGGAAATCCTGGACCCTGTTGTGAAGTTTTATTCAATTCATTGCATTCCTGACTCTTTTCAGTTTGCTTCTTCCATACGTAATCTTTGTCCGTCCATTGATACTAAATTCTTTGTTTCTTTCGACATATTCAGTTTATACACAAATGTCCCCCTAGACGAAACTATAGGCATTTGCGTCGACTTTCTGTATCGTGGTCTTACAGAGACCACGATTTCCAGAAAACGTTTTTATCGAACTAATGGAGATGGCTACTAAGTCGGTTGCCTTTAGCTTTGATAATATGATGTACAGACAGATCGACGGCGTCTCGATGGGCAGTCCTTTAGCTCCTAGTATTGCAAACATTTTCGTTGGTTTTTATGAACGTCTGCTTTTTAATAACGTGCCGAAACCTTGGTGTTATGTACGGTACCTCGACGACACTTTTGCTTCCTTTTGGTCACGTGAGGCTGCTTGTTCTTTTTTCCAACATTTAAATAAGCTCCACCCATCTTTGCAATTCACAATGGAGGAAGAAAGGGACAATATGCTGCCATTCCTCGACGTACTCGTGGAGCGCACTCCTTCTGTTTTTCTTACCAGTATATTTAGGAAGCCGACATTTACGGGACTGTATCTCAGTTGGGATTCTTTTGCCTCCAAGCGCAGAAAGAAAGACCTCATTAGAACTCTCACGCATCAAGCTTTGATGATCTGTTCTCGATTGACGTCCGAGCTTCACAAAATTAAATAAAGTTTCCTTTCCAATGGATACCCTGAGCAACTAGTCTCATATACCATCCGAAGTAAGGTTGACAACTTTAATAGAGCTAAGGTATATGGTCCTCCTCGTTGCCCCATTTATCTCAAGCTTCCGTGGTTAGGCTCTTCCATCCAACCTTTAGCAGACAAAATATCGTCTTCAGTAACACACTGTTTTAATGCTAATTTGCGCATTATTTATTCCACTCGTCCTGCTTTCCCTTCCTTTCTTAAGGACGCCTTGCCTTCCAATGAACAAAGTTCGCTTATTTACCTTTACCAATGTCAGTGCGACGCTCACTATGTTGGCAAGACGATACAGCGATTATCGGTCAGAGTGGCTCAGCATGTTCCAGGCTGTATCCGTAGACACGAACCGGTCCCGTCTTCTAGAAGTTCACAGACGCAAGAATCTGCTATAGGTGACCACTTGTTGGACAAGAGAACGTGTCGTGATCTCTACTCTGATAACAGTTTTTCCATTTTACATAGAGCACGACATCGTTTCCACCTCGACGTACTAGAGGCTATTGTCATCAATTCTCGACGTCCCTCTCTCTGCAGACAAAGGCAGTTAAAACATTCACTGCAGTTATTTAATGACTCTTAGTCGTCCGTGAACTAATTTGTTTTTCCGACTACTTTACAATTACAGTATTTTTTACCAATTCATGGTTTTGAGTAATTAACCAATTTACCGACGATTCCCCTGAAGAGAGTCGGTTGAAAAGCGCTTCGGGAATATCAAATCTGTTTTTTTCCCTTTTTATATATTTTTTTTCGTTCTGGTATCTTTCGACACATCGCATAACATTTTTCCCATATCATCCGTTTTTATTCAATTGTGGGACACCACATTATGCTCTTTATATATATATATATATATATATATATATATATATATATATATATATATATATATATATATATATATATATACTGTGTGTGTTTAGGCAAAATTTATATATATATATATATACATATATATATATAAATGTGTTAAGCAAAATTTATATATATACATAATATATATATATATATAAATGTGTTTAGACAAAATTTATATATGTATATATAAATTTTGTCTAAACACACATATATATATATATATATATATATATATACACTGTGTTTAGGCAAAATATATATATATATATTATATATATATATATATATATATATATATATATATATATCTTAGCCTGGGTTCCCGGCGTTGCCCGGGTGTTTGGAGGTGTGTGTTGAGCAAAAAAAAAAACAAAAAAAAAACAAGGAAAATTGCGAGCTTAAAAAAAAATAGGTGTAATAAGCAGACTCGAACCTGTAACCCGTTAGAGGAAAAAGAGGTGAAAAAAAATTAAATGATCTTGCCGGTTTACCTACCGTGGTTGTGACGTCACGGGTGGTCGAAAAAACGTCTTTTATGCGACGTCGTGGACGCGAGAGTTGAATGACTTGCAAAAAATACCAGCAAAAAAGCGACCCTCCCTGTAGAAAAGTGAAAGTGAAGGAATTGATATTTTTGGCAAAATTCCCGATATTTTTCGTCCAATGAGTCGCGCTTCAATTGATACGGATCTCGTGAAAATCCGTCGCCTTTGTCGAAAGTTTCAGGCAGACATACGTACATACATTTAAACAGACAGATGATATTTATAGTATATATAAAGTGTATAGTATCTTCTTATTTCTTCACAGACACTTCCTTGGTTCTTAAATAAAGCATATTTTTTATAATTTAGCAACGTGTATTTTATTTTGATTAAAAACGGTACACTAATATGCTATTTTTGTTTTGCTATTCATTTTCAATCCAAGCAAAGCATAATAACACAAACAACATTAATGGCAACTAGTTGACATCGTATCTAACAGAGTACTGTAGGGGGGGGGTAGCAAAAGTTTTGCTGACATTACCTATAAACTTTTTCAAGTAAGTACAGTGAGGGACACAGCTACAGGAAGGGAATTCCAAAGTTTAACAGTCTTTGGGAAGAAACTATTAGATGCATGAAGGGACATCAACAGTGGAGGAGCTGGATTTTGCTGCATGTCCGGTTAATAATCAATCCCTTTGCTGTTACGCTTCTTATATGCCACAACGCCTTCTAGGCAGCATTGTTTAGTGAGTTGATATTACCCTATGTTTAATACAATATGGTATTTCTATTTATTTACCTAAAGGAGGACAGGTGATCAGTTTCTTTGGTTTTCATACATTAATTAAATTTCACGGTGTTTAAGGATTATTTGATATTGGATATATTCATAATCATACCCTATTTCCAAAAAGAGGGGAGATATAGCATATAAGAAATATTTGAAATCAAGTCTCCCCTTGCTTTTATTTCAGATCATGCGAAACCATAGCAGCAAGTTTTAGTCTCCCCTCCACCAGGGCCAGATGTTTTAGGGGTATATATATATAATTAATTTAGTCTCTTTGTAATTCCCTCCCCCACCCCGTTTATTTTTCTTTTTTTTCCTTCCTCCGCTATATTCATGACTTTTTTTAAATCGTATTTTCCTCGATTTAGCTCTGTTGAGCGAGGAACAAAACCTGATTAGCTAACATTTATTTTCATTTTTGATTTTTTAAATTATTATTTTGATTGGTCTGTATTTAGCCATTATTAAATTCCGTACCCCCCAATTTTTTTTTTCATGTATATATATATATTAATTTTATTTATACAAACATTAATGGCTACATATGTGCATACATGTTTCTGTAATCACCCACGTTGGGGGATTACAGAAACATGTATGCACATATGTAGCCATTAATGTTTGTATAAATAAAATTCATATACCTGCTCTGTTCACTCATTGAGCACTATTTTTGTAGACACATGTTGTTTCATTGGATGTACTTCTAGGAAACTAAACTCTACTGGCTATATATATATATATATATATATATATATATATATATATATATATATATACGAAAATTACAAGGTATGTGTTGAAGAAAAGTTTTCCGTGTGTGCGTGTGTCTGTGTGTGTCTCTGCGTGTTTGGAGAGAGAGAGAGAGAGAGGGGGAGAGAGACAGAGGGGGAGGGAGAGATAGGGGATGCGTCTGTATATTGTGTGTATTCGTGTTGGGTGATGAGGTTAGTAAGTTTGTCGGTGTTATTTGTATATTTGATAGAAAACGTTTGTTTGGCTATAGAAGATGATACACACTAGGTTATTGTGAATTGCAAACAAAACTCGTGTCTATTTGATTCTCTGGAAAGAAGCTCTCAGCTGAATGACGAGGAAACGAATGAAAATTCCACGTTCTAAACATCCGGACTTTTATTATAAATTCGGAACAATCCGGAGCTTTATAATTTTTTTACAAGAATGAAAAGAAATTGCCTGGTCTAGGAAATGATAAGAAATGAGGAGAACGACAGAGAGAGAGCGGGAGAGAGAGGGGGGAGGGAAGAGAAAAATGGAAAGGAGAGAGGCAGACAGGATCGGTTACGATTTGGAATCGTCCGTCAAATTTCATCCGGTTCGAAGACTTAACATTTTATTATAGACACAAAAAATCGATTTTCTTGTAAGAATCAAAAAGAAAATCTGTTGTAGGGAATATAAAAAGGTTTCTTTTTTAGGGTGCGACTATGTATCTCAGAAAGAGGCTCTCTCAGTTGTTTTGCTAAGATTTGTAGGATTCTATAAAATAATATTTTGCTTTTATTTCCTATTGACAACAGTTCTTGATTTACAGTTGACACATGTACATATCTAGTTCTGAAAGACATAAACCAATAAACTAGAAACAGCTATAACGGTGTAAGATTTGTTCGTAATTAAACGCATGAGATCCGATATAGTTTTAATAGGGATATATTGAAATAAATTGTCATCAACTGCGTTTGATAAAAAGGAAATAACCAATCAGCTTTTTATGGAAAACTAGCAAGGAAACGACGTTGTCTGGGATAGAATGAGGATCACTAAATTTCCCACTTTCCGATATTTATATTGTCATCGAAATCGGTGAAATCGATTCTTTTTAATTAAATCGATTGATTGCTTGCTCTAGAATCTCTCTCAGTGTACTGGGAGGAAGCTTCACATGCCTCATCGCAACGACTTAGTTCGCAATACACTGTAAGCCACATTACACTGTAAATAACGTACTCTTTAAAAAAAACTTATCTGTAAGTAATGGCTTAACCCGAAGGTTAAAATACATTAGTTAGATGGTTCAATTCAGATACGCCTCTGTCCTATCAAAGAAAAAAATGTTGATTTAATGATGTTTTTACATAATCACTTGATTTAAAGTTAAACATACAATATAATGTCAAATATCATGGTTCAATTGTGCTCTAAAAAGAAGTATTCATTTCGAAAGTGCCGCTAGTTTATAAAAGAATCTACAGTTAAGTCATTGCCTCTCTGCTTGTGCGGTGAAAAACTTCTCAACTGCACTTCTGATTTTAGGCTGTATAAAAGTGTTAACTTGGATCAAAATTGTGCTTTCTTTCTTTAATCAGATTGTTTCGATTATCGATTTTCGATACTTCTCGAAAACATACAACCCCTATGTAAAAACATTCTCAGACACATCAAGTACCTTTGGGTAAAATATGAAAATAATTAGCCCAGCCGTTTCAAAATCCGTAGGGAACGAACTTACACAGAGATAAAGTTCCTTTAATATAATAGTATATAAATAGATATACAGATCAGGTGTAACATAGCGCGTATTGTTGCATAGGGGTACATAGTAAAGGCTGACGCTGAGTTCATATTACAAAAGAGACTTGATGGGGACATTATAACGATGATGAGAGCGACACATTTATACAGTTCTGAGATGTTTCTTATAACATATATTAGCGAGGAGATGCACAGTTCTTATATTTCTTGTAACATATATAGAGAGGAGGAGAGATACATGTTCTCGTTAGGGATACACAATGTTCATAAGATGTTTAACACATTATCTTCAACGAATGATGACACATGACAACAGATGATTCTTTATTCATTGGACCGGTCGAATGATGATGACGTCAGGAATTCAAATTCGGTATCTACATAGTTTACTGTTCTCACTATCACTTCCAAAGGACTCAACTCTCTTCCTGACTTGCTAGCAGACTAAACTGTTTTGCCTCAACTACCGCAATCTGCCTAACGCTAGCTCCTATTGAGAATCCCCTTTTTGCTATGACGTAGGAAGTGTGGTTCCAAACGTGACCAATTCACGTGGCTACGCACACGTTTTCCAAACACACTTTTCTTAAAATTCTCAACCAACAATTTTTAACAATACATTTTTAATTTGTATTGTTAATTCTTTTAAGCTAGCATTTTTAATTCATTTTTCATAAAAGCATGAACAATAAATTCTTTTTACAATATAAACAATATCTAACTATCTAATAATAGAATTTAACATCCCGATTTGTAACATTCTATTTTTGAACCTTGCTTACAAAGTTCAAGTCTCGGCTTATCCTAATCTCATTTTCACTTATCTAATGCTCTTATTTACATGGAAAGAGAACAGCTTTTCCTTGTAGCAGTAAAGCGTGCATGTGAAAAATCAGCAGCAGCCGTATGATAACTGCCTAGCGAAATATTAGCAGCAGCAGACGCATGCAAATTAAGCAAGCGTGCAAGCGCGGATGTCGCGGGAAAGAGGGGTAAAAAGTAGAAAAGGGGAAAAGGGGAAAGCACGTGGTAAAGCAAAAAGACCGTGGACGATAGACGTGTGAATGCGAGGGCGAGAGAGGGTAGGCAAGATGCAGAAGTTCAAGTGTAATGTTAACAAACATCTTTCTACTCTTCTCCCTTCATAATGACCCCGCTAATTAATTCCCTAATAGTAGCCCCCTGCTTCAAAGTGGCACTGTGCCTTGTTGAATAAAATAAAATAAAATAAGGTGGCGTGGAGAGAAACTTTTGAAAAGCACATGTTATATGGCAAAGTGTTGTAAAACACATGCGTGTGTCAAGATAATGAAATGCATTATTTGTTGGGAAAAACCACGAATAAATGTTTTTCATTTGCACTTAAAGAAAAAATATCGAGCCTGATTTTCCTTTGTTTGTTTGTTTCTTTTACGACGGTACGAGACAACGTGTGGGTCGGAGTAGTTGAGATGTAACTGCACTGTTTATGTGTAACGACCACGTTACAAAGTATTCGAGCGTTAATATCTTCTCCTCATCAACCGGCTCCACAAGGATTCGAACTGTTATTTTCCAGCGAAGTTTGGATTTCATTAGTAACTTATATAGCAAAACCCATTTAGGAGTAAAGAATGTATTTATATTTTCTTTTATTACTCATAGGACACATTTCATTTAATCGTATATTATTCATTTTACACTACAAATATTTCTAAAAACTAACAACAGTTGACGATCTCTCAAGTATAATAGCTCAATTAAATAATATCTTTACGAATTCTCATCTATGTGATAGTAAGCTTGTTCATACCATAATTAGTCCGTACGTTGCGTTTTGATTTTTAAAAAATACAATTTTTTGAATGCAAAACTGCTTCAAAAAAGCCAAATTCTCGAGATTGGGCTTAAAGAAAACCAAATTGGCCATCCTGAACAAGAATATGAGAGTGTCCTCCCTTTTATGTAGCCTCGTTTTCAAATATCATTATTACAATATATATCCATTGTTGTAAAGGTATGATAAATGAAGTAATTTTAACGTGCAGCGGTTTCTCACCAACGAAAATAGTCAGTGAAACGTTACGTAAAAAAAGGAAAGAAACAGGACAAAGAAAGGTGCTGGTCTGAATGAGTAAATTAAATATTGTCTCTTCTAATGTGATTTTATTATTTTTACTGAACTATGTAGCATAAAAGTTTTTCTGAGTTAGTACTCATTAATTTATTTTATTTCGTCACTTCTCTATTAAAAATACAATGTAATCTATATTCAGAGAAATGTTAATAAACGCATATATAGGTTCTTCTGTCAAAAGAAGTAAAAGATTAATGTTTGCACTAAGATATATTTGTTGGAATTTACATAGGTGCATTATAATCAGATTTATTATAGTTCTAGATGCAGAAAGAAAGGCTCTAAGTAACACATGTAAAATGGTCGATCATTTATTTTAGTATTAAAGACGAAAAATCCTAAAAAGGTGAGTAGACATCTTTGAGACGTGTACACTTTTTAAATCACTTTTCTTTTGTAAACATAAAGACACATAAGAGCGCAAATACGTTCTCATAAAATACTGTAATTTCATCCCAGATTTAATATTATTCGGCCTTCCGTATTTTATTTCAAGTTAAACAAAATATGAATAACTTTGTTTCATTACAGATAATAATGGCTTAGAAATAAAGAAAATTACTCATAACGTCAACTGTCATAAAACTGTCCTTGTTTTTATTCAGCATCGAAACTATTAATGGCGATTTATGTTTGTGAATTCAGCCTTGTGTGTTTTTCTTTTCTTATTTGTTTTTTTTTTGTTCTGATTCAAAAATAAAGAATGAAATAAAATGAATCTCTTTCATTCTTAAATTTGTTGCTCCACTAGTTCCCATCCCAAAACGAGGCTGAATGCATATTTGCTTGCATTTTTTTTCTTATTTTTCGTTTTTGTTTTCGTTGTTGTTAACTTTTTGCCTTATCAAAGATCAAAGTGTAGTATCTGTTCTTCAGATGCTGCACTTCAATCTCTTGTTCTCTGTCAGTGGAGGAGAAATCCTTCATGACTGAGACAATTTTTATTTTTGTTCCTTTTCTCCACAGTAAAAAACGACCTTGGTGTCTAACTCTGTCCCGTGGGGAGACATTGTAAATAGCAACTTTTTGCCTTATTTAATAAGTATTTTTTAAACTTTTTGCCTTATTTAATAAGTATTTTTGAACTTTTTGCCTTATTTAATAAGTATTTTTTAAACTTTTTGCCTTATTTAATAAGTATTTTTTAAACTTTTTGCCTTATTTAATAAGTATTTTTGAAACGTTTTGCCTTATTTAATAAGTATTTTTGAAATGCTTTTGCGTTTTTAAAGAGATTTTTAAAACTCTTTTTCGCCCCTTATACAGCATATTGCCACTTAAAAGGTAATGGCTGTTATTTGGGATTGTATCTAACAAGAGACTGTGATTATTGGAGCAACGGGATATCTGTTCTAATTACATTTAAATTTCTGAAGATTCGTGCAATTGATTAAGCAGGAAAGAGTAAGGTAATTTCAAAGTCTAACAGTCCGGCGGAAAAATCTGTTACAGTAAAAGGCTTTGTGGAATCTACGGACTTCAACAGTGAAGGGAGGGGTGCTTGTCTGGTAAGTCGGGTGTATATACGCCGAGAGGGCACAACTGCAATGATTCCATCAGAGCACATTCCATTAAATAGTTTGTAAAACATGCACAAAGATGCGTGTCTTCAGTCAGAATCCAAACCAAAACATTTAGTGTTTTCGCCGCATTCCCTGCTGTTAGAGCTACCGACAACTAGATAAGAAAGATTTATGCTGAAGTGTAAAAGAAATATGAAATGTATGCTGAAAAGTAAAACGAAATAAGAAATGTGTGCTGAAAAGTAAAAAGAAATATTAAATGTATGCTGAAAAGTAAAACGAAATATGAAATTGTTATATCCCGTTTTGACGGTATATAATAACATGACAAAATACGCCGAGTGGAATGCGTAACAAAAAGGTTTTATTCGTACTTCGAATAATACACAATACAAAATGGCTGCTCGCCTTGAAGTTGATATACGCGTAAATGAAAGGTAAAGGAAAAAGGTAACTTAACGTCAGAGTTTCCTTTGGTAAAGAATTCTGTTCAGCCCGTGCGGTATGTTCAGGGGATACATTCATGGGTCCGTGTATACACACCGGTTTTGGAATGTCAAATGTGTCGCACAACGTTTCCATTGGGATTTCCTCTGTATTTTCCGAAATTCTGGAACGGATTTGATTAACATGTCTTTTACAGACAAAACTGGGACCTTGAATAGTATAGACCATGTTCCCAATTCTTTTCTTAACAATACCGTCCACCCAATGATTTTTTCCATTCTGAAAATTTTTAAAATAAACTTTATCTCCTGGGGAATAGCACTTTACATTAAAGTTTTCTTTTCTGGTAAATTTCTTTTTATCCGGTAGAAGTCTATCGAAAATGGATCTAATTTTTCTGGCGAACATAAGTTCTGCAGGGGATGAATTTACATCATTGTTTGGATTTGGGGTAACTCTGTAGATCGCTAGAAATGTTTGTATTGTCCGCTCATCTGTGTCAATGTTCATGTTTTTCCTTAATGCCCGCTTAAACGTGTCTACAAATTTTTCTGCCAACCCATTCGATCTAGGATGGTAAATAGGCGTCGTGATGTGCTGTATATCCAGTGAGTTGCAGAATTCTCTAAATTTGTAACCTGTGAATGCTGTACCATTGTCACTCACTATGGTCTTTGGTACACCAAACCGGCTGAAAATTTCGCCAAGTGCACTTACAGTGTTCCTTGATGTTGGATGTCTGATCTTGAATATCTCCGGCCATTTGGAGAAAGAGTCCACTACAATTAAGTAAAAAAAAAAAACCTTTTAGGGGTCCGGCATAATCAATATGCAGTCGTGACCAGGGCAAGTCCGTCTTCGGCCACGGGGTCGTTTTTACAGGCGGATCTCGGGCTGCTAACTGACATCCTTTGCACGCTTTGACACAGTTTTCCACCTCTTTATCCATACCAGGCCAATACACGTAACCTCTAATTAGGGATTTCATCCTTGAAATGCCAGGATGACCTGTGTGAAATTCGTTTAGCATTCTTTTTCGTAATACCTGTGGAATTACGATTCTATCGGCATACATAAGCACATCTTCGCAAATGGAAAAAGGTGTAATTTCTCTTGCCATCTTATTTCTTTCCGTCCGTCCTACTTGATTTTTCATTTGCTTTATAAAAACGTCTTTTGCAGCTTCTCTTTTAATCTCTTTTAGAGTTACCGGGAGTTCACGGATCATATTGCATATTGAGTTTGAGCATTTGCTTTCATCTTTAAGAGCTGCAATTACCGTCTCTTCGAAACTTTCATTTCTTTTTGGAATCAACCTTGACAGTGCATCCGCGTGTCCTAACTTTTTTGATGACACATGCTCCATCTTAAACTGATAGTTTAAGAGAGTTACAGCCCATCGCTGTAGTCGATTTGCAGTATGCGTAGGGATGCCTTTCTTCGATCCAAATATCGTGATTAGTGGTTTATGATCCGTCTGTAATATGAAGTTTCGTCCATGGAGAAAACGGTTAAACTTTTTGACTCCAAATATTATTGAGAGAGCCTCCTTTTCAATCTGACTGTAGTTTTTCCCAGCTGCAATCAAAGTTCTTGACGCGTGAGAGATTGCTTTTGTTGTTCCATCCTCATACTTGTGGAGTAATGCAGCACCAACAATCACTGGCGTCCGTTGCTAGTACAATATCTTTCTCTGGATCGAAATGTGCTAATGCCAGATCTGATAGTAAATATTTCTTAATTTTCTGGAAAGCAGATTCACATTCCTTTGTCCAATTCCACCTACTGCCTTTTTTTTAGTAGCTCGTTAAGAGGAGCTCTCAAATTATGTACATTAGGAATGTATATCGCATAATATTGTACCAATCCCAGAAATGACTGTAGTTTTGATACTGAGTCTGGGGCAGGCATCTTATCAATTGCTTCGGTCTGTTGTGGATCTGGCCTTCGTCCATCTTCGTCAATTATTTGACCCAGGTATTTGATCCTTTTCATGAAGAAATCGCATTTCTCCGGACTCAATCTGACACCAAACCCCTCTATTCTCTTAAGTACTTCTCTGACGTGCTGCTTATGCTCTTGCAAATTACTGCTCTTTATCAAGATATCGTCAAGGTATGCCATCGCAAATTCCAACCCTGCGAGCATCGTATCCATTATCTGTTGAAACAAAGCAGGGGCGACCTTTAAGCCAAAAGGAATCCTCTTTAGCTTGAAGATACCCTTGTGCGTATTAATGCACAGGTACTTTGAACATTCATCATTGACCTTGATTTGCAAGTACGCGTCTGAGAGGTCTATCTTGGAAAAAAACTTTTCCTCCGTTTAGTTTTGAGAATAGATCTTCTTCCGACGGAAGGGGATAATTGTGGTCCTTTAAACAGTCATTAAGGCCTGTTGAGAAGTTCGCACAGACCCTGATTTTGTTATTTTTTTTCTTCACATATACCGTCGGGCTGGCCCAATCCGTATGGTCAACTTTTTCAATAACCTCTAACTGTTGAAGTCTTTCCAACTCCTTCTCGATTGCGTCCATCGATGAAAACGGTACATTTCTTTTAGGTTTGAACACTGGGGTGGCATCTTTCTTCACTTCAAATTTGGCTTCTACTTTCACACAATGTCCAAGTCCTTCAGCAAAAACCCTTGGAAATTCTGCTTTTACATCGTCCGGAAAGTCTTCCACTTGGTTTGCTTTCTCTGTGTTCAACCTATTACAAAAAGAATTAACTGGTCGCTCCCATAAGTTAAACAGGACAAACCAATCCACTCCAAACAGACTTGTGTTCCTTCCTGGAACCACGTACACTTTGGACGTGCGTGTCTGACCATCAAATGTCACGTTGCACCTCAGTTCTCCTTTAAATTCCAACTTTTTGCCGCACACACTCCTCGCCATCTTGCTGGTTTCCATTAGTTCGGGTCGACCGATCCTTCTCCAGATATCTTCATCTATGATGCTGATGTCCGAACCACTATCCAGGAGTAATGTTACAGGATGTCCATTTATGTGAACACTGACGTACTTACGCCTTTTGCAACTTTTCCCTTTCCTTGTGCGAAGCGCATTCACTTTGTCAGTCTTTCGTTTTTTCTTCTGGTCACAGTACGTTCCCTTGTGGCCTTTGAACCCACATTCGTAACATATCTTATTCCTGAACCAGCAGGTCTTTTTGGTGTGTCTCGTACTTCCGCAACATTCACAATTTTGGTACTTGTGCATTCTAGGGGTCCTTTGTTCTTGGGTCTTGTACGTTCTAGAGGTCCTTTGCCTTTTTACATGTTGTACCTTGTAAACGCTTTTTTCTTCAATGCGGGTGTTGTCTCTCTTGATATTAATGAGACGTTGACATTCCTCGGTAACTTTTTGTAAAGTTATATTTGGGTCCGACTCCATAATTGTCAGGATCCGGGATCTGATATCTTTGTCCCTTGGTTCTGTGAGTCCCTGTACAAAGATTAAACATTTAAATAAATCCGCAGAAATTTCATTTAATTTAAATGATTCACATAAGCAATTTACAATACAAGCATACTCTAAATAGTCTTCAGATTCCGATTTCTGTAAATTCAAACATTTATATCTAGAGTGAAAAAGGCTATCTCTTTTATCAAATATTCTAGACAACGTATTAATTGTCTCTTCAAAGGTCACTTCCTCCGGTTTTTTGGGTAAAATTAAGTTAGCGTACTTAGTGTTTTCGTCAGTACCCAGTTTTTGGAGCAACAGCGTGACTTTTTCTTCGTCGGTCCAATCCGAACACCTCTTTGTAAAAACTGTTTCATACCTTCTATAGTATGCTGGAAATGTAACGCCAGTATCGGGAGAGTAGTGAAATTCCGACAAAGAATTTGAAATACCTTCTGCAGAAAAATTCGTTTTTTTCTCGGTTGTCGAGGTTTGAATTCATTTTTCCAAATTCTTTTGTTGAGTCGACATTTGGCGTTGAAGTATTTTTGTTTGTTCTTGTTGTGCCTCTAAAGTTTTTTGTGTCATTTCTTGCTGTTGTTGTTGCAGCTGATGTTGTAGCACTAAGAATTGTTGTGTCATTTTTTACTGTTCCTGAACGCTAAGAATTAGCACTTTCGTCAACTCAGCCAATTGTTCCACATTTAAAATAAAATGTCTTTCTAAAATTTACAACAATGATTCCACAAAATTTCGTAAGTATACGTTTTTCGCCAATTAGCAACAAGTCTTGCAAGAATAAATGTTTCCACACAGTTCATACAATTTAGCAATAGTAATTCTGCCTAAACGTAATTTTACACAATAATACTTTTCAAATTTACACAACGAATAATGCCCGAAAATGAGCAAACTGTTTTTCAACAAAAATACGGTTGCCCGAAAGAAAAAAAAAATTAAATTATAACAATAGTCTGTTTAATTTAGAGAAACAAAAAATCGTAAAAGTTCTTTTTTTTTCTTCCAAAAACGTAATCCAAAGGTGCCGGGTTCGAATTCCGCCTGCGTTCCTCACATATTTTTTCTTCAAAAAATATAAATAAAGTTCACTTTACCTTGTCAATATCTTTACAGTTCAATTTTATTACCTTTCCGTGAGTTCATATCGGAGAAATCCGTACTTTATGTAAGACAATTTCGAATAGTTCTTTGCCGTACGTGTTCAGTAACGAAATCCTTGTAAATTTGAATAGTACACAGTCCTATTAGTACGGTAATTTATCTCTGTTAAGAGATAAGAATCATCCTTGTCGCCAACTGTTATATCCCGTTTTGACGGTATATAATAACATGACAAAATACGCCGAGTGGAATGCGTAACAAAAAGGTTTTATTCGTACTTCGAATAATACACAATACAAAATGGCTGCTCGCCTTGAAGTTGATATACGCGTAAATGAAAGGTAAAGGAAAAAGGTAACTTAACGTGTGTGAGCGGAACGCTCGTCCTGGGAGCTTGGTTAATCCTGACTACACTTGGAGAGTGTAAGACGCGAGACGGTCGGGCTAGTGCGTACCACTGAACTGACTCCAAGACAATGCAAGACGCTCTTTTATACACCGTTTCGTATCCGGTGCTATCCGTAATTATGTCCCTTATAACAGAAATGTATGCTGAAAAGTAAAAAAAAAAATGAAATGTATGCTTAAAAGTAAAACAAATATGAAATGTACGTTGAAAAGTAAAAAGAAATATGAAATGTATGCTGAATAGTAAAAAGAAATATCAAATATATGCTGAAAAGTAGAAAGAAATATTAAATGTATGCTGAAAAGTAAAAGGAAATATGAATATATGCTGAAAAGTAAAGAGAAATATAAAAATGCATGCTGAAAACTAAAACTAAAGTACTAGTTTACATTCAGTTTAAAAAGGGAGGTTAAAAGTTCAAGCTTTACTGTGGGCACTGCGAAGAATAAAGCTGCGAATTATTTCTTCCCAGTCCGCAATGACGGAACGAGAACATGCGACTGTATGAAATAAATTCGAAATAATTCGATATCGCATGCAGATTCTCGTGTTCGACAAGTGGCACCTAAAAAAGGTCGGTGGTTACATCGATCGAAATGTTGTATGAGTAATCCAAATAATA
This sequence comes from Euprymna scolopes, assembly GCF_053919585.1. Taxonomy (NCBI): domain Eukaryota; kingdom Metazoa; phylum Mollusca; class Cephalopoda; order Sepiida; family Sepiolidae; genus Euprymna; species Euprymna scolopes. The sequence goes on from NC_136494.1 coordinate 142,378,864, forward strand.
CACAACCCCGAAACGTATATTATTACGTTCGAAACAATACAACATAGCTAAATTTTAAAATACTATTTTCATTGATCTATTACGGAGCAGATTGTAATGAAATTAACTTGCGAACATATCTGTTCGTTCGACAGAATTTTTAAAAAATTGTACTGTTTTCTTCAATCTAAAATTTTAAAATTACATATTCTGTGAAGCTAATCGTTTAAATTTCATTTTCATGGTCATATAAAAGTAAGGTGGATCTTAATTGTATTTTCTTTTATAAAACGTTTTGATGAATAAATATGAAAGCGTTTTGGAAAGTTTGCTTTCGTTTCTAGAAGTAAAAATCACAATTTTGCAACAAAGCGTGAAATCAAAAATTTTGAAATTCATTAAATATATATAATATTAATTTGATTAAGCATAAACATTCTTTCAATACACATTTATTACAAAAAAAACGTATATATATATATATATATATATATATATATATATATAATGCGTATATATATGTGTGTGTGTTTCTGTGGAAATATGATTTTTTTAAATTATATTTCACTTTTTATATATACAAATCCTTAATTTAAGAAGCTCAATGTGATTATAGAGCCTATAAAAAGATAATAACAAAAGGCTATATTCCAAATGTCAGGATGTTGACCATCTTACAATTTATTCCTTTAATTCCTTTGACACAATTCTTACTGTTACTATCAAGAATTGTAAATGTCAACGGAATTAAAGGAATAAATTGTAAGATGGAGAACATCATGAAATTTGGAATATAGACTTTTGTCATTTACACACACACACACACACACACATATATATATATAACTACTTAATTTACTCACATAAAATTAATATACGAAAGTATAGATTTATGCGTAAACTTTATGTATTTACTTCAAAAGTGCTCTATACGTAGGTAGAGCTAGTTAGTAATTTATAAAATATATATGGCGATTAAGCTACACTGAATATTCCGCTCATCCACTCTAGGACTCTTCAGCGCATAAGCCTGAAGAGTCCTAGAGTGTATTAAATTATATAGGATGTGTCTTTCAAATAGGACCTTAATTCGATAGTACTCGCATAAAACTCTTGTCCTTTTTAAATTATCTCCTCTGGCTGCAATGAACTTGTACCGTTGCAACAACTTCTGGAGGACTCACAATGAACGTCCTTTTGTGTGAGCATCTCAATGACTTTCATTACAGCCTCTTCCATCCACTTAATTGTCTCATAACCACGTCTCTTAGGTTTTTCTTGAGCTAAGGGAATAATCAAAAGTCACAGAGAGTAATGCAACAATAAAATGTTCAACATAAAATATGCACGCGCGTACAATAATGTCCACCACTTATAACATAATGATATACATTGTTTAATAACCGGAAAACTACTTATTTGAGGAAAATCTTAAGGCGATATCTGTTATCAGCACACCTGAAAGTTAATAGAAAACAATATTCTAAAAGTTAGTTTTGTGTTGGTCCACCAGGCCACAACTAGCCATTTTACGTTGACCAACTCCCCCACCAAAAAAGTGGGTACCTATTTTACGTTAAATTAATATATAAAAGTTATCTTCCACTTTCTGAAATTATAATTTCTTCATATCTCAGAAACTACTTGTTTCATGGGATTTTAAACGTTATTTTCCTTTTCAGCACCCCCCGAAAACCCTGGAATAGTTGTAATTTTAAAAGATTTTTTGAGGATCCACCTTTACCGTTATTTATTATTTTGGGCGTAGTTACCGTGGTTGAAAATATGTAACGATGTGCAATTGTGTGTTTTATTTTTTTTTTCTTGTATTCATCCGCTCACGCGGTGGTGGTGAGAAAAATATTGACGATATGGCAGTTTTCCGCCTCTGTGTTTTGGCGGGAAGAGGGCGGATGTGCAACAGTTACAAAATGGCAGTTATCCGTAAGAAAATAATCCCTCGGAACAAAAAAAATGAACGGTAAATTGTGACGGGTTTACATTATTTTGTATTATTTTGATTGTTCGACTATTGTTCTATTCTTGGTAGTTTTTGTCACAACGCTTCGGCCGATGTAACCTCCGACTGTCTTCAGATGTAATCACACTAGATATTATTGGTGAATGGTGAAAAATGTTTGTTCCTTTCCAACGAGCAAAGAAATTCCAAACGCAAACACAGTCGAAACAACCAATATGAAAACAATAGTCCGAACAGTCCAAATCATTTGCCTTCCGATGTATGAAGGACTGGATAAATTCAATATTATTTGACTGATATTATTCAGCTGTTATTATCATATAACATGTTTCACAGACAATGAGCTTTTAAACTATTTTCGGTCGTGCTTGCAATCTTGTTTTTGTAATCATAGTTAACAGCATCGATAGAGAACACGGCTGGAACACTGTATGCTTTGGGTTCGATTCTAACTGACCACCCTCAAATCATTTTATTTTTAATTTTTTCGCCATTTCTTTGAATTAATAAATTAATAAATACGAATGATTTTAAATATAATAATAAATAATAATAAATACGCATGATTTTAAATATATTTAAACATATTTTATGGAAAACGGAATCAAAATATTTACTTACAAGCTTGGAAATAAAACGTTCTTCTTACATTCTTTGGAGACGATGATTATTTTTGTACAATTATTTTTTGCCTGAAGTCTCTCACGGACGAAGACAAAATTCGATGAAAAAAAATCATATATATCTTAAGTTAATCTTTCACGGTAAGAGACAAATTGTAAGTACAATTTTGATGTCAGGTTTCTATTTTTCTTTCTTTTTTCTTCAATGTTTTTAAGTAATACAAATATTGCTCGAAATTCCGAAAGTTAAAATATTTCTGCTCTAGCCTATTTTGTTATTTTTTAAATTTAATTATTACTCCTGTTCCCTTTACATAATTTTTTTTCTCTCCATAGTCTTTTCTTTACTTTAAATAACTTCTCTTTTTTTCTACAGATGATTTCTCTATCATCTCTCTATATCTTTTCTTTTTTCATTCATCGATTAAGTAAACAAATATTAATTCCAAATCAAAATGCTTAAGCTTCCGTATTCGTGTGTTGTTAGTCCTTAGGAAGTTTTCCTTACACATTTACTGAATTCAAATATGTTAAAGAAAATTATGACAACACAAAATGGAGTTTTATTTTAATACAAATACAAATTTTCCTAACCAATAAAACATATCCATTACATTCTGAGAAAACAAATACTAAATTCAATGACACTTTTTAAATAATTTGTCTCTGACTAAAAAAAAAAAAAAAATTTCTATATTCAAAATGTCGACTTTTATAAGGTTTCGCGTATGCTGACAACGAATATTTCAGTTAAATTTGGGGCTGATAGATAGTTTACCAGATATGAAAGCATTTGTAATCCAACGTAAGAGTAGATGTAATCACTGCCAGCAATTTTTTTTCACAACCGAAGAATTAGTAACACGCATGCGTAACGGATTTCTAATTAAACAACCGCAACCTCCCCATGTTAAGCACAGCTTTCGGTATATATATATATATATATATATATATATATATATATATATATATATATATATATATATATGTGTGTGTGTGTGTGTGTGTGTGTGTGTGTGTGTGTGTGTGTGTGTGTGTGTGTGTGTTGAGGCGATTAATCGGAATCGGAGTCGGGAATTGGAGAAAAATCAGAAGCTTGTAGGTATCGGAATTAATATGGGGATCTAGAAATATATGAAGTTTCTTGTCGTCGATGGTGTATAATGATTAGCATTGAAAAATTAATGTCAAATATCCAATATTCGAAGGTGGCTAACATTTTCTACATATAATACACATCTTGAATTTGTTTGAAGACACTATCTAGGAGGCAAGATAAAAAAAAAGGCACGAAAAGCTTTAATAAAGAAATAAACGTCATTAAAAACGACTGATAAAATGTCTATTGACAATGTATTGTTGAGATGAGACAAAATCAAGATAAATTATACAAAAGAAATCGTGAAATGAAACGAATAACAATTTTCCTGGCGAATCATTTCGCCTTTCATCTTCATTTCGCATCAATACGCAACTCGTGACAAAGATGAACAGTTTGTCTGGTCAAGTATTATTCGAAAGCGATCGTTAATTTGGGTCAAAATGGTGACCATTTAATAAAAGACAAGGACGAATCTTTTATTGAAGTGTGTCTATCTATTCTGCTTATTTAACGAGCGAATAGTAATTTAAACCAAAAGAAATACTCATTTCAAAACTCATTTCAAAACTATTCGTTGTTGACTAACGAAAATGTTATTGAAACCTGAAGTCCATCTTTCTTCATATATACAGTAATGTATAATGTGTAAATGTTCATAGATTTTCATGCGTATTATTAACTCTTAAAGTAATTATTCGATATTTAATAAATAAATAATAAAGGTCAATTTATAAACATTCTTCGAATTTCAGTTTCTTAAGAGTATTACAACTATTTTTATGGTCATTATATTGTCACATGATCTTACTTTCTAATAGGGAGAGAGAGAGTGAGAGAGATAGAGAGAGATAGAGAGATAGAAAGAGACTAGCGATTGGTGCACTCACCTAGATATTGCACAATACTCCAGATATGGTCCAAGAATTGGTATTACAAAGTCTAGTAGTAAGAATAGAATGGTTTCTAGTATTAAGAATAGAATGGTTTCTAGTATTAAGAATAGAATGGTTTCTAATATTAATAATAGAATGGTTTCTAGTATTAAGAATAGAATGGTTTCTAGTATTAAGAATAGAATGGTTTCTAGTATTAAGAATAGAATGGTTTCTAATGCGAAGGAGTCGGAGTTTAATGCTTGTTGGTTTATGTGAGATCCATTTAGCAAATTTCATTAAAACAAATTGTATTCACAAAAAAGTTCTTGCTTCTTTTTAAATTTAAAATTCAGATGGACATATCTCGGTTCAAACAAAATATTATTAATCGAAATAAGCACAATCAGGATCAATATACGTTTTGCCAACGCAAAACAAATGAATTTATACAAGTAACGAAAAATGCTGCGTTCTGGTTGCGGTGGAGTCGTTGAAATCGTTTTTATATCGCTTAAGTTTTAGAAGCATTTCCCGCATAGAAAGTTGTAGAGATGTTTGAAAAAAATAGTAGCCAGTAGGTAAGAGGTCATAAAACGGGTCGTTCTTGTTGCGTAAAAGCAGAGATGATAACACTTCATAACGGCGGGGGTTTTGTTGTCATTTAATTCGTGAGGGACTCATTTATCGAATTTTTTTATCTTTGCAATTCCTCTCAATTTTTTAGAAATTGCCTTCTATGTTACGTTTAATTCAAAAGCAAGTTCTCGGACAGTTATGCATGGATTGGCTTCGACTAAAGCTCTTAATTGATCGTTGTCAACCTCCGATGGCCGACCACTCTCTGCAACTTTGCAGCTAATACTACCTTATACGATCAGGGCTGCTAACCCCCTCGCCGTATTTCCTCCTGTGTCTACAAACAGACTATACGACATAGAAATATCTGTGCATGATGTTGCCGAGCTAATCAAAAACCTCGATTCCAGTAAAGCAACTGGTCCGTACGGCATTTCTATTATACTACTGAAAAAGCCTGGACGAAAACCAGCTCCCATACTTAAAAAGCTGTTTAAGCGTTGTCTTAAGAGGAATTGTTTCTTAACATCCTGGAAAACTTCATCAGTATGTCCTCTATTTTAAAATTGTGGTTATCGCTCAGCTCCCTCTAAATACAGACAATTCAGTCTACTGTGCGTCATAAGTAAGTTGCTGAAATCTGCGTTAAACGTAGTAGTCAACCACCTTAACCAAAGTAGCTAACCACCTCAGCAAAATAACACCCTCAGTGGTATGCAGTATGGTTTCCATTCTGCTAAATTTACAGCATATGTGGTTACAGTTCTCTCTCATAAGATTAGTGAATCTGTCGACAGGGGCTTCCTTTCTAGAGAAATTTTCCATGAAATATCAAAGGGCTTTGATAAAGTATGGCATAAAGATCTACTCTACAAAATCTCCAACTACGGTATAGCTAGAAATATCTTTTAAATTGCTGAATTATTTCTCTCTGGTAGATTGATAAGAGAAGCGGTTGATGAAATCAGAAGCTCAAATGGGGTCCATCTTTGACCCAACTCTCTTCCTGATCTACATAAATGATCTCCCAAATCACATCCTAAGATCATTTGTAGACATTTATGCTGGTGATTACCATCTATAGCAACACGTCAAAGGCCGTAAACGACCAAGTTCTTTCTTATTCTCTCCTCTCTGATCTTGATCACATGGTGCAATGCGAAAAGATATGGCTGGTTTATTTTAATGCCTCTAAAACCAAGCTTCTGTCTTTCCATCATCAACGCTCTAATTCTAGGCTGGCATACATCGAAATAAATGGCTTTCGTCTTCGAGAAGCTCCATGTTTTGACAAGCTTCTAGATCTGACCTTTACTCCTGATCTGAGATGAAACACGTACATCAAATCCGTTGCCAATGCTGCTGGAAAAATAGTGGGATCATTCTACCGCTTTAGTAGATATCTCACTGTTGATACACTTCCTTTCCTTTATCTGGGCAAGAGCTGCTAGAAGCTGCTTATCCTACCTTGACACAGTTCAAAATAGACTTCGTAACCTAGGGGAGGATGTCCTTTTCTCCTCCCTGCAATATCATTCACCCAGAAAACGCTTTGCGAGCCTGCCTCTGCTTTATCGTCATATTATGCAAAGTGCTCGTCTGAGCTCCAATCTATGGTTCCCCTTGTCTTACTTTCACGAAAAATACTCGTCTATCTGAAACCACTATCAATAATTTTCCCCACTCTTTATATATGACTAAATTTAAACGTACATTCTATAAAAAAAAGCTTATTTTTACAACTGCACGATTATGGAACTTTGTTCCGTTTTCCTGCTTCCCAACTGACTACAATATGGTTGTCTTCAAGTCAAACGTGAATAAATCAATGAGCCATCACCTTAAGTATCACAATGTACCAAATTTCCACTACTTACAATTATTACATGTTCTCATTGACTTCTGTACATTCATTAACCCTTATTCTTGATAGGTATTGACTCCTTTGAAATAAAAATTCGCTCATCATCTTCAAGACTTTCGTCACCGCCACGAAATTTCTTAAACCACTATTCTAATGTGCGTTCATTAGTTGTTCCTAGGTTAAACGCTTCGTTGAATTCGCGAGCTGTATTAACAACTTTATAGAATTGAAATAAAATAATTCTGCGAATCGTATTTTTTTATCTTGTATTCCACGTTCCGAAAAGACGACATAATTGTTTTAAAACGATTGTAATTAAAACGAAAAACACTCTTTAGCATGACAGATGATATATAAAGTAAAAGTATTATAACGAAATTCATTATTTGTTATAAAAGTAAAAATTCCACAAGAACTTTCTTCTAAACTTAATAAAAGAAACACAACGATACAAGATTGCAACGATAGGAGTTGAAGCTTGGTTTTCAGTTCTTATTAGATTGAAGACTTTTATTTGAGCCCTGCTTAAGGGGAAATACTAGGGATAGATGCATCAGCCCAACATCAATACTCCAGATATGAGTAAATGGCGGGTATGGAATACTGGCAGGTGTGAGCAGTTTTCTAGTCTGGTACAGATTACCGATCTTCCTTGCAGTAATCTTGGCAATATCGTCAATGTGTTCGTTCCAATTCATGCTCATATCGCGTTCGTGAAAAGCAACCATTGAGCTTTTATTCCATTTAACGAAATGAAAATAGCATCCTCATCTCCAATAACATTTAACAAATGCAAATTAAGAGCATACATATATATATATATATATATATATATATATATATATATATATATACATATATATATAGCAAAACTGGTAATTAGTAAAAACCTGAAGAAGGTGCTCAATACTATTGCAGAGCAAATATATATTTTTTTTTTCATTACCGTTTTGTCTGTTTTAGTTAAACATGTGTAATTAAAACAGATAAATCGGTAATGTGTATATATATATATATATATATATATATATATATATATATATATATATATATATATATTCAAAAGGTGTTTCAAAAGTCTTGGGAACATAATGATTTTTAATATATGTATATTTCAGATCTTACATAAAGTTTTTAATAAAAAAAAATGATTCATACATAGAAATTGAAAAGATCTGTCAACTCCAGACTTTAAATTTATATTTCATTTTTCTACCTGGAATAGTTCATGAGATATACGCATTTGTAATGTTCCCAAGACTTTTGAAACACCCTGTATATATATATATATATATATATATATATATATATATATATATATATATATATGTGTGTGTGTGTGTGTGTGTGTGTGTGTGTGTGTGTGTGTGTGTGTGTGTGTGTGAATAACGAAACGGATCTGTAAAAAATGTACAGAATATTTATCATGCATGAAAAATGAATATTTTGATCTTATTTTTATTCTTATATATATATATATATATATATATATATATATATATATATATATATATAAGACGTGATTACGCACACTTATTATAATGGCGATTACCAGTAATGATGCTAGTAGATACATTAGCAAATGAAGAAGAAGAAGAAGAAACAGGAAGAGAATAAGAAACAAGGGAAATAGCAGGAGGTCAAGAGGAAGAGAATGGGGATAAGAAAAGAAAAAAGATAAAGGAAAGAAAAAGAAAGAACAAAGAAGAAGAAGAAAAGAAGAAGAAGAAAAGAAGAAGATGAAGAAAAGAAGTAAGGCAAGAAGTATTCATTTGTTTTGTATTATTTGTTGTCTATTTTCACTACTTTTTTAATATTTTGTCAAATCACATTGTCGCAGTTTGTAATAAGATATACACTTTTGAAGAATATCGACTGTCATATTGTATCAAGTGATACAATAGGATTCTAAATATTGTTAACTGAAAAATACGCTTTTCAGTTTGATATCTTTCTGTTCGCCATTTTGTTTTTGTTCGAGTGAGATTAGCAGGGCAATTACTCCATAAAGAAGATAGAAAAAAATGGACAATTCGATAAACAAATGTCGAAACAGGTAGATACACTCAACTACACGGTTTTATGTGGATATATTTGTAACGAAATAGATGTATATATTTTTGCAAATATTTGCTTCTGCCACAAGAGTGCCTTCTAAACACGGACTGAGAACGGGTAATCATGATCAATTGTTATGTGTCTAATCAATATAGAAACCTTTAGTCACTCGCACATAAAGGTCAGCTTAATAATCTTGGGAAATAATGCGCGCCTTCGTCTTTGCAATAGAATCAAGACGTCTATATTGTTCGTTTATCAATAGATTACAAATCAGTTATTTATCAAAGAAATACATTTTAACCCGATGCCCCCAAACACACACACCGATGCAACTTTTATTTCAATCAGCAGAAGCTAAAATAATAAGATCAACTAATGAGACAAAGGGAGATAATTCGAAAAGAAAGATGATAATACAAAGAAAGACATCAAAATATACGAACATATCTTCTTAAGATGCGACCTGTCAGTCTGTGTTTAGCGAGGAAAATGGTATTCTATATTTAGGAGTGGCAGGAAATTCAATAATTATGACCTTTTATTGATATACTTGGATGCGTCTAATTAATTTGCGCGTTCTGTGAGTAAATAGTCTGTAATATGCAATTGGGAGGCATCGCCTCTGATTTTAGTATTACCTCCCTTTTTAGAACACTTCCTTGAAGTAAGATATGAAATATTACGTTTCTGAATATTTGAGATACGGATTGAATATTCATATTATATGGATTCTCGCACTGCTGTTCCTATCTTGAGAGTAATTGTCACACGATTTCATTTGATGTAACACCTGCTTTTTTTTAGTGTTATATTGTGAAACTCGGAAATTTTTCTGGCGAACTCGGGAGTCTGTACGAAATTTCAAACGGGAGCCTTTATTTAATATAGAGGGGCGCATGTTATCGGTCTGTCATGCATAACGAAATATAAAACCTCAGTAATTCGCAATTGTATTTTAGAGCGTCGCCAGCACTGAATATTGAACTTCCCACTTCTAAAAGAGTGTAATATTACAAGTGAAATTTTTCAAGTAATCTATTCAGTGCACCGCGTGTAAATTCCAGAGTTCGACAGAAATATTTCCGAATTCGACAAGATACACCAAACTCCTCGGCTTAACATTCACAGGCAATATAAACTGGAACAAATACATTTACAACGTTATGAAGACTGCTGTAAAACATATGAGCTCCCTGCTATAAGATTTCTCACACCGGAGAGTATGCTGTACTTCTACAAAGCCATCATTCGCCCATCTATGGAATATTGTTGCCAAATCTAGGTTGGTGCATCTACCACTAGGCTCTTTCTCTTGGATAAGATAAAAATAAAGTACTCAATCTACTAGGTCCTTCGATCTCTGTGCCAAGTATTTTAATGGAATGTGCTCTGATGAACTCGTTGCACTTGTACCCCCTCGACGTACATATCCCCGACAAACCCGCTTAGCAATAAGATCTCACCCCTTCACTGTTGTTGTCCCTAAATGCCAGAAAGCTTTCTATTCTAATAGTTTCTTCCCTCGAACAGCTAGACTTTGGAATTCCTTTCCTGCTGCCTGCTTTCCTGGTTGTACTGATATGCAGTAGTTTAAATGTAACATAAACAAATATCTTGTTAATCTTTCTTAAACATGGCCCCAAGATCGCCATGGGCATGGAATATGTGCCTATATAAAAGATGGCTTTCCATGTGGTAGGGACATCTCAAGAGAAGATCCTAACTTACCCTATATGTGCTTCCGAGTAGCACCAGCTCACACTACGGCATTTATATTTACTCTCTATCGCCCCCATAACAGTGGAGTTACTATCTTTAAAAGCATATCTGAGAAAATTGACCAAGTTCTATCAGCATATCCTTCAGCTAACATTCACGTATGTGGAGACTTCAATGTTCACAATGTGGAATGGTTGACCCACTCAAACAAGACCGATGATGAGGGGATATTCTGTCATGATTTCTCCATTGCTTATGACCTCACTCAGATTGTTCACGAACCCACCCGTGTGCCCGACAATGACGGCCAGTATGCAAGTCTCCTAGACCTTTTTCTCACAACTTGCCCTGAACTATGTTCAGTTTCCGTTCTGTCTCCTCTTGGATCTTCCGACTACTCAGTTGTATCAATCAAGATAAAAATGAAATGTATTAAGTCTTCAGACGTACCTCTCCATCGTACAGTATATCGATACACTATGGCTGACTGGGATAGTTTCCGTACATTTATATCGGATCTTCCTCTGCGTTCCATGTTTAAAAAGGATGTGTCGTCTATAGTATCAGACCTGACAGAATGGTTAATTGTAGGTATAGACAATTTCATACCCACAAAAAAGTTCTAGCAAAAACCTAACAGCCAGCCATGGTTTTCTCCAGAATGTGCTGCTGCTATTGCGCACATAAATCACTTTTTCCACTGCTTCCAACGTAATAGATGTATGGAAACTAAAGCCGCTTTCAGGACAGCCAGCAATCATTGTAAGAAAGTAATAAAGAACGCAAGAGAGTTGTATGCTCAGTCCGTCAAGTCCAAAGTAGCTGAGCAGCTGCTTGGTTCCCACCAGTTTTGTCAAATTGCAAACAGAATCCTGAACAGAAGCGTGTACTCTATCCCAACTATCATCAATGGACCTGAGGTAATCTCGTCAGCATCAGACAAAGCCAAACTCTTTGTCAAGAACTTTGCAGCCAATTCTACCCTTTGCGACCATGGCCATCAACCCCCAATATTTCCTCCTGTATCAGAAAACACATTATATGATATACAAATATCTGTATGTGATGTTGCCAAGCTAATCAAAAACCTTGATTTCAGTAGAGCAACCGGCCCTGACGGTATTCCAATTATAGTACTCAAAAAACTTCAACAAGAACTAGCACCCATACTTACAAAACTGCTTAAACGTTGTCTTAAGGAGAATTGCTTCCCATCACCCTGGAAAATCTCATCAGTATGCCCTGTATTTAAGAATTCAGGTGATCGTTCATCCCCCTCTCAGTACAGGCCAATAAGTCTCCTGTGCGTCATGAGTAAGTTGCTGGAATCTGTGTTAAATACAGAAGTAATCAACCATCTCAGCAAAAATTACCTTCTTAGTGACACACAATATAGTTTCAGTTCTTCTAGATCTACAGCAGATGTGCTTACAGTTATATCTCATAGGATTAGCAAATCTCTCGACAGAGGCAACCTTTCTCGGGCAATTGCTCTTGACATATCAAAGGCCTTTGATAGGGTATGGCATAAAGGTTTACTTCACAAGATCTCCAGCTATGGTATAGCTGGAAATGTCTTCTCAATTATTAAATCATTTCTCTCTGATAGGTTCATAAGAGTAGTAGTTGAGGGGCAAAAATCAGAAGCTCACAGTATAAATGCTGGAGTCCCTCAGGGGTCCATCCTGGGCCCAACTCTTTTCCTGATCTACATTAATGATCTTCCAAATCACATCCTTACATCATTCGTAGACATTTTTGCTGACGACACTACCATCTATGGTAGCACATCAAAGACAGTAAACGCCCAAGTTCTCTCCGATTCTCTCTCCTCTGATCTTGATCACTTTGTACAATGGGGAAAGGAGTGGCTGGTTACTTTTAATGCATCTAAAACCAAGCTTCTCTCTTTACATCATCAACGTTCTGATCCCCATCTGGCATCAATTAAAATGAATGGCTTTCGTCTTGGAGAGGCCTCAAGTTTTGACAGGCTTCTGGGCTTGACCTTTACTCCTGATCTTAAATGGAATACGTACATCAAATCTATTGCCAAGGCCGCTGGAAAAATGGTCGGATCCTTCTATCGATCCAGTAGATATCTCACTGCTGATGCAATTCTCTATCTATATAAGAGCCAGATACGTCCAAGGATGCCACATATGGGCAGGAGCTGCTAGAAAAGACTTGTCCTGCCTTGATAGGATTCAAAATAGACTTCGTGGCCTGGTGGGAGATATCCTTTTCTCTTCGCTGCAACTTCTATCTCACAGAAGAGATGTTGCGAGTTTGTCTCTGCTTTATCGTTATTTTCATGGAAAGTGTTCGACTGAGCTTCAATCTATGGTCCCCCCCTCGCCAAACTTTCACAAGAAACACAAGACTAGCTGAAAACATTATCAATAATTTTCCCCACTCTTTATCTGTGCCTAAACCTAAACATAGATTCCATGATCAAAGCTTCTTTCTTAGAACTGCACGCCTGTGAAATTATCTTCCGTTTTCCTGCTTTCCAGCTGTCTATAATATGGTTGTCTTCAAGTCCAACGTGAACAAGTTTCTGATGAGCCGTTCCACTTAAGTTAACAAATTTACCGAACTTCCATTACTATATTGTCCTTTTGACTACTTTACACTCTTTAACCCTTATCCTTGAGTGGCCTATCGGCCTTGATAAGTGGTGACGCCTATGTAAAAAAAAAATAGTAGCTCTTTGAATCCAAGTGGGGATATGCTTTGTCAGGGGTGAACATGAGTAAAAGAAATGTACATATCTCCGACAAACCTGTTTAACAAAATCACACCTCTTCAATATCGAGGTCCCTTAATGCCAGAAAGCTTTCTAATCTAATAGTTTCTTCCCTCAAGCAGCTAGACTTTGGAATTCCCTTGGTGCTACCTGCATCCCTGACTGTACTGATATGCAGGAGTTTAAATGTTACGTAAACCAAGACAGTGTTATGTTTTCCTAGACATGGTCCTAAATAGTAGCCGCTTACGTCCAAGTTGCGGTATTCCTGATTGAGGGTGAACATGAGTAAAAAAAAAATTGTTCTGATAATAAAAACGGAAGGCGAGAAGAATAGTCCCAAGAATCCGAATGATACGTATAAAATATTAATGCACGGGTTTCAGTTAATCTCAATGGAACAAATAAGGCATGCAAGTGAATGCACAGTGAACGAGGCATAAAAAATGACTAACATCAGTATATTCCACCCTCCGTATAGCTCCTAAAGTCTCCAGGGGACATCAAGTCAGGTTAAAATGAACAAACGGTGCAGTTTTATGCCTTAACATATGTAAATTTTAGTTCTGCACCATGCAAAAAAAAAAAATGACTAAGTCCATACCCACCTTTCATTTAGCTCAAAAATAACCCAACGCCTTAATATATTTAAATTTGAGTTCAGCACCTTGCAAAACTGCTAAATAGACATACACAGAAAATTGTGGATAAATGTGGCAAAATAGTCCCAAAAAGCGAGTGTTTTTATTTGCCCTAAAAGTGCCTCTGGTGCACACCCAAGAGTTATCGCGAAATATAGACAAACACAATTATATAGAAATCAGTTTGTTATAAATTTGCAGGAACTTTATAAAAGCCGAAGGCAACTTCCTTTTTATAAACACAAAAGTGTCAATTATAGCCATTTTAACACGAAATGCACACCTTGGAGGGCAACTGGAATTTTCCCCGAAAATCCGTCCTGTTACTTTTTACTCATATCATGTTTAATGTTTGTGCAAAATTTCAAAAAATTCCAGGACGTAGTTATTGAGAAAAGTGCGGACAGACGAACGACTGAACAGACAAAGGTGAATTTACAGGTCCACCCTCCTTTTGTCGGGGAACCAATAAAGTTTTTACAATTATTGTGTTGGTCTCATTATTCATTAGAGTGTGTCAATTTCATACCGTCACGTGATAGAGCGACTGACGAACATGAACTAAATGAGATCCATGGGCGCATTAACCATGTAAGATAAATAACAGCTCGATGAGAATATGCATTAAATCTGCACACGAAAAACACGATAAACAATAAGGCTGGAGAGTTACATGATCTGATTTCCAAATTCCCGAGTTCGACAGAAACATTTCCCAGTTCGACAAGATACATCTGAAGAAGCTCGGAGGTGATATCGACCGAAATATTGTGAAAATCAAGATGAGAACAGTAGTACGATGAATAATAGTACAGATCTGATTTCAGTTCTTGCTGGCACTTAAGTCATATTTTTTAATCACTGCTATATACATTGGGTAAAATATAATAATCTATAGATGTATAGTTTTATAATGATAAATACTAAATCTGCATTAATTAAAATATATTCAAGCGTATTTAACAACCCGGCCACAACGGGTAGCCACTACTGTTATATTGGGTACAATATAATAAACATTATAACATTGACTCAATAATAAAAACGAAATGCAATTCGTCATATAAGACCAATGAGGCTTTAAAGATACGTATATATAAATAAACATACATGCATATATATATATATACATATATATATGCGCGTGTGTATGTATATGTACACACATACACACACACACACACACATATATATATATATATATATATATATATATATACCAAATTAGGTATGTAAGCAAACGAAATATCTAAAATATATCAATTATTTTCTAAAGAATACTGATTAATGAAAAGAATTTGAAGAAAAATGCTTCTGCTTTCGTAGAATTCTTTATTCTTTTGTATTGCAAAGGTCAACTGGAATTGATTGGCTGTTTATTTAGATCAACTGAAGAAAAGAAATCTATAGTGACACGATCAAATAATTTATATATTTATAACAACGCTATTAAAACTAGCAAAAAATGCAATTTCCCCACACAATTTTCTAAAACCAGTAAAAACTTTATTATAAGTCTCTGGTTAATTTCTTTTGTGATTACTGAAATCATAACGAATAAAATATATTCTGCATTAATCTAATACAACTTTTATTTATTTGCGGACTGAAGAAGGCCAAAGAAATAGTTGGCTGAAACGACAACAACTATGAAGATGAAGGTAGCAGTTCGCAAATAAATACATAAATATACATATTACTCATCTTAAAAGGATTCCAAGGAAAATAATATATGATCCTAACCAACTTGTAACTTAAAATCAAGTTTTAGTAAAAAAAAAAAGAAAAGCAATGGTAATAACATCTTGAAGTTTAGTTATAGAAACTTTATTGATATAATCTTAAAATTAAACATGGCGACGAATAATTTTGCAAAAGATTTTAAAGAGAATAAAATAAAAAAAATATTCAGCCAAGAACATTTATTTTATTTAAAAAATATTCTATCAACGAATGAATGCTTTATATGAAAAAACGATTTACTTTCATAAAATTCAGAGAATAAAATGAAAATTAAGTTGCAGATTAAATTCAAAAATCGTACGCATTAAGCGTCACATTTACAAATGATAAATTATTTCAAATGACTTGATTATTTGCTTGTACAGCTTTGGACATTAACATTTTCGCACAATTTTTTACGTAATATCTTTAGAGGTTGTGTACCTTACACAAAACGGCGTCAAAATAGTATTTCTAGAAAAACTTAACTTTACACGTGAATGCAATGCGAAGCTATTCTTTACTGATGAGGTAATGTTTATCAAAGCCAAAAACTATTTGAGCATAAAGTCTAATGAGATGAACGGATTATCTGTTTAATTATGAATAATATTTGAGTAAAATAAGTTATAATTAGAAAAAAAACTAACAGTTGTTGAACATTTTCTTTATTAAAAATGACTCCAGACAAGGCATTAAGTCACTTAGTGTAAGAAGCTTAAACATTTCTGACTTCTAGGTTAAAAACTTGGCAAAATAAGTTTTAGCTAAATAGGTGGCAAGTATTTGTAAACATTGGATTTAAATGGATGGTTTAATCTATACGGTATATATGAAGCAATGTTCTGATAATGTGTCCCACGAATTGGAAGAACCTGAGAAGGAGCTATGTTCATGCGAACTAATCTTGGTTCTAGAAACACAAAAGAAGGAGGGGGTTTTCACATGTAAGACATGTTATTCATAATTATTTAATGCATAATGTACTGAACCCCCTGTTAAATTTTTAACTATTAATAAATATAAAATGAACATTTAGTGCTTAATAAGAAAAACTAAACGGACATTAATAACATATTTTTTTAATGTAGGTGGGACTGTTTACATTAGCATTTTATTTTTAACGCTTTAAGCAGTTAATTTACAATGTGTCTGCCAATGATTTTTTTAAATAATCCATATTTAATAGTAATAATACTTTTAGTATAAATAACCATCAGTAATTTTGTATCATATTTTTATTGCTTTTTAAACCCAAACAAGGCTCGGTGCCGCTTTCATTGAGGGGGCTACTATTTGGGACGTAATTGCAGAGATACTATGTAGGGAGTTGAGCAGCAAGATGTCTGTTTACATTACATTCGAAATACTGCATGTCATTACAGTCAGGGAAACAGGAACCTGGAAGAGAATTCTAAAGTCTAGCAGTTCTGGGGAAGAAACTATTAGAGTATAAGGCTTTCTGGCATCTAGGGATCGTCACTGTGTAGGGGTGAGACTTTGTTGCTTTTCGGGTTTGTCGGGGGTATTTACATCAAGGGTACAAGGGGTTGCAGTTCTTCGAAGCATATATCATTAAAATACTTGTAAAACAGGCAGGGAGATGCATTTCGTCGGTGGGATAGTGATTGAAGCCTAGCTGACAGTTGGCAACCTTCTTGTGAATCCTTTTTAGGAGTGAGAGACTAGCAGCAGATGCATCAGCCCATGGAAGTCTTCTTCTAGGATTTCCGTCATTGCCTTAGATACATGTTCATTGGTTATCCACTCGTACCTGCGATAGAGCATGCTGTCATTAGCAAATATACTTATCTCAGAGACACTTTCATCAGGGAGGTCACACCCGGATTTATATCATATTGTTTTACCGTACATCGATCGAGGACAATCTGGATTTTCTCCTACTTAAAAAGGATTTCATTATGTTAAGTATTCGTTCAGTAATTCCATATGATCTGACTTTTTTTTAGCAGAACCTTTTTTTTTTTTTTTTAGAAGAACCTCGTGCCATACCCTATCAAAAACCTATATCTATCCAGCTCATATAAAAGAGTGATGGCTGCATATGTATAAATCTAGTTATCTTCTTACTCGGACCAATATGACTCTCGACATTTCTCTATCTCCCATCAGCTGCCTCAGATCTTCATAATCAAAGCTGGCATCATACGCAATTTGTTGGATACACGTCAATTTAGGTTGTCATATGTGACGTGTGCCTGTGACGTGTAGTACATTTCTCACCATCTCTTGCTTCTCCTCCGGAAAATCGTAAAAGTAGTTCCCTGATAGAAGTAGATATGGCAAGCAGGCAGGTGGCTATAAAGTTGCTGCTTCAAGGGATGATCTTGCTAAGATTTATTTAACACTGTTCGTAGCATACGGGTGTACGTGCTGCTTAGCTTTCTTTCTAATCCTTTTGGTGAGTGTCCACATTGTAGCACCGAAAACAGTAACAGACAACTTGTGCCTTTTCAGTTTGTCAGTTAGTCTTGAAGCCAATACTGACCACAGCTTATCCAATGCAAACCATGCTTTTGACATGTGAATTTCGATATTTCTCTCCGCGAAACCTATCTTGCTGCCCAAGTGTGTAACCTCAGTGACTTCTTTCAGTGATCTATCGAGAGCTTTAATCTCCCGCCTCATATTGAAAGTTATACACTTTGTCTTATCAGCATAATAAAAAGCCAATACCATTTGATTGCATAAACCATTGAATAAAGCTGATATTGCGTTTTGTGTTCTTTTATTAAAAACGGCCAGAACTTTCATTCCAAGTGTAAATATTATCTATTCATTTAAAAGAAAGAAACAAAACCAGACGTAACAACTTTATTTAAGTCGGTAAAATTAAAATAAACTTGATGGATATATGGTTGGCTTTTTATGCAAGAAATTAGCGAGACTTTTTAAGATCGCATTATATATATATATATATATATATATATATATATATATATATATACTAGCAAAAGTACCCGTCGTTGACTGGGTTCAAAAACAGCCTACACAAAATGGACTCTGGTTTATGAAAGTATGATAGGTTATGAAAAAGAAGGGTTGTAAAGAGATAGCTTCGAATTTGGGGGTATCAAAACCAAAGCAAAATATGATGAAAGTAAAAATAAAATAGATAAACCCCATCATTTATTATACCATACCTGTTGACTCTGAAATACTTATCACAGTATTATGTGGATCTATATAAAAAACCCTTGTTAAACTTTGTGACATATTTCAATTTTATGGAGGTCAGGCGCGAACGAAGACCCCATAATTTTATTATACCATATTTCTTCAAACTGAAACATAATTATCAAAGTATACTTACGCAGATAGATATGAACATTTTTTTATTAAAGTTTGCGCCTATTTCCATTCTATGAAGGCCAGGCGCGAACGCAAACCCCACAATTTTATTATACCATCCCTATTTAAGTTAAAATATACTTATCAAAGTATTCTTATGTACATCTATATCAAAAACACTTGCAAACGTTTTTTTTTTATTTTTTATTTTTTATTTCCATACTTTGTGGACCAGGCGCGTACGCAGACCCTATAATTTTAATGAATCATCATTATGCCGAATCAAACATACCAATTCTTGTGTCTCGATACATCTTCTATCATTATATGTGATCAGTTTTTTTTTTAAATAGTCAACCATATAGGAGCCTATTCGTGACCAGACACACACAGAGACGTTCAGCTTTATATATATATATATATATATATATATATATATATATATATATATATATGTATATATATATATATATATATATATTTCTTTAAATGGCTAGAGTATTTTCTTCCTTTTTTCCACATCGTCATAATATCATATCTGCTTTTATTTTCATGTATGTATTTGTTGTTTTTTCTTGGCAAATTCACGTAACTACTGTCATCGCCCGATAAAAAGAAAAAAAACAGCATAGTATGTCAGTTAGTGAAAAGGGAAATAATTACGACACGGTCCAGGCAAGTAAAATAATTACGACACAGTCTAATTTCGCTGAATTACAAGCCAGTCATTTCAGTCGCTGTTCAAAAGTCACGACAAAGAAAAAAAAAGAAAAGGAAAAACCATATATTTTTTGTTTTTACCAAACAGGTCATTTTTTTATTCACAATTGCTTTTTGATAGTCTTTCGTTAACGGGCAATAAATTCGAACATTATAGATATTATCAACTAACAGCGTTGCATATTCAATCATTTCTTTTCAGCTTTTCTTCATTCATATTTATGTCAATACACCTAGTCTTATCAATCTCTGTTTATATCTTTTAATCTATACATTTCTTAGTATCTCTCTCGCTTTATACTTGTTTATACAGGCATGTAAATGCTTCGTTACATTGGCATTACAATGTTTCGAGCATTAGTTATTAATAACTAAATTCAAAATCTTGAACATCCTTTTAGATATAGGTATTTTTAATGCGCTACTTCTCTCGGCCTTTTAGGCTTTCAAGCTATGTACTAACCCGCAAGATTATTTCTAGTCTAAATAAATATTATTTTGCTAACTGTTTTTCCTCTGAAGATAAGAGTAATTATTGAAACTCCATGGAATAAGAAAATAATCTATATGTTATACGCAACCCTTCGTTTCGAATAATAAATGTTGTCAAGAATAATTTGCAAAATTTTAAATCTCTTCATACGCACACATAAAATCAGACACACATATGTATGTATATATGCACCGGTCACAGGTAGAACTGCTCGAGAGGTTTTTATTTTGGGCACATTGTTAGTTTAAAGTGAGATAGTTTTGTCTCTGCTACATATGTCTTAAATAAGGCCAAAACTACCGGTATTGCTACCATTGTTATCAGAACCAGATGCGTTGGACGGGTCATCTTGTTCGGTTTGATAACTCTCAAAACAGTTGTTTTATGGCGAGCTCTCAAAACAGTTGTTTTATGGTGAGCTTTCAAAACAGTTGTTTTATGGTGAGCTCTCAAAATAGTTGTTTTATGGTGAGCTACTTCTTGATAAAAGACCCAAGCACAAGCCATAACAAACGTTTTTGTGATAGCAACGAGGAGAGTCTGGTGAGTTTCATGTTCCTGTTGACAGTTGGGAGTCCCTAGCGTATTGTTGGAATCAGTGGACAGCACTGATATACAGGGTCACAAACACTTTGAAGTAGCCAAAATAGACTGAGCGAAGCTCATAAGAGTATTTAGGAAACGCCAAACCTTGGCGCCTAATCAATGATAACTTTGGGTCTGTGAGGTGTGTGACTGGGTTCTGTTGTGCAAGGCATGTCTCGTTAATCGCATGAAAGTACACGATGATACAAGTTCCGGTGCTGTTGGTCTCATCCAAACCATTGACCGTCTTCAGTGTCATGCCTTCTTGAGGATGTGCAAGATGCAAGCAGAACTAATAAGTCATCTTCGGGCATATGTAAGTTCAGTGACTGAGGGAGTGGCACTCGTCTGACAAGACGTGGCAATATATATATATATATATATATATATATATATATATATATATATTATTGCAACGTTTGTCAGCGAGTGCCACCCCCTCAGTTACTGAAAGTCCATAGGGCCAGAGATAACTTTATAGTCCTGCCAGCGACTTGTACACCCTCAAGCAGCCATGACGCTGATTACAGTTAATCCTATACATACACAAATACGTAAGTATATATACATAAATACACATACAGGCACATATGCACATACATATATATACATACACACATATGTACATACACATACACATATACACATACGCACATCTATGCACACAAACATACATATGCATACATATACATACACATATATACACGTGCATACATATATACGTATACATACATGTATACATGCATATACATACAGATACATGCATATATGCATACATACACTCATACATATACATACATATATATATATGTGCATGTATGCATAAAGATGCATATACATACATATACATACACAAATAGTATATATACATACATACACACACATATATGCATATACATACACATATGCACATACATGCACATACATACACACATACATACACACATACACAAACATACATAAACATACACATGTATACACATACACATACACACATACATACATACATACACGTACACACATTTGCATACATACATTCACGTACATACATATATACATGCATGCACACGTACATATACATACATATATATGCATTCGTACACATTTATATGCATACATATACACATAAAAATCTATAAATATACATATATACATACACACTTATACATACATATATATACAAATATACATGTATATGTAGACATACATATACATATATAAATACACATACACATATACACTTGTATATATATACATATCAACACATATAAACACATACATATATGCATATGGTAATGGCCGATTAGTTATTACATGCTTCATGCCTGTCAGGCATTAACGCGTCACAGTTTTTCCATCGCTACAGGACTTTTTTTTTTTGTAGACGAATGTCGAAGGGAGTATCGGTACACAGATGTTATTGCAGAGTTTTAGCTTTGTACAACAGCTAAGACTCTTTCTCGGTTTTACATGTTGAGATCCAGCAACAAGCAAGAGCAAGATAGCAAGCAACAAGTCAAACTGCAGACCAGCTTAATGCGGCCACTGGTCTTCTGCTTTATTATTTTTAAATCTTCTAGAGAGGTTTCCTTCACCATGGCTTACGGGAGCCCTCTCCATCCAAATGCTATTCGGTCCATGTCTTGGACGTAAGTTGCTGGGCCCCAGAGCATATTCCACACGCCGGTGGGCCATGCATGCAAGAGCTGACAGGGCCTAAGCTTCTCGGAGGTTTCTGTCAGGGTTACATTACCTTAGCCTTTGATTAAAGAAAATTAGCCCACAAAGCAGTGGGGGTCCAGTTATACAGCACTGGATACCCGCTGTTCATCAGAGTCCCAACAATAAATAACAACAAAGCCAACACACACGACAGGTGGTCAGGAGTTGCGGCGTCTGTGGAAATCCCAAATCAAAAGAGCGACGAAAACGGAAGAATTCCCCAGCGATCACAACAACGACGATGATGATGGGTCCAATTAAATTTATTTAATTATTTGCTTTTACCTATTCATGTTCAAATCAATTTAAATGAATTAATGCATAAATAAAAACGATACGTGTAATATATGAGTCGTAGACGACGAAGTACATGGAAGCGGATAATTATATTTTAAAAACAATACATATGCCGCTTCCTATTTGGGAGTACCAAATTGGTCAAAGGGAAAATTATTTCCAACACGCAATTAGGTAAAAATGCAATTCCGTCTAATATTTGAATACGTTTATATATTATCGCAAAATAAAAGCAAATAAATAACACGTCTAATGGTCTATCTGTCTCTCTCTCTCTCTCTCTCTCTCTCTCTCTATATATATATATATATATATATATATATATATATATATAGCTTAATGTAAAAGGAAAAGAGAACGATCAATTCCACAAAAGGAGACTTATCCGGATAATGCCAAGCTCAACACTAATTATTGGAGTTTATACAATAGGACAACAAGAGTATGAAATGAAGACACAAAACTATATATAGATAGATATAGAATGGATCATTTATTGAATAATGGAATGCAGGCAAAATTTGGGGGATAGAAGGGACTCTTTATGTCAGGGCATTTCGAAGCTTATTGCTTCTCATCAGAAGAGTAGAGAAGGTGCTAGGTAGCATGGGGGAGATGTGGCATCTAGCGTTCTTACGTTTATTAGGGATGAAAAAGATTAAGAGGAATTATAGAATATTGGGGGAAGCTTTATTGAATTCTAAATAAATAAGGAGAAGCTTATTATATATAGTATAATATATAAGAATATATATGGCCTTTAATATAGTATTGAGATTGAGGGGTATATATATTATGGTTAAATAGGGGGTGTATTGTTGCTGTGTGGTAATTTATTTTAACGGTTTGTGGAGTGTCTATTTTCTATGGAGTGGGCAATTTTGATTAATTTGGGGGGGGGGTTATGCAAGGTTGTAAAACTGAAAGGTAATATGCGGCAATATATTTATAAGTTTCTACTGTTATGATATTTATAAGTTTCTACTGTTATGATATAGAAAGTATGATCATAAGGGGGCGGTCGGAGATTAGGGTTGCAATGACTATGAGTGCGTATAACTTGATGTAAAAGGTTAAGTATACATATTGACGTTAAAGTGGGGGAGCAAGGAAACCATTACTACTTATGAGAGCGGTAAACATATACCAAATAATAGTAGGGTAATTATAATAGTACGGAAGGTAATAGTAATGACAATTATAATAATAGTAGTAATAATAAAGCTGAAAATAAATATGTAAAATTGAATATTAAAAAAAAAAATACACCCCCAATTTAACCATAATATTTAACCATGTGATTCGTACACAGCTAGCCAACTAGTAGATGATCTTAAACAACAAAAGAAACCCGGTTTTCATCAAACGGAAATGGAAATCATGTCGTTCGATCTTGTATAAAAAATAAAATACATAAAAGATGCAGGACTCCTATTTAAGTATCATTTCGTTCATTACGCAAAATTGTAATTTGAATATTTCTCAAATTATAACTTTTGCCTAAATTTGAAAACTAACACTAAACAGTAGAAATTTTTCCCTTAATTGTCATTATTGAAATCTACATTTTAAACAATAATACGCTATCTTTACTTATTTATAAAAGGGACTTTTTCGTGTGTGTCTGTGTGTGAGTTTGTTCCCTATGGATTCCCAAACGGCTGGGCTGATTTCTTTGTTAAATTTCACGCAACCGTACTTTATGTGTCTATGAGTGTTCTTAAATGTGTTTTATATCGGGATCTATCTGCTAATTACCGAAAATCGATTAAAAAAGGAACAGTTCGTTTTGATCAAATGATACAGCTTAACATCACAACTCCATTTCAAAAGTTTTATCACCGCACAAGCAAAAATGTTAGGTGTTTAAAGCCAATAACAAGTGCTTTGATAAGATAGAGACGCGTTCGAAATGGATGTTGAATTTTGCATTTTAAACATTAATAAAAGCAATTATATGAAAATAAATTTGTTAAATTATAAATTTTCCTAATGTCTGTGTGTGTGACGCGGTTTATCTACAGGCAATCCCCCAAAGCAAGTAAGGTACCGAAATGAAGCTTATGACCCAACGGATGCTTTAGTGATATTTATATCCATGTTTGGTGTATGAAAATGCAAAACAAATGCAAAATATTACTATGTACTAACCAACGTTTTATTTACTGAATATTTTCCGGTACAAGGACTAAAGTTTGCCTAGTTGGGCAGAACTGGGTTCTTGTTTGTTAAAATAAACAGTGGGTACTCTACATTGCAATGTAGACAATAGTTTATTGTAAGCTAAGTCATTGCGGGGGGGTGAAGCGTCCTTTCTGTACACTTTAGTGAGTCCCCGACTAGAATCGACAATCAATCGATTTGATAAAAAAAATTGGCGATTTCATCGATTTCTTTGAAACAGAAAGTATTGAAAATATGGAACATTCGTTAATTCATTCAATCCTGGGTAACATCGAGTGTCCCCGCTAGTATGCTATAACAAATAATTTGCTTACACAATACTTTTGTATCCATCTGATTTTGTTGAGAAACAACTCGTCGCAACGATTTTGGAAATTTTTCTTGTTCAGTTTTTGTTGGTAATTTTTCTTTTGTTGTTAATTCTACTGCCCTTTCAACACTTTGAAAACGTGAGGTTGAATTTATCAACTCAAGTTTTCAGCCATTCATAATTGTTCCCAAAAGTTCATTTTCGGAAAATATTTCCGTAAATGCAAGTTCACCAACTTCTAAAGGTTAATCAGAGCAAACTTTAACATTGATTGCTTTTTTTACTCGTTTTTAGTCGAATTCACACGTATGACAGATGATTTAGTTAAAAATGTAATTTAAATTGCTTTAATCTTTATCGTAAAATTAGAATAAAACTTTTAAATATTTTAATAAGTTGACATAAGAATGATAAACTGAAAACTCGACTTCATTCAAATTTATATGAATCAATGTTTACTCAGGTCTCAGAAATTTGAAGAGGAAAATTGATTATTCGTATTGTTTGAATTCTTTGGAAAACTGTTCTCATCTTGAGTGTTATCTTTGCAAGAATTTTCCTCGACTAAGCTACCTGACATCAGTGTGCAACAATGACACAGAATGGTCACCATCAGTGTTGTTCAGATATAAATGGAAGAGCCGTCTTAGAAGAGATTTGGCGTGAATAAAACGGGCGACCTTCATTGCTACATCCAATATTTCTTTCATGTTGATCGTTTTATAGCATAACGCTTGTTGGTGTATTATGCGATGGTAATTAAAGAAGTATAGGACAGAATCGTTCTCTTTGCACTTGGTAATAAACCCATTCAGGTCAGCAACCATCGCAGGCACGCTGTATATAGTGATGGACACCAAATTGTACACTGGAAGCTGGGTATCCTAAATGAAGTTTTTAAAGGACAGAAATATGTCTTCTCGCGTGTGTTACTTTTTTGTATTTTATTTGTATAGAACATTTTTGTGTTTTATTTGCATAGAACATTTTTGTGTTTTATTTGCATAGAACATTTCTGTCTTTTATTTGCATAGAATATTTTTGTGTTTTATTTGTATAGAACAGTTTGTGTTTTATGTGCATAGAACATTTTTGTGTTTTATTTGCATAGAATATTTTTGTGTTTTATTTGTATAGAACATTTTTCTGTTTTATTTGCAGAGAACATTTTTGTGTTTTATTTGCATCGAACATGTTTGTGTTTTATTTGTATAGAACATGTTTGTGTTTTATTTGCTTAGAACATTTTTGTGTTTTATTTGTATAGAACAGTTTTGCGTTTTATTTGCATAGAACATTTTGTGTTTTATTTGTATAGAACATTTTTGTGTTTTATTTGCATAGAACATTTTTGTGTTTTATTTGCATAGAACATGTTTGTGTTTTATTTGCATAGAACATTTTTGTGTTTTATTTGCATAGAACATTTTTGTGTTTTATTTGCATAGAACATTTTTGTGTTTTATTTGCATAGAACATTTTTGTGTTTTATTTGCATAGAACATGTTTGTGTTTAATACCATAGAACATTTTTGTGTTTTATTTGTATAGAACATTTTTGTGTTTTATTTGCATAGAACATGTTTGTGTTTTATTTGCATAGAACATGTTTGTGTTTTATTTGCATAGAACATGTTTGTGTTTTATTTGCATAGAACATTTTTGTGTTTTATTTGCATAGAGCATTTTTATGTTCTATTTGCATAGAACATTTTTGTGTTTTATTTGCATAGAATAGTTTTGTGTTTTATATGTATAGAACATTTTTGTGTTTTATTTGCATAGAACATTTTTGTGTTTTATTTGCATAGAACATTTTTGTGTTTTATTTGCCTAGAACATTTTTGCGTTTTTTTAGAATAGAACATTTTTGTGTTTTATTTGCCTAGAACATTTTTGTGTTTTATTTGTATTGAACATTTTTGTGTTTTATTTGCATAGAACATTTTTGGCACGCTAATAACAATCGGGATGTTAAAAAGAATTGTGGATCGGATTGAACTGAAAATTAAAAATTAAAAAACGGATAAATTTTGGAAAAAATACCAAAACCCAGATAATAAATATGGTAGAATAATGACCGGCCACTAATTCATTTAAGTAGGAAATACAAACAGACGGTACCGTAAATTAATGGCGAGACACAAATAAGATACGAAAAGACAGCGACAGATTTTTTTTTGTAAATAAAATGAGATCGTGAAAACACGCGCCAAAATAGAATTCAATTATCCGATGAAAATGTCATCGAATAGAAGATCAATGTTTTCTGATCGGGAAAAAAGTCGCCCTTTTATATTATGACCTTTGTCAAATATCTCGACATTGTTTTTTAAACTTTATCATATCTTATACAGTTTTACAATTTTGATTATATATATATATATATATATATATATATATATATATATATATTATGTGCACATCTATAAATTATGTGTGTATATATATGTGTGTGCGTGTGTGTGTGCTTGCTGAAATCCCACTTCCTTTTTCTCTCGTCAATACTTTTGATTTTTCTTTCCATAATATACAGTATTATATATATATATATATATATATGTTTTGATTTCAATATAGGTAACACACACATATATGCATGTGTGTGTGTGTGTTCATATTTATTTATCTATCTGGTTTTGTTTGTGCCAATCTATGCATACAGATGCCCCGATGACTATCGATATTGTAACAACATCTATCTACGAATAAATCTATATATTTTCCTTAGCTATAATCTGCATTTTTCCTTAACTATAAACTGCACCTTTCCTCTTATTAAGTACTCTAGTTACCTAGTCCCTTTTTTTCTAATCAATATCCCTCTCTGCCGCTTTTGAAATTATTTTTAATGATCTCCCTTCTCTTCCTTTTTTTATTTATTCTCTCCTAAACATTCCTATGTATAACCTTAAATTTATATAAAATCTGTGCTGTTTTCTTTGGTCTAACTCTTGTATAATGCTGCTTTATTTCACGGCCATCTTGGGAAAACTTATTCATACGATACTTGCACCTTCATTATTCATAATCTGAGAAAGTATGCAATCGCGTCAAATTTAGGTTTATTTGTTAATGACAAAATGTATTATTCCTGACATGAGCATATATCGAGTACCAGCATATTTAAAACAGGTGGTGGAATTCTTAGAAAATTGCTTGTAGTAGAATGGGTTAAAAAATGGATGGTTACTAATACAAAGCTGCTTTCCTTTAAGAATTATAAGGAACTTTTCCAACCACCGATTGACATTGATGAACGCACGCTTTTCCTTTTATATTTTGTGGTTTGTGCTTTTTCTTCAAAATGTTCCTGTGAGTTTAATAAAATTCTTTTTATAAACACTATTTTAATCCAGGTATTCCAAATTTCCACATAAGATATCTATAGATTGGTATATGTAAATATATAAATTTTGTCGTTTTCCTTGGTCGCTTTTGTTTTTGTTTGATTTGTTGTTTTTTTTTGCTTTGTTTTTTTTTTATTTTTGCCATCGCCTCGCCGGCTGGCATTTTCGTTGCGAATATCTTATATTTTTTGTTTGTATTTCTATTTGAAGAAGGCAAATATAAAAATAATACGTTTAAAAAATCGTCTTACAAGAGACAAAGGTTAATTGTGTTGCTGTTTTCTTTCTCCGTCGAAAGGCTTATGGCGATGATATAATCATAAAAAAAATGGAAATACGAGGAAAAAATAAGAGAATGAGATATTTAAATAGAAAAAGAGAGAGAAAGTGTAAATCTTAAAAAACTAAGAGAAAGAAAGGGTAAGATATTAGATGTGAAAAAGCGGGAGAAAGAGATAATAGCAATTGTGTATGCAACTATTTATCCAAATTATTTTTTTATAAAATCAGGTTTTGCGGATGGGAAATTTAGATAATCACCGGGAGAATGTACAATTTTGGAAAAAAAAAATGAAGAATATATAAAGTCAATTTTACCTGCCGCCATAATAGATACAATGTTCTAAATAGAACAATAATAAGTATAAGTGCTTTAGTTATTTAAATATATATATACATACATATGCATATATCCACATACCGTGCTGTTTCGCTGTTTCACAGCTCATCTTTGCGGCTAGACAGGCAACTGCCCCAAGCTAGGATCGAAACCCGACTGCCCAAATGACAGAAAAGGCTTCTCATCATTAAGTTATGCGGCTGCTGCTGTGAGGATAATGAATTAACGATGTTTTGACATCGTCCAAATGCCTCCGCTCGATTTGTTTACACAAAGAGCGTCGGTTAATATGCTAATGGCCACAGCCAAACAACATTGCAGCTCACAATAGCCACGACAGCCAACAAACCGAAAGTCCTAGACTCGAGTTTCGTCCTCATTTGGGATCATCAGTTAGATATATCCGAGCACGGGATTCGAAATCGGAGCCTCTTGCATGCGAGGCAGATACTCTGGCACATGAGCGACCGCTCCACACACGTGAAAGTCTATCAACTATCACAGATCAAGCAAACCGCGGTGGAATCCGACTATGAAATGAGTCTACTTCGCCTCGAATAAGGAATGTGGTTATCCAACCAGCTATAACCCAAACCAATGTCTCACAAGTAAGAATGATTGATATATGTAAATATATTCAGACACATCTGATTGAACAAGCCAGAGTTATTCTTTTTCCGATCTTCATGGATAAGTTTATAAGTTTTCAATTTGCCGGTGATCTTTTTTAATTTCAGTAAGTGACTTATACAGAATGACGGCCAAAAGTTGGTGTTCGGCCATATTCTTCTTCAAGCTTTGGGCGTCATTCTGTATAAGTTACCCACTGAAATTAAAAACATCACCGGCAAATTGAAAAATTATCCATTAAGATCGGAAAAAGAATAACCACTTAGATTTAGAATGAATAATAGGAAAGGAACGTGTCTTTTATGATTTTAACAATCACATTTTATACTAAGTTTTGATTTTGAACATTACATCCCAAGATTTAAAACAATTAAAGTTGGTTACATTAAAACATTGTCTGATCAATTGTGATCATTTTTGCGTTTAATTTATATACGAAACTTATTTTTTATGGTTTATTTTAATTTTACTACTAAAGTTTTCAAGCTGTTTACATGTAATAAAAATTAACATGGAGAATCGCGTTTTTCATTTTTGGGATGTATTAGAAGTTGGATTTTTAAATATAATAAACGTGGTCATTTCTATCTAATGTTATGTTTATTGGCTAGATAAATGTATAAAGGTTCTGGTAAAAATAAAGTTCATTCATTTTTATTCTTTAGAAAAAATACTTCGACTACAGTTCCGTTGTTGGATTTAAAAAAGAATACACGTATTTTGTTTTTCATATGTAATTTAATGTTTATTCGCAAGAAAAAAATGTCAAAATTAATATTTTCTGTAGAAATTTGTTTTTATGACGGAATTACATTTGGCGCACTAACGTACTTTTGGCGTACTTAGGTGCGTACCATAATGACGATTGAAATCTGGCGTGCTGGCGTCCCAAAAAAGAATTACAGATTATTTTACGTTAAATCTATCTTCGAAACTGATCTCCCACTCTAAATACTAAAATGATTGCTTTTCTTTCTGTCATTTTTTCAAGTGTTTCACACGTAAACACCTATAAAAGGAATAGTTCATTTTGGAGTTAGGATTAAGCTGAGATTGTTAATCGATTATTATTATTATTATTATTATTATTATTATTATTATTATTATTATTATTATTATTATTATTATTTGCATCTCGTGTTTGTTTTTGTTGTTTTTTTTTTTCAGTAAAGAAAATCAATTATATAGCCCACCAATTTTTTGTTATAATTAAAAGAATACTTTAACTCAATTCATAGAAAAAAGGCACAAAATCGTGAGCAAAACCCACGCCTGTCCCATGTTAATAATGGTTTCCTAAATAGTAATATTATTATTTCGAAATTCGTTCGTAACTATGGCAAAGGCGCGTTGTTAAATACTTTGTCCTTACATCGTCTTCTCATTTTGCCGTCGACTATTTTTAACTGTTTATGAAAACTTTTAAGTAGTATGTTGTATACTAACGGCGATACAATCTGGCTTTGGTTTAAAATTCAAATTTGTTCTCTTGCAATTTTCAATCAATTACAAGGAAAGCATTTGGGGAAAAATACACTCAGAAATTATCCGGTAGTTTATGTAATAATTTGAAAATTTACAAAACAAAAACCAAATCTTAATTAAATATTTATAAATTTTCAAAGACTCGGAATCTGAATCGGAAATCGGAAATTTAGAACGGAATCAGTAATTGTATTGGAATCGGAAAAAATTTGGGAATCGCCCCATCACTAATATATACATAAGGTTTAAGTTTCATAAATCAGGCAAAGTTTGAATTAAAATAAATCGCAGAAAAATATTTGTGAAAAATTACGTAGTTTATTCGCAAGATATCAATTCTGATATTTATAATTTGAATGAAATTTCGAGCAAATGTCCTCGTGGTCGTGCATACAAAGTCCGAATTTGTAAACTGCGCTAATTAAAATAGGCTGTATTTCGACAATATCGTGTCGAATGCTGTCTTCCAATTTATGTATTGCGTCTGGTTTATCAGTGTAGACAAAGGACTTGAAATATTTCCAAATAAAATCATCTAATGCGATTAAATCCCACAAATATGGTAATTATTTGAGGAGCAGATTTCGGGAAATTATTCGTTCATCAAATGTTTCTTCTCTGGCAGTTGATCGTATTATTTTCCATTTACAAGTTCGGGTGTCAGTCTCGTCATGATTAATTGCTAAACAAAACTGAAGTTTAAAAAAACGACAGTCGATAAATCTACAATTAAAGAAAATAGAGCTGTCAATTAAATTTAATTGCACACACACAGATATATACATATATATATTTATATTTATATTTATATATATATATATATATATATATATATATATATATATATATATATATCGCCCGGTCGTAAAATATAAATATTATATTTTTATAAATATGGGGCATGTGTATGCGATTTTTGTTTCTAAGTCGTTACCTTTTTTTAAGTAAAAAAAAAAGAAAATCTCGGGCTGAGATCGTAACTAAAATCTAAAGACTGAGTCAAGCTTGATAACCATCAGACCAGCGTGACAGGTTCGGTAAATATTATTTTCAAACTACTTATTCTTAACATAAGTAATCTGCAGTGTGAACTATTCACGCTTGCGCATTTGTAAACTGTGAAATCGTTAGAAAACAGGTAAGAATCCACACACACACAAAACCAAATTTATCGGAAGGTATATATATATATATATATATATATATATATATATATGTTACTATATATATATGTTACTATATATATATGTATATATATGTTACTATATATATATGTTACTATATAATATATATGTATATATATATGTTACTATATATATATATATATGTTACTATATATATATATATATGTTACTATATATATGTATATATATATGTATATATATATTCGTACATTTATAAGCTAAATCAACATCCAAATGAATGCTTTGACGATAATTACGGTTTTCAAAAGGCGAACAATTAAAAGATACATCTGCCTTACTTAAAAATTGCTAGGTTTATTTATGGTGTCTTTTACATATAAAAACCCCACCCAATACTTTTGCTGATGAGGGGACTTTGTTTAAAAAAAACTATATGTCAAAATAATTGTCCGTGGCTTATCACAATAAAACATCGTTTCCGAAAGGATCGTACAAATTATTGACTTTGTTGTTGTTCCTTCTTATGAAACAGATTTTTAATTTTTAATTCTAATTTGAATTTTAAATTATCAATCACATTACTAAATATTAAAGTAGCTCTAGTATATTTGC
This sequence comes from Euprymna scolopes, assembly GCF_053919585.1. Taxonomy (NCBI): domain Eukaryota; kingdom Metazoa; phylum Mollusca; class Cephalopoda; order Sepiida; family Sepiolidae; genus Euprymna; species Euprymna scolopes. The sequence goes on from NC_136494.1 coordinate 142,412,220, forward strand.
CTATCGAGCTTATTATATATCTGCATTACAACGAGCACTGTTCTTTTCTTGTATTTTAATTAAATTAGTAATTTTACTATCACATTAAAATACACTCTGCTCTTTAGACTACTGTCCCCTTTATATATATATATATATATATATATATATATATATATATATATATATATATATATATATATATATATATATATATACCGTTATAGAAAGCTACTAACGCCCGAAAGTATCCTGTACATTTTTAAAGCCACCATTCGCCCATGTATAGAGTATTGTTGTCACATTTGGGATGGTGCATCTGCCACTAGTCTCTCACTCCTAGACAAGGTTCAAAAGAGAGTCGCTAACCTGATAGGTCCTCAACTGTCATCTAAGCTTCAACCTCTGTCCCATCGACGAAATGTTGCATCCTTCTGCCTGTTCTACAAGTACTTTAACGGGAATACTCTGACAAACTGCAAACACTTGTACCCCCTCGACGTAAATACCCCCGACAAACTCGACAAGCAGCTAAATCCCACCCCTTCACAGTTGAGATTCCTAGATATAAGAGAGTCTTCTACTCCAGTAGCTTCTTCCCCAGAACGGCTAGACTTTTGAATTCCCTTCCGGGCCCCTGCTTCCCCAACTGCACTTACATGCGGAAGTTCAAGTGTAACGTGAACCGACATCTTGCTTCCCAACTCCCTACATAGTACCCCTGATTCTTATGTCCCTTATATTAGCCCCCTACATCAAAATGGCAATGTACCTTATTTGGGGTGAAAATGTAATTTAAAAAAAAAAAATATATATATATATATACATATATACATATTCTCCAGCATATGTTCATGCACACTTGAGCATAACTATGAGTTTAGCAAATGTTCTTAACACACAATCTTACTATATTACATTTGAATTAAAAACGCTGGATAAACAATCACCATTTTGAAAAATCATTTATGATTTTTTCTATTCCGTAAAGAAGATGTTTCACTCGATTTGTCTTTTTTTTTTAATTTTTCTATTATATAATTAAAAGAAGTTGGTTTTGTTTTTCGTCTATCCCCTGTGCGTTAACAACAGTTATTGTTTGTGTTCTATCTTAAAACCACATCTGATTATTTAAACGTTACAAAAAGTATTTACCCACGGGATTTTTGTTCTTTTCTCTGTTTTAATCAAACCCATTTTGTGAGTTCGGGAGTGACTTATTTTTATTTATTTTTACTCGTCTGGTTGACAAATAAAATAGGAAAAAATGTTTGACGTTTTTTATGATGTTTTCTTCATAATTTATTTTTACTTTCTCAGTGTTTATTGATTTTTTTTTTTTTGTGGTAAATTCGCTTTCATCCATTTATATTCCTTTTCAGAAATGTCTGCTTTTTATGAGGCGTTTAGTGTCTGGACAGTATTATAACAAAATAACTCTTCAGTGTTCTAAATTACTGATCTTGTGCTGCCGAAACAGGCTGTCAGAAGATATAGGCTTTCTGAATTCAATTTACCGAACTCTGGTGTTATTTGTTTTTCTTTTCCAGTTGCAAAATCCAAGCATGGTCTACAAAGCCAAAAATAAAAACAACATTTTTCTCTACAGATCAACCAAACCAAATACCATGAATAAATATTTTAAGATTAAAGAGCTTGAAACATAAATATATTTGCTAAAATAACTGAACCCGAAACGAATTGACATGCCATACAACAAAATAGCCAAACTTAACACCATGACAAATATTTGAAGATATAAAGAATTTGAAGCACGTGGGAGAAAATCAGCAGCAGCAGTAGGACAACTGACTAGCGAAAATTTTAGCAGCAGCAGCTGTCTTAGAACATATGCAGCTTAAGTAAGTGTGCACATACTGACGTCACAAGAGAACGATTGGGGAGCAAAAAAAAAAAAAAAGAAAAAGTCAAAACGGCAGCACGTAGTCGAACAGGAGAAGCAAAGTGCCTGCCGAGCGAAGTTGAAGGCGAAATAGCGCTTCCTATGGCCAGGATAGGAGGGAAAGAGGGACTTTCGAAAAGCACATGTAATAAGCCTAAGCGTTGTAAAAAAGATGGGTGTGCGAAAAAAAATGAATTGGAAAGATAAAGAAATGCGTTGTTTTCGAAGAACCACGAATAAATATGTTTCATTTGCACTTTAAAAAATGCTGAAACTTATTTTTATTTCTTTCCTTTTTTTTGTTTGTTCATTTGCGACGATACCAGACAACGTGCGGGTCTGAGGTGTTGAAAAGTAACGACACGATTAAAGTCTTACGACTACGTTAAAATAAGTCTTCAAAGGAAAGAACCAAACCAAACGATGTTCTTAGAATTGTGAAGTAAATAACAATACAATCTGGCGACTTGGGTGTAGCACGTTTGAATCTACTGACGTGCTTCAAGGAATCAAATTGTACGACGGTGCTTTTATTCATTATTTCGATTTAATTATTATCAAGTTGATTTTTGCCTTGTTTCTTACTCATTAGAACTTCTCGCTGGAGTCATTACTAGTGAGCGCTCACTTACAAAAACATGTGTTTCCAAAGAGTTTGAGTGAAAACAAATTCCTGATATTTTCTGTACGATAAACTTCTTATCATCGCTGCAATTATTATTTCATTCTTGTAATATTCTGGTTTTCATTTTAATTCAACTTGTCGCAATAAAATCAGCACTTATTAAGGCCCGAATACCACTAAAGGATAAGGTTTAATGAATGTATGGCGGTAGTTTAGTAATCGTCGTGTAGATTGGGTAGAATTTGAATTACTTAATGGGGCAGCTTAACAAGAACTTGTTTACATTGGATTTGAATGCTACCTTATTGTAATCAGTTCGGAACTAATTCAGCAGTATTCCACATGCGGGCAGTATTACGAAAGAAACTGTGTTCATGGAATCTGCATTTAGAATTAGACACAAATAGAGAATGGGGAAAATTGCTGGTAGTGGTTTTAGCTAGTCGGGAGTTTTTTGTAAAAGTTTGGCAAGAGGGGCCATAGATTGGAGCTAAGACGAGCACTTGCAACGAAAAGTATGTTTTCGTGGCCAGCACTCAAGTATTTTCGTAGGTCTCATCTTTTGTTATCCCCATGAATTGTTCGTGTAGCTGTATTTCTTCAGCAACCAGTGGTTTACCCTTGATTCTGGGTTACAAGTCCCCACCAGATTTCCAGTACTCTCCACTTCCGACAACTTTTGCAAATTTATCGCAATAGCCATTGAATTTGGAAGACAAGTCTCCTTAAGGTCTCAGTCCTTTTGGCTCTCACCTAGTTTAAGTCTAGTTTGTACATTCAATCCTCGGTCTTTTCTATTCTCCTTCAGAATTCTCTACTATTTTATGTGGTGCTAGTCAATACCGACATTATTATCTATATATTAATATGATAACGCGTGTGTGTGTGTGTTTTGTATATCAAGCTTACATCCGGGTTGTTCAATTGTTATGTTCTTCTATTTTTTATCATAAATAATTTTACAAAGAATTCTTCATGAGTTTCATGGTTTCGGTTTCGACTATAGCTGATGGCACATAAATAATCTATTTCATTTTTTATAAATTATTTTATCAAGAATTCTTCACAAGTTTTGGTCTCGGTTTCTATTATAGCTGAAGGAACTCAAGTTATATCTATACACATATTTTTTTCATAAGTTTTTATTTCTGTTTCGATTCAAACTAATGCACCCAAGTCATATATATATATATATATATATATATATATATATGTATATATATGTATATATATACGTATATATATACGTATATATATTTGTTGAAATTGCAACTTTCTAACATATAAAATCAATAAAATATTAACTCTATAAAAATATATACGAAATCTGCAAGAATTAAAATATCATATTTAATTTACGACCGGGCTTTATCGAGCGTTCATGCTAGCTTAGATAAATACTTTTGCAGTTTTAACAAAAAAAAGCTACAATAATATCAGAGCGTCTCCATTAATACTGAACATCTACAGAACGCCAACATCAATATATTACATACGAATGAGTCCCCTGTGGAACTTCCACAGGTCCCGCAGGTAGTTGATATTATTATTATTATTATTATTATTATTATTATTATTATTATTATTATTGTTGTTGTTGTTATTAACAGCCTCTATTAATCTCCTTCTTCCTCAGCGTCTCATCTCTTTCATACCATTACGTTTTCGTTGGTGTTTTATCAACTTTAGAAGATGTGCAATTGTCATTGTTCTTTTAAAACAAATAACGACACATAAATAGGAGAATATGTTGTGTTTTTATTTAAATACCCGCCTCGGAAAGGCAATCTTCCTCTCGATAGAGAGAGACAGAGTAAGCGAGAAAGACGAAGAAAGAGAGGGAGACATTATATAAAGAGAACTGCCATTGATAACAGCCAATATAAAACGATTGACCAGCGTCGGCTATTGTTTCGAGAAACGATGAAGCAACGAAACACGAAACAAATCAAACTCAACAACAAACACGAAAGATGAATAACAAAAGATGAAAATGATAGACAGGGAGAGAAAAAAATTTTTTTCGCCTTTTGTTTCGTTCTGAGAGATTTTTTGGACGAGAATGTTGGGGTTGTCCCGAGGCGGGAAACCAGAATCGCCGACAGAACAAACGCTTATCAGCGTTGTTCGCTAAAACAGACGGTGTAAAATATGAACAAAACACCATTGTTTCTTGCCAAAGATTCTTGTTTTCTTTCAGTTTTACCATTTTTGTCATGTTTTGCTTTTTTACGTCCTGGACGGGGTAGACGTGGAGTTGAGGTGTGTATGGGATGGGAATTTCGATGAATTGTTTCCGAAGCAAAAAAAGAAAAACAACTGAGATTTGATATGAATTTATTTTGTACGGACGACCATTATTTCCGAAATACAGAGGATGTTTTTCCACTTCTTGTCTTTCTTATGGGGTTTCATTTGTTGCGGAAAGAATAATTTTTGGAAACTGAAAATGAACGGAGAAAAGAAGGAAGGAGGTGGAAGTCAAGGGAGGATGGATGAAGACGAAGGAGAGAAAAGGATAGAGAATTAAAAGATGTCAGGACGTAAAGAGAACGAGATAAAGAAAGTGAGGAAGGGAAGAATGTGGCGAGATCGGACGAGAGATGATGGTGAAAAGATTGGTTTTATTTGGTTTACGGCATATCAATCATCTTTGGATTAGTTTATATATATAAATCAAGTTGTCAAATAAAATTCTAAGGATTTTTTATACTAGCTGGACGCCCGGCGTTTCCCGGTCGTACAATACTTTTAATTTATGCAGATTGCGCATGTATCATCATAGAATCAATTCTCTGTTGAATATTATATATTACGAGTAAAACACTTTCCCGGTGGAGTGATTCGCAGTAAAAATATAAAAAATGATAATGATAATGTCGTCTATCAAATACTTGGGTTTTACGATCTTTAAAAAAATTTCTCTTCTCTTGTAGATAAAAAAGAATTTTTACAGGGAATTATTTTATATTACACCGACCAAGGTTACACTAGTGTAACGTAAACTATCCTTTATAATATTTTTTATCTATAAGAGATGAAAAACTATTTTTGAGAGCATATTTTTTCGATTTTTGATACTTATTTGATAAGTTTCTGTAAAAAATCTATTTAAATACTGCCTGAAATATAAATTACCTTTGTGTAAAATTTGCAAAAGATAAGCTCAGTCGTTTCGGAACCTATGAGGAAGGAAATTACACACATACAAAATGGTTTTTATATAATAGTAGAGATTAATTTGTTGAAAACCGTCGTGGTTACTAGGAAAGACTCGGGCATGGATATAGTTTAGGCAAAGGTATTTGTTTTTACAAGACAGAATGCATAGAAAATGAGAGTTTCGTAATTTAATGCAAATACGACGTATTGCAAGCGACTCTCTTCAGTGGTAATTCTCGGTATATTAATACCGTTAAAAGAGTTCATATATCATGTATGCATAACGTGGCCGTTCTTCTGTAACGTTACAGTCCAAACTTCTTGGACCCACACGTTGTCTGGTACCGGCGCAAAGATACAAACAAATAAAAAAAAGAAATAAAAATCCGACTCAGCATTTGAGCAAATGAAATGGATTTATTCGTTCTTCCTCCAAAGTCCTGTCGCACGCACATGTACTTTTTAAAAGTCTCTGTTGACGGCACTTCACGCTTCAGCACTTTCTCATCCTCGACTTTCACCCGTCTATCTTGCTCAGTGCTCAACTTCTTTTTCTCTCTCCCCTTTCTTATGACGCAATCCCGCACATACTTAGTAATTTGCATACGTGCTTTAACGGCTGCTGGTGCTGCTAATATTTTAGCTAGCCATCTATGATACAGCTGTTGATGATTTTCTCACACGCACTTATATGCGCTCTGTTACATATGAGTGATTACCCACAATAATAACAAAAATACATTTTAAATTTAACTTTTGAAGAGTCCGACTTCTTTGATGAAGTCTAAGATTTAGTCGGGTTCCTGTCTTTAAGCGACGCTTTTAGAGTTTTTCGAGTTATAATATACAATGGTCCTGGATATGACCTTAAACTATATAATTATTAATTTTATTTTTATATTTATAATATGGCCAGAACAACCTAACTAAAACGTTCCGGTTATTTTAGTTTCGTATTCGCCCTAAATATCGGCTATCTTATTACTTAGATTTAAGACCAGTTTTAGGTTAATATTTTATTAAAAATGGAAATTAAGACTGACATTACCTTCATTGGTGCATGAAAATTTACTGAATTATACGAACCCAGTAAAATTCAGTATATTACAAGCAAGTATATATATATATATATATACATATATATATATATATATATATATATATATATATATATATATATATATATATATATGTATACTTGAAAGTATTGAAGTGAATTAGATTACGGACCTCTACCCTTGAATACTACATTTATCGAAAACGGATCAATTTTCGCAAACATTCGCTGCCTGCTTTTGAAATGGATATTACAAGAAACTCTCTGTTTTAACCCACATTCACCAACTTTCACACATTGTGGATATTAAACTTTTTTAAGAATTAATTCTACATTTGGATACCATTCATGATATTATTTTCTTTACATTCTATATTCTATGTCACTTAAAGGGATTTCACTTTTAATATTTTCTTTGTATGTGCTACTTAGCGAAATTATTGTTAGCCAATATTAATATTTTGCGAGAAAACTCATTGGTTAAGAATATTTAAATTTGTATTCTTTGATTCAAGCAATAAATTTTGAATTTTATTTGAAAATTGATCTTTGTAAATGAAATTTAAACATATGAACTAGAATATATATATATATATATATATATATATATATAGGGGGGGTATTATGAAGATTTTTTTCTCCATGATACAAGTGAAAACTTAATTGTAAACAAGTTTATGCAGTCATTATAACGTAGATTTTTTTTTTAATAAATACACATTTCTTGTTTTAAAACCGAAATCTTTCGGTGTGCCTAGCGGCTTCTTCAGTATAGAAACAGTTTGTGTTTTTGTTTTCTGTTTTTTTCGTGTCATTAGAAAAAACAGTTTCTTCAACGGTAATATTTTTGCTGCCAAAATTGAATTACGAACATTGTTTCCCTCCTGACGTATGATCACCGAAAAACTTTGATTTTTAAACAAATAATGTATTTTTAAGAATCTACCGTGTAATGTTTCATTAGAATACATTTATATATATATATATATATATATATATATATATATATATATATATATATATATATATATATTGTGTGTGTGTATGTAATCAGTGTACTGTCATTTAAACAAACGCTGTTAAATACAACAGAGAGCCTCGGTTTGAGTAAACCTTTTTTATCTGAAGATTTATTTCCTGCATAAATCGAAAGAATTTATATAAATCTCATGGGTAATTCGGAGTTAACCATGGTGCTGCTTTTCGTCTTTCCAAGAAGAAATCTTCAGGAATGGTTGTGTGAATATTATTTGCGTTGAGGACTAGTGTGATTTGCTTTTATAGGAACAGCGGTGACTGCGTGCGAAACAGTGAGTGTCCAGTGTGAAAGGTAGGGATGTCAAGTTTCAATTTACTGTATCACATTATAAAAGGATCCTAAAAAAGAGATAAACTAAAAATAAAAAAATACGAAAGAAAGGCATCAAACGCGGCGCAAAAATGATCTACGGGTTAAAAAAATAAATAAAAAAGATAGTGAGAAACTCACAGATCAGACTTTAACATGAGTTCAGATACAAGGAGTTAGTCAAATAGGACGGTTATGAAGAGTTATATATAAAATAACTCAAATGAAAGTTACTATTTTTTCGTTTTTATATTTTTTGTAGCAAATTTCAAAACCAATTTCTAATGTTAAAATAAAAAAACTCTAAAAATATGTTCATTCCAATAACATATTTATCAAATACACGATCTATTTCAATATTAATATGCAATTCAAATAAATTCCATAAATGTTGGTAATAATTGATGTAAAATGATTTTAATTTCTATTCTGTCAATCACAATTGCTTCACCATTTCATTTGGCATTTTTCTTGATCTGTTTTCAATGAGAGACAATTTAATCATAGTTTAATGTTGGTCTTTATTTTTCGAAAACTGTTGAATCTTTTAAGAGCTTCTTTCTTGGTTGCCGTCTATTATTTATTGAATGCCAATGGGTTTTATATACACGATAAAACCTTCTTAATACAACTTCTGATATGGAGAGTTTTATTGTGAATAGATGACGAAATAAATAAATAGCAAGATATAAATTGAAAAATGAAGGAAATATAGAAAAAAAAATTAAGTCGAATAATAACAGAATTACAACGAAAAATGGTAGAAATAACGGAGGAAACGAAAGAGCAATGATTCAAATTAAATAATGTTAAAAATAGAATATAACGAAGGAAAGGATAATTCCAACTCGAAATACAGAGCATAAGAAAAAGAAAGATATTGATTTATTTAATATCGGTAAATAAACTTCTTAAGGTCAGTTTTATAGAAAATATGGAGTGATCTGTTAACATCTTTCCGATTATTAATAATATTTGTTTGATTTTGTTAATTTTTATTTTCAATTTTATAATCATGGCAATAACACTGGGGCATAACAAATATCTGCTAAAAGTACGTTTCACAATGCACAGCAGATCATCATTTCAACAACATCAGGAGGCAGTTGTAGGAATTACGAAAACTATTATTGATAGGAATTTTGGGAATATTTGATGCTAGATATGTAAAAAACTTAAACAACCATATAAGTCAGTTACACTGCAGCTGGTGATCCTATAATACTTACACGCACATAGAATTCAATTCTTCCGATTATAGTTTCTTGAAGGTCCTCGATGAGGAAATTTAATATGTGGATTCCATGAAGTTTGAGAATCGAATGACCAAACAATAAACAATTTTTCTTGTGCTATCCGGAAAAAATATCAGCTTCATCGAAACATATTTGTTGATTACATTTTATTTCATATTCCTGATAGTTATTATTATTATTATTATTATTATTATTATTATTATTATTATTATTATTATTTCACTTATAATATCCGGTTGGTTGATTGCTTTTGTTTTACGGCATATCAACCCTTTTTAGGTTATTTAATGCCGAATCCAGTTATTTCTATTTAACCAACTAACAGGTACTACCACTCAGAGTCAGAGTGGACCTGGGAGCAATGGAAATTCAGGGGTGGCTCCACACTCCCCAAAGCCCGAAAGCTGGCTCCTTACCATCGGATATAGTTTAAGGTCATATCCAGTACCTATGATATCCGGACAGACTAACGTGGCTGAAGCATACGTTTAGCAAACTGTATTGTGTATTTTAACAACGAACTTCATCAATTAAGACACGAGACGCTCATCACGATAGTCATCAATTTCCATCACTAAGGTTATGGGAAGCTTTCGATGCTAAAGGAACGCAATTCCGCATGAGGGAATTAACTGATTTGATCAGTCTGATATTTTTCATGTAATAATCTGTAAATAGCACAGGAACTGTACAGCCAAACTTAATAAAACTAAATCGACTTAATGTTGAATGTAGTCGAGAACCTACTTAGCCTCACGATCAAACTAACGTGAGGTCATGGAGAGCAGGTGACTGATGTAGCATGGAAGCAAACAGATATAATTCTGTTCATGGTTCCTTATTTCGTTGTGCTGAACAGAAGATATCTCCCAGTACAATGGTCAGGACAATTGTCTAGTCTAGGCACTGCCCGAACATAGAGACACTGCAACTTACTGTCTGTACAACTGCAAAGACATCTACGTTAATGCGTCAAACTATTTATTTGAGAAATAGGTTGAATAGGGGCTGAATCAAGACACCTAGCAAGGAACGACAGCAAGAAACATATGTTGACAGTTTGAACACCTCGGAAACATCAAAAATTATGAGCAACAATGAATTCCTGAAGGCCTCGAGGGAGAAATAGATGGAGAGTCAGAGATGGGGGGAAAGCCATATATATATATATATATATATATATATATATATATAATTCGTATTCCTATTTGTTTATTTGTTTGTTTGTTTGTTCATAAGTTGATTAATATATACAAAATTCATTAGTTTATCTTATCATTCGTTCGTATATATAAACTATGATTTTTGCAAAATATAAGATTAAAGAGGTGACGTCATTTGCATATTACATTAAGTAAAATCGACTTTATCAAATAGCGGTGTATTAATTATTGTTTATAGTGAGAGAATTATTTTAAGTGTTCTATTTAAGTTTATTATTTAAATTTGATTTATATTAGTAATATGTTTATTTTAATTTATTTTACCGACATCGATTTTTTTATGAATCGGTTTGAGTTAGTTCCCTTAGGAACGAACGGTGTTCTTTTTTTTTGTTCTTGTTTTCTTTTTCGTGGATATTAAAAGTAAAAAGTTTCAAGCATTATTTTTGGGATTAGTTTAAATAAAGTAATTTCCGTGATTTCGCAATTAACGTTGTGGTCCAGTGAATTTTATTTTAAAATAAACAAACAATTCAATTCAACTACGATTCTTTATTTAAAACAAAAACAAAAAAAACTTTTATTTAGGTTTTTTTACCAGTTTTTTTCTTCGCATTTTTTGAAATCGTAACTATTTTTTTTTCTTTTAATAACTCATCATTTTTATAACATAAACATTTAGTTCACACAAATTCTACTTTGGTATTTTTTAAACTGAATTATTTACAGTTTGTTTTCGTTGCAGCAGACTGTAATCAAATCTTTCTAGACTGAGGTAGCATAAAAGAAATTCGCTTAAACTGGAATATAGTCATAAAATAACTTCTCTTCGTATCTGCCGAAATATAATGTGGAGAGTTTATCACGTACTTCTGCTTTTTTCGGGGTTGGGATTACATTTTCGTGTTTTCATTCGTTATTTTATCTTGGAAATTTTTTTTTGGGGGGGGGTAACGATGGAGTTGACATATAATAATGAAAAACTGCTCAATATTCTTAGTATAGCAGGTGTAGTCAAACTGAACTTCATGTCGATCCTGGCAACGCTGGGTATCCATGCTAGTGTGTATATATATATATATATATATATATATATATATATATATATATGCATATATATATAATCCGTTACGTTTTATATTTTAGAAGAACTCTCGTATTTCTATGTGTTTTTGTCAGTCGATCGAGTTATCAGTATAAAGTTTGTATTTCTGAATGAATTTCATTTTTTAACATTTTTTACAAAGTCAATATACACGACTATTGTAATCGTAGTCCAACATATATGACAAAAATTACAAGTCATACATTCATTGACTAAAAGCGACATTTTTTGGTCCGACAAGATTCAATTTCAAATGATATTTTCGTCAGTTTTTTCAGGATTCAGTTTGAAATAAAATTACTATCGCTAAACACGTAGATTGAACAGACGTATCTTAAGGATATCTGTTTTTGTTTTATGATTTAAACAAAAAAAATGTCGAAAAGTCTTAAACAACAGAAAGTTATGATTCCTTATTTTAATCACCATTTTTTGTTTGTTTTTTGTTTATATTTTATTATTATTTTTCACTTTTCATGCAATCTATTTTCCGCGGAAAAAATAGCTAGTCATAAAAGCTCTATAATAATTATGTAAAACACCATAATTAAATAAAAATATGCAAAAACTGTTGTGAACAACTTTATTCGAAATTACGTCGACGGTGGTCTGAAGATAATCGAAGGAGATCTCGAAAACAATAACTATAAAGGCGCGAAATAACGCCAAAATAGAATAATTTCTTCTCGCTTAAACGCTACGAATAAATACAATAAGATCTTCAAAATAGACCCACAAAGGAACCTTTTGAGTGGTTTGCTGTTAAAATAAGATGTGAAGAGTTATGTATTGTTGACTGCTTTTACAACTTCATTAGCATGGCAGCCATGTTTTTTTATTGTCTTTTAGAAAGCGCGGTTTTAGTTTGTGTTCCTACCGAACAAGGGATTCACAGTCAGAATAAACGTTCCATAATGGCTTACACTGATTAATAAGGAAAGAGAAAAGCCTATTCGCCAAAATCAAATAGCCTTATTCGAATAATATTACATTTCGATTTTGATATTTACGGATTCATTGTATTTTATTTTGTTCCATTTCATTGGCGCATTTTCTGCCATTGTATTATTTTTATCGCATTTTCAACTGTTTCTGCCGCGTTCTCTTTTGTAAGAACGATAGTCACTCTTTATTTATATCTCAAAATTTCAAGATGGCGACCGGAATGTTTAACCGCTATTCTCTTTGTCTTTGTTATTTGATAAGGCTGTTTTTGTTCTTTTCTTTTGTCGGGTAGAATTAGGGTGAAGAATGCAATTCGGAACATTGTAGTATATTGAATGGATAACAACAAAAAACGAACAATATATTTAGTCAAATTTAGTTATAAAAATGGCATTATTGTTTTCCCGCTTTTATTTGCATATTAAAAGAAAGTGTTTGTAGGAAGATACAACCAATCGGTCAGTCTATTCACTTTATTTTATGAAGAGATGTATGCAAGCGAAATATAAAACAACACGCATGCGATCATCTATTTGTTGCCACAACAGACAACCCTAACCCGGACGGAATACGTTTGATCGTAAATGACAAAAATCACAATATTAGCGTGAGAGCAATTTTGATGGCATCATCACACACACTGGTTCCCGTCAGATCAATGAAGTTAAGCGTTGTTGAGCCTGGCCAATACTTAAATGAGTGACCGTTTAGTAATGTAAGGTGCTGTATGCGCTCGAAGCCCGTAGAGAGGTGGGCGCCGCCATTCTTGCCTAAGACACCCTACATGAAATAATGCAATATCCCCACGATTCTGGAGGGTTAAGTGGCTCATCATCAATCTTAAAGCACCTGATGAGAGTTTATATATGCATCCAATCGTTAATCATAAATGTGTGTATCTATACATAACTACGAATAGCATCCTATAAAAACAAGATTAGGTGTGAAGCTCCCAAAATTCAGACAAATTATAACTTTATGAACCTGGGACGCAATGGATAAAAGCTGTGAGTAAGAATTTGGGAGATGAAACGGTGATATTTGGTTTACTTTTGACGGTCTATATTTTCGGATTTTGTCCTTTAACCCTCAACATCCATGTATGGTGTTTTTTTTCTGATAAATGGAGAAAATCGCTGTTTTCTGGTTGGGAATTTATTTATATAACACTTATCGTTAAATATATTATTTTTACTATTTTTTTACTAAAGTTTACCCCAACAAGGCAAATCGCCACTTGGACGTAAGGGGCTACTATCTGGGGTAATGCCTAGGACAGATAAAAAAAATTTTGGTTTACATTACATTTAAATTTCGGCATATCAATATAGTCACGGAAGCAGGTAACAGGAAGGGAATTCCAGAATCTAGCTATTCAAGGGAAGAAACTATTAGAGAAGAAATTTTTCTGGTATTTAAGGCCTTTAACAATGAAGGGGTGTGATTTTGTTTCTAATCGGGTTTGTCTGGGATATACACGTCAAAGAGCCATAAGTGCAACAAGTTCATCAGAGCACATTTCATTAAAATACTCATAAAACAAACAGAGGAATGCAACTTTTCGACAATGGGATGGGATGACGATGGTTCAGTGGTTAGTTACACGGACTGACAGCCTAATTGTTTCATGTTCGAATCCAGTTCGTTGCACAAAAATCACTTTCACTTTGGACTTTAGCAACGTTCACACTGTCTCTCCTGGAAAGTACCCTAATGCGTTTATAAAAAAATTCAGACTAGAAAATATCGGAGAAAACAATACCAATAACAAAACCTTCGGATTTATACGAAATCAATCACCTTTAAGTGGATTTTTAGCCCCGTATGCTGCATAATTTATCTGGAGCGAGTTCAATAAATATAGAAAATCCGTTTTAAGTTAGTATCTAGAAGAAAAACTATGAAGCTAAACCTAAGGGGAGGGAGGTCTCTCCAGTCTTCCTGTGACTCAAACAAATTACCGGTCTGCAAACCTAAATTGCTTAAGGAGTAGATAGGCACTGTCTATCGCCCAGCTTCCATACTCCTTCTTTGCTTATTAGCCAGGCGCAGAAGTACTATCACAGGCATTCGACAGAAACAATCAATGGTCGATTCTCGTTTCCTGACTAGGTCAATGAACGCCGTTTTCCCCTCTCCCGACACATGTCATCTCTCCAAACTGGGTACTTGGGAGTGCTTGAGTGCCATAATGCCAGTGCAATTAAATTGGATTGACCTTCATCTGATGGGTTAAGTATACCGGATTGACAGTTACTGGCTGCTGTTTCTGACTGTTAGTACAGGAGTCCTAACTCTTTAGTAGCGCTTAGAGCAGCTGCTCGATCAACAGTTGTATAATAGAATGTTTGTAGTGCCATGTCTCGCATAGAAAGGGGCCCTGAACTAGTAGATTAGAGGTCAGCTGATGGTCTACTTGTGTTGCGTGTCTGGTATTTTGCATAACCACTTAGCCGCAACCCTTACCTAAACTGAAACTCTTTAAAAAAATGACAGTACAATAAAAAAATTACGCTAAAAGCAGGCTTAAACTCAAAAAACCAACTTGCCTCCTCCCTTGAGGCTTGCATTTACGAACATCCGTGGGCTTAGAACTAATTTAGATGATGTTGAAGCATTTCTCCTAACAAACACCCCGGATATCTTAGCACTAAGTGAGACATACCTACACTCCTCCATACTCTTTAACTATTTTAACATTCCTTGATATCTCCCACTCTGCCGTAAGTACTCTGACAGACATATGCACGGGCTTGGAGTCTATATTCGAAACACCCTCCCCTTGACTAGAGAAACAAAACTAGAATCGGACGACCAAGCCTTTATGTGCTTTAGACTTAACATACAACATGACATTAGCTACTTTTATTTTCTGCACCGCTCTCCCTCGATCCAGGACTGTACCCTAATAAACAAAGTCTCTGAAAGCATAGATACAGCACTTTCCCTCGACACTAGCGTAAAGTGCGTGTATTTGATGACTTCGATGTCCACCACAGCAGCACAACACATAGCTTCTCTATATCTTATTCCCTATCACAGATGGTTATGTTTCCAACCCGTTTCCCAGACCAGCAAGAACAACACGGATCACTTCTAGATCTGTTGCTGACCACAGTTCCTAATGATTGTGTAATGAATACCCACAGCCCACTTGAGAACTCTGATCATGCAGTGATAATGGTTGAAATCACCCTAAACTCTAGAGCCAAAACTGAAGAGCAATTACCCTAAAACAACGAGATATTATAAAAAGGCTGGCTGGGAAGCCATCAGGGATCTCATCAGAGATGCCCCATGGGAAAATATATTTTCTCTTCCAGATGAACAGTGCGCAAATGAGACCACAGCAATTGAAGCACATGTTCCCACGCGCAAATTTTATAGCAAGCCCCACTCCCTCCAATGGTTTACTTATACTTGTGCAGCTGCCATCGAGCAAAGACAGCATGCGTACCTCGAAGATGAAGACGATCGCGGCCGTCCGACTGCGGTTGATGACGAACATTTGAAAGCCTTAATAGAAGCCGATCTTTGCAAAACCTCACGAAAAGTTGCTGTTGAATTCCAGGTCGACCACTTAACAGTCGTCTGACCTTTAAAATAAATAGGAATATCAAAAACGTTGGATAAATGGTTGCCGCATGAATTGAACGATAATCAAAAATATTGTCCTTCTGAGGAGTGTTCTACGCTCCTTTCTGCGTAACAAAATGACTCATTTCTCGAGCAGATTGTGGTGTGATCAGAAGTGGATGCTCTACGACAACCGGCGATGTTCAACACAGTGTTTAGATGCTGCAGAAACACCACAATACTTCCTGGTTATGGTGACTTTAGGATAATTGCGCCAAAACAGGAGGTAATTTCGCTAACTAAAAAAAAGGCTCTTAATATGCGTGGTTGCCAAAAGAGCACTTTTAGCTAGTTGGCACAATTACCCCGGATTTTCCGCAATTATATATATATATATATATATATGTGTGTGTGTGTGTGTGTGTGTGTGTGTATATATATACATATATATATAGATATAGATATATATATAGAGAGAGAGATATGTGTGTGTGTGTGTGTGTGTGTAATACTATGTTTTAATTAATTCCGCACTTTGTAAAATACGTGATCATCGATCTCTCATCGGAAGAGTGATTGATTGACAGGATGGATTCCTATTAAGTTTTGCAGATTATCCGACGAATTTGATATGTTGTCAGGCGAAATTGAACACAAATTCATTTAATTGTGTTTGAATGAAATTGAAAATTTCAAAGTCAGTTTAGTTTTTTGTTTATATTTCTGTTGATGTGTCCTTAAATTGCTATGAGGCGCCATGTCGGTCGGTCGGTTTCTCAGTCTGTCACGCCTACATTTAAAATAGAAGTTTTAATTACGATGCATCTTCAATTTCAGATACATCCGGAGCGCTCAATTATAGATCGGTCGGTTGATCTGTGAACTTCGAGGTGAAAATTATATTTTTACTAAAACAGGCATATTTTATAGACACAGCTGATAGAAAATATGGCGTCACATCTCTGTGAAAGGCTTCATTTCTCGGTTAGTTAGTCTGCTATGCATGTTTTTTACTGGGGAGAATCATCGCTTATCAAAGCACAAAGATGACTTAAGGATAAGGGTTAATGAGTGTCCAGTGAGACAACACAGTGATGATAGATAATGATGTTTACTCATTGTAAAGGACGGCTTAACAAAATGTTAACATTGGACTTGAAAACAGTCATGTTGTAGTCAATTGAAAAGCAGTTCAGTGCTATTCATCTCGCAATTACAGTTTCTATCGGTCTGTTGGGCTGTCGGGTTCAAAGTAAAAACAGTATATTTAGCTTATATTCCTCACGAATAATTGTGTGTGCAATTCCAACAGTGATATCAAACTGTGCACTTGTAAAGAGATGACGGCCTTTAACACATATATTTAATAAACTTTGATTAAGAGCTTTAGTCAAACCGATATACGCATAACTGTTCGAGAACTTGCTTCTGACGTAGACGGAACATGTACGATTATTTCCAACCACTTGAGAGAGATAGGAAAGACAAAAAAAAATTGATAAATCATTGCCTTACGAATTAAACGACGACCAAAAGGAACGTCGTTATGAAGTGCCATCTTCTCTTCTTTTATGAAACAAGAACGACCCGTTTCTCGACTGGGTTGTGACTTGCGATTAAAAGTGGTTTCTTTACGACAACTGGCGACGCTCAGCGTAGTGGTTAGATATTGACGAAGCTCCACGACACTTCCCGAAGCCAGAGTTACACCAAAAGAAGGTTATGCTGCGACCGGTTTCAACCGTTACAGATTTTTGAATAAAGGCGAAACCATAACAGCGGAGAATTACCGTCAACAAATAGATGAAATGTATCAGAAACTTCGACAAAAACACCCAGCATTAGTCAACAGAAAAGACCCAATTCTGCTTCACGAGAATACACGAGTGCACATTGATAAACCGACTTTGTAGAAGTTGAACGAATTGGGCTACGAAACTCTGTCTCATCCGTCATACTCTCCAGAGCTTTCACCTACCGACTACTAAATTTTTAAGTATCGCGATAATTTTTGGATGAGCAATGCTTAAAAAACTAAGCGATTACAAAATACGCCTTCAGCGACTTCATCGTCAACAGAACGCAAGGTTTTTGCGTTACTGACATAAATACACTTGTTTTGCGTTGGCAAAAGGGTGTTGATTCTGATGGTGCTTATTTCGATCAATATTTTTTTGTTTGAGCCTAGATATGTTCATCTGAATTTAAAAGTTACAAACTGCAACAACTTTCTTGCCAACCTGATAATAGACTCATAACGCGTATATGTAATTCATTCATAAAGCGTATATGTAATTCATTGATAACGCGTATATATAATTCATTCATAAAAGCGTATATGTAATTCATTCATAACGCGTATATGTAATTGATTTCTTTCATAATGCGTATATTTAATAAACGAATCTTATAATGTGTATATTAACATTTAACGAGTACATTTAATAAACTTATAACGCATATATTTATAAGACTCATCTAATCATAACGCATATATTTATAAAACTCAAATACTGTGCAAAGCTATATACTATTATTTAAGTAGCTAAATTGAAAGCAATATATCCTCAGTTAATTAGATGTTATAATTATTTATATTAATAAACGTACGATTAATATATTTAACCAAGTATTTTATCGTATTAGATGCATTAAATTAAGACAATTGAAAGGTTTATGTTTTTACACAGCTACAAAAAGCTAACAGTTAAACAAATAATGCATTATGGTTAAGGGGAAATATATTAATAAATTTATGAGAAAACTTTTTATTCACTTGTTGCATAATGAGGGTTGGGTAACGTTTAAACAAGCAAAAATGAGAATGCAAGTAAGAAGACTCCCAGGCATCAGCAGATGACCCGCAAGAATAACAAGAGATCGATCTAAATTTTGACTTCTGACACAAACGAAAAAAAAAACAAGTCAAAACAGTCTATTTTGAGATATGCAATCCTAATAATTTTGGAATAATGAACAGTCCAGTCACGAGTCGAGAGATGCCTCATACGAATCGGTCTAACGCCCGCCACCCTCCCCATCTCTATTCGCTCCCACTACATGCAATGTGTTTAAAAATGTGTGATTGTTTTTATAGCTAAAAAAATTGTCATTTATTTGATAAACACAGCAATGCTTCGGACACGCGTTTGGTGTCATTAAGATTACAGTTGAATAGAAAACAGAAAAACATACACCAATATGCTACACACTAATTGGTATTAGAATTGCTTATATTGCAGATGTAATCCTTATAATTTATAATCATACTAATTGTGGATCTATAGTTTGGTATCAAGTTTAAAGTCGATCAAATATTGGTCAGTATAAGTGGATATATTACTGCTGTCGCTTATGGTATGCTCTATTGTCTGTCTAGGAAAAAAGCAGTTGTTTGTTCTTGCTGTTCACCATCTGTGGACGTTACTGACTGTCCTTTCAACTTTCACTTTTGCTCAAATCAAGGCCTTCGAGTCTTTATGCGTGGCGGATGTACTGTAGATTCAGAGATAGCTTCGTTCAAGTAGCAATTCCGATCACTAGCAATGTAGTAGTTCCGTGACTATGCAAGGTCAAGATTTTCTTTGGTCACGGAACTGCTTCTTGATTTCAATCTGGTTCTTGGTTGTCCATTACAAAATAGAAGGTGTATTCTGTTGGTTTCGTATTTCTGGAGTTGGATTATCATATAGGGTATCATTTTTGATATGGTAAGGTGCCGTGATTCTACGGTATGCATTATGTAGTATATTGATTTTAAATACGACGATACAGTGCAAACTACAGCGGAATACTTCGTGGTAGTGTAACCAACTGCTAATGGTGTTATGCAAAATGTTTTAAAAACAGTTCTCCAATTGTTATTCTCGAGAATAGTCAGCTTAAAGTTAACTTTCAACATTGCTCTTTGAATGGTTCTGCCTAGATAGTGTCGAGTTTTCCTTTTGCTCAAAATATTTTGAGATTGAGTATACAGACCTTTTGTAACAGAGCGCGTATGAGCGCGTGGTAAAATATCAGCCAACGTCGAAGGTTGGGTGCCAAGCGATTGTATAGCAGCAGTAGTAGCAGCAGCGTTTTAACGCATATGCAAATTAGAAAGTGTGTGCAAGGTAACGTGATAAGAAACAAAAGCAAAAACACACCACGTGGTCAAAGGGCAAGCAAAGTCGACATCGAAGGGGATGGACGTGTGAAATGAAGAAAGTCCGCGTCGAAAACAATAGATATATAAGGTCAAAGACGAGAAATGGCTGGCTGTGGCAGGCGTGTGGTCGAGAAGAAAAGTGTACGGCGTTGGAGGTGGACGATGGCAAGAGACTGTTAAGCTGGTGTCGAGCCAAGTAAGAAAGAAAAACCGTAATAAACGAATTATGTTAAAAACGAGAGAAGGGCCGAGTTGGATTTATTTATTTTGTTTACTCCTTACAGACGGTGTCGAATGGCATGGGGGCCGGATAGCATGGGTAGAAAGGTTTGAACTGTAACGAACACTTTGTCCTATTAAGCTAGAAAGGAAAGTATAAGACAGGCTGTGCCTGTTTTTTTTTTTAATGTATTCGGGCGATATTTTGTATGTGCAGGGTATTCATTCCGCTCGATTACATGTAAAAATGTTGAACTTATTTGATTTTGTCTACATTTAATGCATTTGTTACGGATGCAGTTTGTCCCATTCATAGCATATCTTATTTTAGCTTTGGTGGGAAGGGCTGATCTACAGTTTATGTAAATATCTTTGCAACCGGTTTTCTAAAAGGAGTCGTGCGTACAGTCCTTCCTCGTTGATGCAAAGCATAAAATCTAGTAGTGAATTTATTAAACTTAGGTTCTTTCTGCTCGATATATATATATATATATATATATATATATATATATATATACAGCAGTCGACAGTTGGATGGCAAGCAATTGTATAACCAGCAATAGCAGTGCTTTATTATACATATATATATATATATATATATATATATATATATATATATATACACGTGGGAATAATGGAAATAGTATTCCGACAAAACAGAAATTAAAAAGAATAAACAGTTATGTGCTCATAAACGTTTCGTCTTTATTTCATTCAGAGGAAGTCTCGAAATAAAGAGGAAACGTTGATGAACACATAACACGGTTTGTTCCTTTTTATTTCTCTCTCTATCACTCTTTATATATATATATATATATATATATATATATATATATATATATATATAAACACACAAACATTCGTATAAATTTGTGTTTTTTGTGTATTGATATTCATATGTAAATTTTTTTTTTATTAGCATTTATTTGCTTTCCCACGAAAGCCAAATGTGACACAAGGTCGTTTTAATGCCAAGGAAAACCAGCCCCCCCCCAAAAAAAGAAGGGCAAACAGGGCATTCTGGTAGGGACCAAAAATAATAATTGTCAAAATACAGAGTGTTCCTCCTCCATCGACCGAGACAAATTAACTTAAGTGTAGCATCAAAACAGATACTACATTTTGATCTTGGCCCGAAGGCCAAGACCAACAGAAAAAAGCAAGCCTTTTTTCTATCAGTATTTATTTGCTTCCCCACGGATCAAAGCGTAGTATCTGTTCCGATCTACTCTTAAGATAATGTGTCTCGGTCAATGGATGGAGGGAAAACCCTCTATACTGGGACAATTATTTTGCCCTTCTTCCGAGATCTGGTCCCCCCCCACACACACACACCTTAAAAACGACCTCGTGTAACATTTTGCTTTCGTGGAGAAGTAAATGAATACTAATCCATCAAATAAAAAGCACGGTGATATTTATTAATATATTTAAACCATAATTCCGTTTTATCTTTGAGAAACTTTTAATATTCTAAAGGTGGCAGCTACATGCCCGCCATCTTTATTGCCGTTTTCACTCACGCGCTGATCATTACTTGTGTTACAAAACTTAATAAACGCTTAAAATTAGTTAAAACGCTAAAAATTCATCTAGGTAGGTAGAAGAGTAACTTATCTTTTGGGGGGTCAGATTTATTTGATATGTTTCTTGACTCTTTATTTGGTTTGCTGTCCATAGTAAAACATGCTTATTTTATATACTCAGTGGTATTTGTTTTCAACTGATATTTTTACCTGTCTTGTTGCTACGATATTAGGGACGTGTTTTAATGGAAAATTTTGTGTGATACTTTTAAGAGTAAGCCGTGACTCCCAGACGAAATCGCGATTTTTTGTCTCTTTTTAACTGGCGAAACTCCAGCCAGAAAGACGTGCATAGGGCGTTGTCCCCAAAGTAATGTATGCGCGCACAATGTAAGAAGATGCATCAAGACGATATAACTGTCTACCTTTCTGTCAGTCTTAATTTCCGTCACGCATAACCCATAACCCAGAAATGTTTTCGGAATATCTCTCTTTTTAAATAAACGTGTTTTTACGATTCAAAATCAGTGTTAGAATGCTTTTTCGTACAGGCCAACAATAATCTTGTTCACAACAATTAAATATGTTCATAATAGTTTCCTTTCTTCACTTCGTTGTTCATTAATTTTTAAAATAGTTGCAAGCGATGGTTGAGAAAGAAGTCGGAGAAGAGATGAAGACAGCATGGCACTCGGAAGAGAAACATAAAGAGAAGGGAAAAACTTTAAAATATAGATGTTACACATCGTTATAACCCTTTTGTTTTTTTTTTATTGCTCCTGGCAATGCCAGCTATACCTGATTATATATATATCTATATCTATCTATCTTTCTATCTATCTCTATATATATATGTATATATATGTGTGTGAGAGAGAGAGAGAAAGAGAGAGAGAGAATGTATGTGAAAACACTTTTCAACCTATATACTAAACGATTTTTATCTACAGACTTGAAATTTTGTATATAGAATAGTCACTTCTTAACATCTTTTCAAGCAGAAAAAATGGCTGCCAAGTGGTCAAAATTGAAAAATTATTACGGAAAGGGTGATCGTATTTATATTTTTTTATCAACTGTTTCATGAGATTTAAAAAACAGTTTTGAAAGATCGTGTCAAGCTGGTCTAATGGTTATCGTATTTAACTCAGTTAAAATAAAAACGAAATGTAATAAGTCCTCAGACGTCCCTCTCTCTCGTACAGTATATCGATACTCTGCGACTGACTGGGATAGCTTCCGTTAATTTATATCAGATCTACCTCTGCATTCCATGTTTAAATAGGATGTGTCCTCTACAGTATAAGACCTGACGAAATGGTTAATTGTAGGCATAGACCGTTTTATATCCTCAAAAAAATTCCAGCAAAAACCTAATAGCCAGCCGTGGTTCTCTCCGGAACGTGCTGCTGTCATTGCGCACAGAAATCACTTTTTCCATTGCTTCCAACGTAACAGATGAGACTAAAACCGATTTTAGGACTGCCAGTAACCACTGTAAAAGAGTAATGAAGAATGCTCGGTCCGTCAAGCCCAAATTGGCCGAACAGCGGGTTTGGAAAATATCAAACAGAATCCTGAACAGAAGCGTGTGCTCTATCACAACTATCATCAATGGGCCTGCGGTAATCTCGTCAGTATCAGACAAAACAAAACTCTTTGCAAAGAATTTTGCAGCAAATTCAACCCTATGAGACGAAGGCCGTCAACCTCCCGTATTTCCTCCTGTATCAGAAAACACGCTATGCTACATATAAATATATGTGCATAATGTCGCCCAGCTAATCACAAACCTTGATTCCAATAAAGCAACTGACCCTGATGACATTACAATTATAGTGCTCAAAAAGCTACCACCAGTACTAACACCCATACTTACAAAGCTGTTTACGCATTGTATCAAGATTAGTTGCTTCCAAACATTCTGGAAAATCTCATCAGCATGCCCAATATGTAAGAATTTAGGTGATCGGTCATCTCCCTCTCAGTACAGATCAATAAGTCTCCCGTGCCCCTGTGCATTATGAGTAACTTACTTGAATCTGTGTTAAATAGAGAAATAGTCAACCACCTAAGCAAAAATAACCTTTTTAGTGACATACAATATGGTTTCCGTTCTGCTAGATCTACAGCAGATGTGCTTACAGTTATTTCTCATATGATTAGCGAATCTCTCAATGGAGACTTCTTTCCTAGGGCAATTGCTCTTGACATATCAAAGGCCTTTGATAGGGTATGGCATAAAGGTCTATTCACAAGATCTGCAGATATGGTATTGCTGGAAATGTCTTTTCAATTATTAAATCATGTATCTCTGATAGGTTCATTAGGTAGTGGTTGATGGGCAGAAATCAGAAGCTCATAATATTAATGCTGGTTTCTCTCAGGGGTCCATCCTGGGTCCAACTCTCTTTCTGGTCTACATTAACAATCATTCAAATCACATCCTTAGATCAGTCGTAGACATTTTTGCTGACGGCACAACCATCTATGGTAGCACTTCAAAGGCCATAAACGACCAATTTCTCTCTGGTGCTCTTTTCCCTGATCTTGAGCATATGGTACAATGGTTAAAAAAAAGTGGCTGGTTACTTTTTATGTATCTAAAACGAAGCTTCTAGTTTTACATCATCGACGTTCTGATTGCCATCCGGCATCAACTGAAATAAATGGCTCTCGTCTTGGAGAGACTCTATGCGTCTTGGAGAGACTCTATGTTTGACATGCTTCTGGACTTGACCTTTACTCCTGACCTGAAATGGAATACGTACATCAAATCTGTTGCCAAGGTTGCTGGAAAATGGTTAGATCCTCTTATCGATCCAGTAGAGTTCTACCTGCTGATGCAATTCTCTACCTTTACAAGAGCCAGATACGTCCAAGGATTGAGTATTGCTGTCGCATCCGGGCAGGAGCTACTAAGAAGATCTTGCCTTGACAGAGTTCACCCTAGTGGAGGATGCCCTTTTCTCTTCCCTGCAACCTCTTCTCACAGAAGAGATGCTGGGATCCTATCTCTGTTTTATCGTTATTTTCATGGCAAATGCTCGTCTGAGCTCCAATCTATCGTCCCTCCTCGCAAAACATTCACGAGACACAAAACACTATCAATAATTTCCACAACTCTTTATCTGTACCTAAACCTAAACGTGGATTCCATGAACAAAGCTTCTTTCGTAGAACTGCATACCTGTGGAACTCTCTTCTGTTTACCTGCTTTTCACATGACTACAATATAGCCGTTTTCAAGTCCAATGTGAACAAGTTCTTGATGAGCCGTTTTTCTTAAGTAATCCAATTTTACAAAATTAACACTAGTAACAATTACTATGATATTGATCTTTCAACCACTGTACACTCTTTAACCTTTATCCTCGAGTGGCCTCTTAGCCTTGATAAGTGGTGATTCCCTTGTGAAAATCTCACTCTCTTTGATGTTTTGGTTTCAATATCAGCTGGAGTATTTTTTTTTACTTACAAGAAATGAACTGTTTAGAAAAAAAAACAATATTCGCATGGATTTTCAGTTTCTTTTCTGCTTTTTTATACTTCATTTTTTTAAAGGAATTTAACACCGCGTACATCTTCTAGTACATCTATAAAAGTGATAGTGTCTGTGTGTGTGTCTATGTGTGTGTCTGTGTGTGTGCGTGTGTGTCTGTGTCTGTGTGTCTGTGTCTGTGTGTATGTGTGTGTGTCTGTGTGTGTGTGCGTGTGTGTGTGTTTGTGTATGTGTGTGTGCGTGTGTGTGTCTGTGTGTGTGTCTGTGTGTGTGTTTGTGTGTGTGTGAGTGTGTGTGTGTGTGTGTCTGTATGTATGTGTGTGTGTCTGTGTGTGTGTGTCTGTGTGTCTGTGTGTGTGTCTGTGTGTGTCTGTGTGTGTGTATGTGTGTGTCTGTGTCTGTGTCTATGTGTGTGTCTGTGTGTTTGTGTGTGTGTCTGTGTGTGTGTCTGTGTGTGTCTGTGTGTGTGTGTGTATGTGTGTGTCTGTGTCTGTGTCTATGTCTGTGTGTGTGTCTGTGTGTGTGTCTGTGTGGGTGTCTGTGTGTGTGTCTGTGTGTGTCTGTGTGTGTGTGTCTGTGTGTGTATGTGTGTCTGTGTGTCTGTGTGTGTGTCTGTGTTTGTGTCTGTGTGTGTATGTGTGTCTGTGTGTGTCTGTGTGTGTGTATGCGTGTGTCTGTGTGTGTGTGTGTGTGTGTGTGTGAGGATACTCAACGATTTTTATCTACAAACTTAAAATTCGGTATATAGGATATTCAGACATGTGGAAAAGTTTTTTAATCCGCTTTATTCGGAGAAAAGAGTTGGTAAGGTGTAAAAATTAAACAAATTGGTACGTGGGAATAATCGGATTTTTCAATCCAAACAAGGCACTGCCACTTTGATGTAGGGGGCTAATACCTGGAACAGTAGTTGCAGGAATACTATGTAGGGAGTCGAGCATCAAGATGTCTATTCACATTACACTTGAACTAAAGTTGGGAATGCAGGAACCCGGAAGTGAGTTCCAGAGTCTAGCAGTTCTGGGGAAGTAACTGTTAGAGTAGAAGCCTTATTACATCTAGCTTCTTTGTGTAAAGAAAAAGATTCTTTTAGTTTTTGAAATGTTTAGAAAAACATAATATTCGCATGCACATACCTCAGTTCTGCATAAGTTAAAATATATTTGCATTTGCATATTTTATAACCGGGCAACGCCGGGCGGCCTGCTAGCATATATACATATATACTAGACTTGTTAAAGACGGGTATACCGCCCATAGACCTAGATTGGGTGCTATATGCCAACATTCTAAATTGGTTAAATATCGTTAAATTTGTGCTTGCTTTTCCATTGCATACTGGCCCCTATGAATACTTAACTGTATAATACTTAGTTCACTGTTGCTCATCATGAGAAAGGTCCCTACAAAATTTTAGCCCCATCGGCCCAGTAGTTTTCTATTAAACTTTTGCAATAAATGTAGTATTGTGGTGTGTTATTATTATTAATCCAAAACCGTGCATCGAACTGATTTAATAAGTTTGTTTTACCTTATCACGAAGGGGTTCATACACAATTTTAGTCCGATCGGCTCAGTTGTTTCCGAGGAAAAGTTGAACCGATGGACAGAAAGTCAGAATAAGAGAACTATGATGTCGATATTCTAAATAATGGCATTCTATTTACCATATAAATGTGGTAAATACGATGCCTAATTCATATTAATAGTCACTAATATGAAGATTCGGTTTTTCAAAACTATTAATGATTTCGATCTGCTGCTTCGCTCTGACCTTTATGCGTATAGATGCTAATGTTTGTGTGAGCGAGAATTATTTTATTGTAAAGCGATCTGTGTGAATGATTTCAATGGAAAACAAATGTAAAAACGTGTTTCCTTCGTTAAAAAGAAAAGAAAAACGCCACCAAAAACAAACAAGACGCGCTCTTTTTACTGCGTTAAAAAAACTCTAGTGAAAACTTCTACGCATGCGTATTGAAATTCAATAATGAGTGAGACGCGGAAAACGGGTCGGTTAGAAAATGAAACTTGAAGTCGGATGAGCTTTTTTGCGCGGGGAATTGGCGAGGAATTGAAAGCAAAACAAAAGAAAATGGGAAAACATTTGGAAACGCATCGACTGAGAAAGATGAGAAGCGAATCTGATTCACACGGTTTTCAACTCTTTGCGCCAGTTTTCGTTTTTGTTTTTCTGTGAAAAAAAAAACGTTTTTTTCTTTGAATTTAAAAAAAAAAAAAAATTAGCACAAGTTTGAAAGTATCATATCTAAAAGAGTGAGGTGATGACCAGAAAGTATCTGTAAGTAAACATATCTTTTACGAGGCTAAATTGATAGATAGATAGATAGATAGATAGATAGATAGATAGATAGATATATGGATAGATAGATGGATAACTGGTTGTAAAGTAAAGTTTACTAATGCTAATAATAATAAGGAAGGAAATTTAAAGCACGAATTTAATTTTTTTTTTTTTGCATAGTAGTCACCACTTATCAAGGTCCGGAAGCCACTCGGGGGTCAGGGTTATTGCATGTATAGTAATCAATGGGATAATATCGTAGTAATCGTTAGTAATGGAGATTTGATAAAATGTTTTACTTAAGGGGGCGGTTTATCAGGAATTTGTTTATGTTGGACATGAAGACATCCCAGTTGTAGTCAGGTGGGAAACAGGCTAACGGAAGAGAGTTCCACAGGCGTGCACTTCGAAGAAAGATGCTTTGTACATGGAATCTACGTTTTGATTTAGGCACAGATAAAGAGTGGGATAATTATTGACAGTGATTTAAGCTAGACGAGTGTTTATCGTGAAAGATTGGTGAGGGGACCAGAGTTTGAAACTCAGGCGAGCACTTGCCATGGTAATAACAATAAAACAAAGACAGGCTCGCAACGTCTCTTCTGTGGGAGAGAGGTTGCAGGGAAGGGAAAAGGGCATTCACCTCTAAGCCACGAAGTTTATTTTGTACTCTGTTAAGGCAGGATATGCTGTTTTTAGCAGCTCCTGCCCAGATGTGGCAGCAGTACTCTATCCTTGGACGTACTTGGCTTTTATATAGATAGAGAATTGCATCAGTAGTGAGATATCTTCTGGAGCGGTAGAAGGATCCCACCACCTTGGACGGATTTGGCTCGTTAACTCTGAGGAAAGATATATAGCGTTTGTTTGTTTTTTGTTTTTTTACGATAACGAACCTGAGGTAGCACTGAATACGTTGATGTAAGGGTTGTAAATTATTTACGATTAGCTGGACAGATTAAGAACAACAACTTTATATATTTTCGGTGACTTTTTGAACCACTGTTTCTTTTATAGAGCGCTGGCGTAAACGATTTCGCTTGCTGTTTGCTTAGCGTAATGTGAAGCTCTTTGTTTGTATATAAACAAATAAATCGAGGAGTTTAAAGTAACGGTCAAATTGTTTATGTAAATAGACATTTGAAGATTTCCTTTGTGGGCGCCGATTTAGTTGTATGTAGGATATTAGTGCCGACTATCAACTACATGGCAAGACTAGCACCCATCCCGAGCCAGGAATCGAACCTACAACCATCTTTGCATAAACGCTAAACAAGCACCTCGCGAGATCATTTACAATACCGCTATCTTTGTTTTATCGTTATTTCCATGCTCTACCCAAAATGCGGGCTTCAAAAAGACATTCACAGACAAAATGTTTCGTTGTATGACAGATTTTCAGGGCAACAAGACTAACGCCAATCCCGACACAGGAATCGAACCTACGACCATTTAAGTGGGGTTGGTTGAATTTGAATGGTAAGCATAGATCCGATGATATTTTCCATAAACCCAATGGTGGGCTGTCCATCTGTTAATTCCAAATCGTATAGAGATCTAGAATTTTTGCAACAGATAATACCAACGTATCTATGCTTACTGATGATTGATGCCTCCGTTCAGTCTAGAAAGACAAAATATACCCCCTGTTGGACCAGCTGCGCGTGGAATTGTGTGGCAAGGGTTGCGCAATCCTCACCCACATCTCTCCTGAATAGCCACTGCTTGAGTCCAGTGGCAAGAAGAAGTCCAGGACGACTGGAAACAATAGTGAGATAAGCGGAGAGCACATACGGCATCTGAAAGTCTCAAATAGTCATCCATCTGGTATTGACCAGGCTCATTATTGCTTAACTTCGGTGATCTGACGGGAACCGGTGTGTCAAACGTGATGATGCCGTATTATTCAAGTTTAAATCGATCTCACTATTTTGGGGATTTAGTTATTATTCTATTTTTATTTTTGTATTTGAGTTTGATATCCATTTTGATCTATACAGGGTGACCTTTCAAAAAAAAACAAAAGCTAAATGGATGCCATCTAGAAGATATGCTGTAGAACGGAGAAAAAAAAGGCCAAAGACCCTAATGTGTTGATGTGATGTTTTGAATATAATAAACTAGTTATGACCTAAGTTTCATTTCGTTCGGACAAAATATTAAAAAAAACGAGGCCTTATAAGAGTTGGGGCCCGTTTTTTTGGGTCACCCTGTATATTACTATATTATATTTAAAACATTACATCAGTCATGCTTTCAAAGTTTCAAACTATGTGCTAACCAGAAAACCTATATCTAGTATAGATAAATGTTATTTTGCTATGTTCCTTTGAATATAAGAGGTGTTTTTTGAAACCCGTTGATTATTAAAACAATCCCTTTTAATATGTATGACTTGTTGCGAATAATTACTGTTGCAAAATAATTATTTTTGTTTATATTCCTAATATTGAGAATATTTATAAGGTTAGGAGTGTCGTATAAAGATTAGTATTAATATTCATATATTATATTAAATCTTCCAAAATTCTATATTTTCTTAAATTTGAATTTCTGAACTATATATATATATATATATATATATATATATATATATATATATATACATATATATATATACATATATATATATATATCGTTTTGGTAAACTGTTGTTGTTTTTTAATCATTTTTAATTTGCTTAATAGTTTATGCTCGAAAAGAGATGGTATTGACATAATAATAACCGTTTATTTCTGCGTAAGGAAAAGGATCTGTAAAAAACATACCAAAATTTTAATTGCCTGGGGGAGCTGTTTTGCATTAAAAATAAATATTTGAATCTTGGAATGTAACTATATTGTTATTCTTTATATATATATATATATATATATATATATATATATATATATATATGTGTATTTATATATATATATATATATATATATATATATATATATATATATATATAAAGAGAGAGAGATGTGGGAAGAGAAAGGGTTGAATCCTTATTTTGTGATTGTAAAAATTTTACACGTACGTAATTGCTAAGTTTGCGATAGCTTAAATTTATCTTTTTTGTCGGGAATTTAAACGGCATGCTTTATTTTTACATTTTCATATATATATATATATATATATATATATATATATATATATATATTACAATAAAAATGCGAGCATGAAAAGTTATATGGTTAAGCTTAAACATGGAAAAGTAAAGGACTAGTTTTTTTTTTAAACTGGAAAAGGAGAGGACAAGGTATTCTAATGAAAATATAATAAATTTATAACTTAAAATATTGCAGAATTAAGAATTGATTATAAAATGTTATAAATCGAATTTAAAAAATCTTAATACTGCAATATTTTAAGGTATAAATTAATTATATTTTTACTAGAATATCTTGTCCTTTTTCTTCCAGTTTTAAAACCTAATCCTTTACTTTTCCATGTTTAAGCGTAACCACATTACTTTTCATTATCGCATTTTTTCATTGTAATCCATGATTATTCCATGCTTTCAATAAATTCACTTGTTCTTTGGTTAATTTCGGTCTAATCCCCCCCATGACCACATACGTAATACTCTCAATAAAATCCCCCAATTATCTTCTTTTCATGCTTTCTTTCTTTTTAAATTGTTACTTCTATTGTCGTGACAACAGTGAATTAGTAGCACCAGTAGTCGCTGAGGTAACATGTTTGCTATGGAAATCATAGTCATTAGTCTTGAAAGTGTCTAACAAACCAGCTGAAAGAAACTTGCAATTATAGCTTAGATTTATTTTTACACCATGATTGGATTAATAAACCCTATTTATGTCACATAAGGTATAACAGATGTCATATGTGTTGATAGTAAGCAATAAGTGACACTTTTCTTCGAAACAAATTTCTTAACGTTAACACATAGTCAAAACAGAAAAGATAAACTTGATAACCAATCGAAAGAACGGCAACATATTAACACGTTTCAGCCACACAAAACTGGTCTATCTGGAGAAGGTGAACCCAAGTGTACGCGTTGAAATGAAGGGTTAACAATAACACATAATAAGTAAAATAGAAGAATACTTACGCGTATGTCAGCAAATATTACATGTGACAAATATAAAAGCAATATCTATGGCATTTTCTGTAACACCTAAACTGAAACTCTTAAAAATGAAAATGACAGTACATTAAAAAATTACGCTCAAACCAGGTCAAAACTCAAACAAAACCAACCTGCCTTCTCCCTTGAAGCTTGGATTGACGAACATCTGTGAACTAATTGAAATGATGTTGAAGCATTTCTCCTAACAAATACCTCTGATATCTTAGCACTAAGTGAGACTAACCTACACTCCTCCATCTCCTCTTACTACTTTAACATGCTTAGATACCCCCACTCTGCCGTAAGGACTCTGACAGACATATGCATGGGCTTGCATTCGAAACACCCTTCTTTTGACTAGAGAAACTTAACTAGAATCGGACGATCAAGCCTTTATGTGCTTTAGACTTAACATGCAACACAACATAAGCTATTTTATTTTCTCCACCGCTCTCTCTCGACCCAGGACTGTACCCTAATAAACAGTATCTGAGAGCACTTTCCATCGACACTAGCGCACAAGTGCATGTATTTGGTGATTCAATGTGCAACACAGCAACTGGCTTGGATTTTCTACTTACACAGACGCAGCTGGTACCACTACACGTAATTTCTCTATATCTCATTCCCTATCACAGATGGTTAGGTTTCCAATTCGTTTCCCAGACCATCAAGAACAACACGCACCCCTTTTAGATCTGTTTCTGAAAACATTTCCCGATGATTGTGTAACGAATGCACACAGCCTTCTTGGTAACGCCGATCATGCAGTGGTAATGGTTGAAATCGTCCTAAACTCTAGAGCCAAAACTGAAGAGCCATTTCTTAAAACAATGAGATATTATAAAAAAGGCTGACTGGGAAACCATCAGGGACCTCATCAGGGACGCCCAATGGCAAAATATATTTTCACTTACTGCTGAACAGTGCGCAAATACGACCACTAAATGGTTCAAAACGGCAATTGAAGAACATGTTCCGACGCGCAAATTCTATAGCAAACCCCACTCTCCTCAATGGTTTACTTCTACTTGTGCAGCTGCCATAGCGCAAAGGCAGCATGCGTACCGCGGATTTAACCGACATGTCCAGTTCAAACAAACAGAAGTACATAAACGCCAGAAATAACTGTAAGAAAGAAATAGCAACAGCTAAGCTAGAATTTACTGAAACCTCCGAAAAACGAATCGAAGCACAGTAAATAGGAACCCGAGACTTCTGGAAAATCTAAAACAGTGTAGTAAATAATGGGCAATCAAAAATTCCCCCACTATCCAACAATCATAAGGCTGTTTGCTCTGCAACTGAGAAGGCTTACATGCTTGCAAGACGGTTTGCCTCAAACTCCTCAATGGACTCTTCTAACCACCCACTCCCTGACTTTCCTTTGCAAAAGCATATGGACCTGATCTCATCCCGGCTGTGCTATTAAAAAGTGCGCCGCCGAAGTAGCTCCAGTTCTCTCCAAACTCTACAAAAAATGCCTTAATGAATCTTGCTGCCTGCTGGAAAATTGCTTTTGTAGTACCAGTTTTCAAGAATACTGGCGAAAGAACTGACCCAGTAAATTATCGCCCCATTAGCCTCCTCCCACTTTTCGCCAAAATATTTGAGACCATAATTAACCAAGCTCTAATCCATCACCTTACAGATGCTAAACTTCTGACTCACCAACAATATGGATTTAGGCAAGCCCATTCCACAGCAGACATCCTAACTGTAATCTCAGAACGTATATACCAGTCACTGGACAAAGAGGGGGGTAGAGCGGTAGCTCTAGATATATCTAAGGCTTTTGACAGGGTATGGCATGAGGGTCTTCTCATGAAAATCAGATCATACGGCATCAAGAATACATAACGTAATTATATTATTCTTAGATAAGAGAAAAATACAGGTTGTCCTTGCCGGTTGTACATCTAAACAATATGATATAAATGTGGGAGTGCCTCCGGGGTCTATCCTTGGGCCACTATTATTCCCAATATTCATATATGACCTCCCTGACAAAATTGTCCGTGAGATGGGTATGTATGCTGACGACACCACGCTCTATAACAGACACGACAGGAAAACGAATGGACACATATCTACACAAATGGCAGCAAGACTAGAGGAAGACTTCCGATCCGTAGTGGAATGGAGACAAAAATGGATGGTCACCTTCAATGCTGCCAACACTTTACTTGTTTCCTTCAATAATTGCAAGAAACCTTCCCCACCGCCAATTGCAATGGTCAATGACTTTTTATCTGAAAGTACATCTTTTAAACTCCTCGGCCTAACGTTCACAGGAAACATGAGTTATAACAATTACATTGCGAACTATGCCAGGACGCTGCGAAGAAGGTGGGTTCTCTCTACCGTGCCAGAAAGCTATTAACGCCTGAAAGTATCCTATACCTCTATAAGGCCACCATTCGCCCATGTATGGAGTATTGTTGTCATATTTGGGCTGGTGCATCTGCCACTAGTCTCTCGCTCCTAGACAAGATTCAAAAGAGAGTCGCCAATCTGATAGGCCCTGAACTGTCATCTAAACTTCAGCCTCTTTCACATCGACGAAGTGTTGCATCCCTCTGCCTGTTATACAAGTACTTTAACGAACTGCAAGCACTTGTCCCCCTCAATGCTACATAAATGATCTTCCAAATCACTTCCTTAGATCATTCATAGACATTTTTGCTGGCGACGGTACCATTTATGGAAGCACATCAAAGGTCGTAAATTACTAAATTCTCCCTGATTCTCCTTTGATCTTGAGCATTTGGTACAATAGGGAAATAAATGGCTGGTCATTTTGATGCATCTAAAACCAGGTTTCTATCTTTAGATCATCAACGTTTTGATCCCCATCTGGAATCAATTGAAATGAATGGCTCCTATCTTTGAGAAGCTCCATGTTTTGATAAGCTTCTGGGCTTGACCTTTACTCCTTATCTGAAATGGAACATGTACATCAAATCCGTTGCCAAGTTCGCTGGAAAATGATGGGATCCTTCTATCGATCCAGTAATATCCCACGGCTAATGCAATTCTCTACCTATATAAGAGGCAGATACGTCCAGGTATGGACTATTGTTGCCATATTTAGGCAGGAGCTACCAGAAAAAACTTATCTTGCCTTGAAAGTTCAAAATAGATTCATAGAAAATGCCCTTTTCTCTTCTCTTCAGACTCTTTCTCACGGATGAGACGTTGCAAGCCTGTCTGCTTTATCGCTATTTTCATGGCAAGTGCTCGTCTGAGCTCCAATCTATTGTCCTCCCTCGCCAAACTTTCAGGAGAAACACTCGTCTAGCTGAAAACACTATCAATAATTTCCACGATTCTTTATCTGTGCCTAAATCTAAACGTAGATTCCAAGAACACAGCCTCATTCTTAGAACTGCACATCTGCGGAACTGCCTTCTGTTTCTCTGCTTTCCAGCTTACTACAATATGGTCGTCGTCAAGTCCAATGTAAACAACTTCTTGATAAGCCACCCCTCTTAATTTATCCAATTTACCAAATTTACACTACTAACGATTACTAAGATATTGTCCCTTATCCTCGTGTGGCCTCTAGTCCTTGATAAGTGGTGCCTTTTATGTAAAAAAATAACATCTGACAAGAAATAATGTCCAATTAATTTGCATAGAAGTGTTTATTTTTTATTCTATTTTCACCCCAAACAAGGCACAGTGCTACTTTGATGTAGGGGCTACTATCGAAATCATAATACTATGTAGGGAGTTGAGCAGTAAAATGTCTGTTCACGTTACATTTGAGCTTCTGCATGTCAGTACAGTTGGGAAAGCAGTAACCCGGAAGGGAGAGTCAAAATCTAGTAGTTCTGGGGGAGAAACTATTAGAGTAAAAGGCTTTCTTACATCTAGGGATTTCTACTGTGTAGGAGTGGGATTTGTTGCTTGTCGGGGATGTCGGTGGTACAAGTGCTTTTAGTTCGTCAGAGCATTCACCATTAAATTGCTTGTAGAACAGATAGAGGGATGCAACATTTCGTCGATGGAGACAGAATCTTAAGCTCCGGTGACTGGTCAGAATCTATCAGGTTGGCGACTCTCTTTTGAACTCTGTCCAGGAGTGAGACACTAGTAGCAGATGTACCAGCCCAAATGTGACAAATTATCTTGTTCCCAATTAAACACTTTGAACAATTGCCTTTAAATGAATTGCAAAAATATTATCA
This sequence comes from Euprymna scolopes, assembly GCF_053919585.1. NCBI lineage: Eukaryota > Metazoa > Mollusca > Cephalopoda > Sepiida > Sepiolidae > Euprymna > Euprymna scolopes. The sequence continues at coordinate 142,448,309 of NC_136494.1, forward strand.
TAAAAAATAAGAAAAAAGGAAAAGGAAATGACATATAAACGCTCACAGCTTCTTAATAGTCAAATCTCTTAATACAACTTCGCAATAAGAAACAAATATGAATTGAGAAAAAAACTTTCTTAGCTGAGCGGACGCAGAGTTGAAATTTGGTCAACCGGTACAAATCGTGATATACGCGTAATTATCCGCAACGACGAGATGTTGGGCACGAGGAGTTTGCAAGGTATTTTACTTAATTCTATGCAAGTCGTGGATATAGAATATATACAGTAATCAATTTGTATGATGCTTGAAGTTTGGAGTTTAAATTTTTCATCTGCTATATAAAGACAACTTTCAATTATTGACAATGAAATGTCAATCTGCTATCATTCAGAATTATCAAAAAACTTAAATATCTGTTAATTTAAAAATGACTTAAAATATTGTATAAGTTATACCCATACAAATATAAAAATGACTTGAAATGTATAAGTTATACCCATACAGATATAAAAATGACTTGAAATGTATGTTATACCCATACAATTTAAAAATGACTTGAAATGTTGTATAAATTATACCCATACAATTTAAAAATGACTTGAAATATTGCATAAGTTATACCCATACAAATTAAACAAAACAATTCAAATTAAATTCGTTACAACTTACTACAACGTGGAATGAAAATAGTCTCATTTCGCGAAATAAATAAAGGATTCATTTATATTATTTTATTTGTTCGAATTAAATTTGTTCATATATTTGATTTTATTCTTGCAATGTTTTCCCTAATGCCTATTATAGAGCGTTGTATCATCTGCAAATATATCCATCTCAGACACACTGTACTCAGAAAGGTCGTTCATAAATATCAGAAATAATAGAGGTGCCTGAGGAAGTTCAGCATTAATATTATGCTGTTTTCATGTATTATATAAGAAAACCTGGATTTTTTTTTTGTCTAAACATCGACTTATCTTTAGAATTCGCACAGTTAAAACTTATGACTTAATTTTCATTAGAAGCCCTTCATGCCATACTTTTTCAATAGCTTTCGGTATATCAAGGACTACAGCTCTGGCTTCCTCCGCCTTATCCAATGCACGATCTATTCAGTCACGGATAACGGTAAAATATTTGCAGTAGAACGGTATTATCTAAATCCATACTGTCGATTTGAGAGAAGATTAGCTTTTGTGAGATGATGGACTAGTGCTTTATTAATTAATGACTCAAAGATTTTAGGGAAAAGATGAGGAGACAAATAGGGCGATACTTATGTGGGCCATTTCCTTGACAAAAATTCTTATACAAAATAAAATATCAAGCTATTCATAGAATTTAATTTCGCCAGCTTTTCCTGTATTTTGCGTAAACGATTTTACTTACAATCTCTTATAATTCCATCAATCTATTAATAACAACTTCTGCTTTCGAAAAAGACGATATAATAAATAATAACTCGGATCTATAAAGCAATTAATTATAATGAGATTTCAGGAAATTAATTATTATAGTAATTTCCTAATCAATTTCTTTTTGACCTTTGTATGTGTCGATGCAAGCCGCTTATGTTCGATCATTATTTCGGTGGAAAGTTATCAGAGCGAATGATTTTAATGAAAAGAAAACTCCTTTTTTATGTTTTGTTTGTTTAAATGTGCTTCGTTCGTTTCAGCAAGAAACCAATAAAACACGACACATATTTTAATCGGATTAGAACATGCGGATTTTAACTAAAATGTACACACCAGCTCACTGAAAATACTCACACATGTCCATCACACACTCGCACACACATCCATTTAATATTTCGATTAATAAAGGTTTGTACAAACTACTCGATACTAACATGGCGATATTTCGATCTGTAGTTTAAAAAAAAGTAAGATCGCGACATAAAATAATATTAAACAAAAATGCTAAACCAAGTCTAAACCTTACAATCAGCATCTCGTCTCTTAAATATAACCCGTTGTTTTCAAGTACTACTCAACTAAACCCATGACAATCTTCCATTCGGCCTCCTTCCTCCGATTTTATTAACATATAGTCCGAAGACTTGAAAGAATCTATCGGAAATTAATGTTAAATATAGATTAATGATTAAGCCTTTTAACTGAAAACTTACAAACATTTTTAATGCTATTTTAATTTGATTTATAATTTTGAACCTTATGTTTCTTAATTTTACATATGAGCATCTAAAGACGTGACAAATTTTTCATCTGAGATCTTAGTTTTTCATAACTACAAATCAAAACATCCTCATGCCATATCTTCTGCCATGCATATATATATATATATATATATATATATATATATATATATATATATGTATTTTAATTCAATATAAACTCTGCAAATTATAATTTACAATTATTTATTATTCGACATGAAATATACATTGAAATCTTCCTTGCTCCATGGCGTTTCAAAGAATGGACCCTATCCTCAGAGGAAAGTAGTTATCAAAAAAAAATATTATCATTGATACTATAATGTTACTGGTTTGCACATAAATTGTAACACTACAAATTATGAGAGATTTCATATCTGTATAAAAGCTGATACTATAAAAACATATTCTATATGAAGTCCAGGCTCGATGAGAAAAGTTTAAATATGTGCTACAATGCAAAGGTTATGATGATTAGTCAGATGTATATAAATGCTCTATCTTTAATATTGAGCTTTTTGACTGGTTAGGAATATCCTATAAATATTAATATTCATATTTTTACTCGCTTTAAGGTTACGAAATTATTCCATTTGTAAATTTAAAAGTTTTTAATTAATTTATATATATATATATATATATATATATATATATATATATATATATGCAGGCGTACATATGCACATACATTTGCCCGGCAGAGCGGGCATGTATGTGTACCTGTGACCGTTTCTTTTAAGTATATATGTGTGTACGTGCGCATGTGTGTACTCGTGGCCACGACCGCTCGATTACCCTCTCCAAACAATTAACAACAAAATAAAAAATAAAAATAAATAAACCGAATAATAGCGAACATAAGCGAACATCCAACAGCTCAAGACATACTTACCAAGAAATCACCTCACCAACGACACGCTAAAAACGTTAACACTAAGGCTCGAATCCTTAAGTAACCCCCTCCCCCCACCCCCACATATTCCCCCTCCCCTCATGTATCCCTATGCCCTCAGCCACACCAGAAATGAACCTCTCAGACCCTCCCCCACAAGTTCCTTAAACCCCAAAACTAAAACATTATCGACATACCAAACGCCCCCACCTTCCCTCCTTGTTCCCTTCCTCTCTTTCTCTTCCGCCCTCCTCGCAAACCCCCCTGACCTCATTCACTCTTCCACTCTTTCATCCTAAAATAGCGAACATAAAAAGTCTGAGGACGCTACAGACGGCAAAAAAACCCGACCGTATAGCCGAAACAAATTGTAACGTAACAGAAAGATACGGTAATAAAAAATAAAACGCATATTTGCTCTACAACAGTATTGAGCACTTTCTTCAGTTTTTATTAATTACCATCTCCACTATATATATATGTGTGTGTGTGTGTATGTGTGTGTGTGCATACATATACATATATATATTTACATACATATAATAAAGAAGAACATTTATCTGGCAGCGTATATTCCTTTAATGTGATATCAAACTAGAAATTTTACTTTAAATACAATTGTTTTACGTGTCGATATATTCTGCGAACTTATGGCTAAGCTGCCTTCATAAAGAAACTAAATTATTTTGTCACATTTATAAAAAATAAGCATTTATTACAATTTATTACAATTAAATATTTAGTACAAATAAGTATTTTTTAAAATAAGTATTTATAAAAAATAAGTATTTATTACAAATAAGTATTTATTAAAAATAAGTAGTTATAAAAAGTTAGTAGTTATTAAAAATAAGTATTTATTAAAAATAAGTATTAATAAAAAATAAGTATTTATTAAAAATAAGTATTTAAGAAATAAGTATTTATTAAAAATAAGTAGTTATAAAAAATAAGTATTTACTAGAAATAAGTATTTATTAAAAATAAGTATTTATAAAAACTAAGTATTTATTAAAAATAAGTATTTAAGAAATAAGTATTTATAAAAAATAAGTATTTATTAAAAATAAGTATTTATTAAAAATAAGTATTTATTAAAAATAGGTAGTTATAAAAAGTTAGTATTTAGTTATTAAAAATATTTATATATTAAAAATTTGTATTTATTTTTAAAAAAGTATTTATTAAAAATAAGTATTTATTACAAATAAGGATTTATTATAAGTAAGTATTTATTACAAGTAAGTATTTATTAAAAATAGTATTTATTAAAATTGGTAGTTATTAAAAATAATATTAATTTAAAATATTTATTTATTAAAAAATAAGTATTTAATAAAAATAAGTATGTATTAAAAATAAGGATTTACTCAAATTTCCGTAAAATCTCTACGGATTTCGAGTAGTTTTCTATGTAAGTTATAATGTGATTGCTCCTCTTTGATATAGTCCATAAAGTAGACTTGAAAACGATGAAAGTGTAGAATATATGTTTGGTGAACAGACGCATTATTTTAATGTTGGGATTCGGAATGGATTTTTGTAAAGAACTTTTTCATTTTACTTTACGTGAGCATCAACTTCGCGATATTTTAGATATGTGTGAATCGGAATATTTTAACATAAAATAATGACAACAAATGCGCAATGTGGCAATGAAATGGGTTATTCAGAAAAAAATCTATTAAAAACATGTCATCAAAATATCCAAAAATGTTACTATTATAGTAAGAGTTTCACACTTGGAATGGCATTACAAAAATTAACAAATGCCAAATTTCCTGTAAACCCATAAAAAGTTTGCAGCAGATATAGGGTAGCCAACATTCTGATCCCTCATTTAATTAAAAATAAGTGTAACACGCCTTTTTTCCAAATTCTATGATATTTGTTTGGGAATCTGAATGAACCACATCTCCGCAGATGTGATAGGACCCATTAGAATAGTATTAACTATCCCGGACTGGTTTTGTAGGCGTGAAAATAAAAGAATAATTAAAGGTTAACCAAGGTTCGTTTTTGCAAAAAACAAAACTCATTAACTTTTTAGATTGCGATATTTTAGAAGATATGCTGGAAAAGAAATAGACTATACCTTAGACACTAGACATGAACAATTAACTGTATTTTTTAATTCAGCATGCTAATAGGATTCTAAATAACTTGAAAATTTTTGAAACACGGACAAATGTAATAAGCTGATCTTAAAATAATATTTGATAATTTGATACTAAGTATCAAGAATGCTTTCAGTAATTGAACAAAGATTCACATACGAATCGATCTAAACTTATCAAAAGACATTGTATAATTTGGTTCAAGGTTGAAAGCTGTCGACTATTAATTAAGAGGTTAAAGATTCAATATCTGCCTTTGGATTTGTGCTAAGTTAGTTGCATTTTAATACTGTGATACAGCGAAGCCGTCTCTCCCTCTTGTTTACTACATATATATATATATATATATATATATATATATATATATATATATATACAGAGAGAGAGAGAGAGGGGGGGGCAGAAAGCGAGAGAGAGACAGAGACAGAGAGTACAACAAATACATACTATTCATTTATTTGTGATACTTTACTATTCCTACGTCAAAAAGCATTTTACCTAATTGCTAGAGTGTAATATTACTTGCTCCACCAATGTGATACCCGTATACGGGAAAGCGACCTATATTTTAAATTACGAACACGTGTTTTCTATCTTACGTCTAAACAGCATGGCTAAAACAACGGAGATTGCAACCTAGAAGCCGAGAGACCGTTCTCGTCGTTCTACAACAGCGTCAACCCCAGCTAGTGGAAATATATCACTTTTTAATAGATGTTGTTTATTTGTTTTACTTTCTTTTCGATACTCAAACGTATTTGTCTATTTCTATAGAAAATACTTTGACCTTAAAGCTGGATAGAAATAATTCTCCCTCTTCGTCAATTAGGTGCCCTATATAGTGATCACATATATTTAAATATAATAATCCACACACACACACACACACACACACACACACACATACATATATATATATATACAGAGAGAGAGAGAGAGAGAGAGAGAGAGAGAGAAAGAGAGATAGAGAGTGTGTGTGTGTGTGTGTGTGTCCACATTGTTTGGCTACATTATGTAGCCAGACTTTGTGGACACCCTGTATATATGGAGAAATTTGGTGCTCTGATTCAAATGAAACTTAGAGAATTGCTAAAAAAGATGGCATCTCTCTCTTTCTTTCTCTCTCTCTCTCTCTATCTATCTCTCTCTCTCTCTATATATATATATATATATATGTATATATATGTATATATATATATATATTTATATATATATATATATATATATTCGTAGTAAAATCGAATATTGAAATTTGGTTCTATGTAACGAAATGACGTGAACATTTGAAAATTTTCGGAAGAGTATAATGCTATTCTATGGTAAAAATTTTATAACAATTGGTAAAAATAACCGATATTTTGAAACCAATTTGAAAACATGATCATATTTGTCTACATCGGTATATATAGTGTTTTAACAAGTCATCTTTAGTTTTGCTGCTTTGGGATGGATATTGCTTAGTGTTTTTTTTTGTTTTGTTGTCTCCCCTGTGACCTTGCCATATATATATATATATATATATATATATATATATATATATATATATATATACGTATTTGTGTGTGATAAAAACAAAATTTATTGGACCATTAATTTTTTACGCATGACTTTTAATCCATAGATTTTAAAGATAAATTTTCTCCTCAGAAAAACACAGCCAATAAAGCAACTTTTTAAAGAAAATTTTAATAATTGGAAAACGTTACATTTTTAATCGTTTGTAATCATAAACTATCCTTCAAAGTTCACCGCAAAACTACTCACAAAAATGAGTACATACATTTCTATTCACACCATAATAACAAAATAAATACAAGTATGATAATTGATTTTTTTTTTGCGCGCGCATTCAGAATTTGCAATCCAGAGTATCTGGATGAAGAATTCAAATACCATACAAACATTTTGAAAACCTTCCAATATCCTATACATTGCATATTTATTGCTAAGAGAAAAGCCATACAAATACTTTCCAGGATAAATAATCAAAAATCATACACACCAGACCTTTCTCATAAACAAACACCTTATTTTACCTACACACACCAATAATACAATAATTTGCAACAAACTAAACAAACTAGGAATTCCAATCATACAACCCACATCACAAACTATAAGACAAATATTGAAAACTACGAAACATCTCCAAAACAAATCAGTTTCCAATGCATTCCTATACACTATTCCTTGCGAAAATTGCCATCATAAATACGTTGGTGAAACCCAGCGTAAATTAGAAAAAAAGTCTCACTGAACATAAAAGAGATATAAAATAATAGCAATTCTCTAAGTTCATTATTCTCTCATTCATTGCAGCATAATCACACCTTTGACTTTAAACAAGCAAAATTTATTTCAAATAAACCACGCTAGAGACTTCTTGAATCAGCGCTTATCGCAAATTCAAGCACAATAAAACAACGTGCACGTTTCTATAATGTAGCGCCATTAATAAGTAAACTTTTATTAAAAGAACATAATTTAATTGTAGACACAGGTTAACCTTCTCACAACATAGAAACACCCCTGTAATAATTAATACATATAATTTCAATCAATAAATTACATAACAAAAAAAACTCATTTCATTTCTTTTACACATCTATATTTGAATTTTAACAGACATATTTTTCAGAAAGAATATTAACTGCGTTCATATCTTTGAAAACATATTAACGACTATATGACGTTATCAAAAATCTCCGTGTCTTTAACAACACAAGCCCCCCTCCTGTTTTGAATTTCCAAAGTCTTTTTTCCGTTTCTGAAATAGAACAGCGTCACACTTTGCACATGAAACATTTTCAAATATTTGTATTGGTGTTTTTATTTTCTTAATCTCATTTATCCAAAGGAAGTCTTGAAATACAGACAAAACGTTGATGAACATATAACTCGGTTTGTTTCTTTTTATTTTCTCTATTTTGTCGGAATAACATTTCTATTATTCTCATCATATATATATATATATATATATATATATATATGTATATATATACCTATGTTTATGTGTATGCATATATATATATATATATATATATATATATATATATATATATATATAGTTAAAAGAAAAATATCTCATTTATTCCAAATCCTCATTTATAAATAATTATAGATTGACGATCAAGCTAAAAGACTTAAACAAATATACAATGAAAGATTAACCTACTTGGGTTTTTTTTTCCAGTCTTCCATTGAAGTTTTTGTTTTTGTTTTTTTTTTACTTTCTTCTTATTGGTTTCTCGTTTCTATCATTTAACTTTTGTTGCTTTATATGTTTTACACGCCGACAAAATAGAAATATTATTGTTTTTTGATAATAGTTATTGTTTGTTTCTTTTTCTCATTTGACATTTAAATTTCATGCAACTTGATCTTAACAAGTCTTTACGATTTTGAAAAAAATTACAAATATATATATACATATACATAGATATATATGTGTGTGTGTATGTGTGTGTGTTCATGTGTGTGTGTGTATGTGTGTGGAAACCTTTAATGTTCGTTTCGTTTTGCTGTCTCTCTTTCGTCTTCGATATCGAACAGTTCTTCCAGAAATTCTAGACGAGTTGTTCATCAATTTCTATCAATTTATTTCAAATTGTTTTTATCGACTATCACAAAAATTTGTCAAATGAAATCCCTATTTCCTGTTTTTATTTTTTTAACGATTGATAGTGACTAAGTTGTTTATAATACGGACTGAACATCTGGGTCTACTAAATTCGAAGGAAGTAGATTGACAAGAAAGTTCTTGCTATTTTAACAAATGAACATATGACGGCTCAAACGAAAACGTTGATGTTTAAAAAAATGATGCTTGAAAAAGTGCAAATCGGTAGGGGAAAGGTCTGGAGAGTATGGTGGATGAGGCAGAGTGCCGTAGCTCAATTCGTTAAAAATTTGCAGGGTCGGTTTAGGAAGGTGCTGTCAGGCAATGTCGTAGAGGAGAATTGGGCCTTTTCTGTTGATAATGTTGGGTGTTGTTGAGGTTTCTGATGCATTTCATCCATTTGTTAACCGTACTTTTCCACCATAATCGTTTAATCCGTAATGGATAAGAGGAGTCGCAGACCATTAAACTGTCAACATTACCTTCTTTTGGGGCAGCTCTGGCTTCGGGAACACCCAACATTATCAACAGAAAAGGCCCAATTCTCCTCTACGACATTGCCTGACAGCACCTTCCTAAACCGACCCTGCAAATTTTTAACGAATTGAAGCTTCGTCGGCGTTTAACCACTGAGCTGAGTATTGCCGGATGTCGTAAAGAACCCAATTTTCATCTCAATTCACGACCCGCTGGAGAAACGAGTCGATTTTGTTACGTAAAATAAGGAAAAGGTATATTTCATAATAGCGTTCGTTTTGGTTATCGTTCAATTCCTGAGGCACTGATTTATCAAGTTTTGTAGTCTTTCCAATCTTTCTCAAGTGGGTGGAAATTCTCCTATATTTTACGTTTAATTCAGAAGAAATTCTCGAACGTGCGTAGATTGGCTTCGACTAAGGCTTGTAGTTGACCGGTGTTAACATTCGATGGCCGATCAGCAAGTTACATTTTTTTTAAAAAACATCGATGTATCATTGGTATGATTGTGCGCAAAACGTTTAGAAATATTACGTTCCAATGAGGATTGAAGCCGAGATTTTATATATATATATAAATATATATATATATATATATATATATATATATATATATATATATATATATACATGGGGATCACCACTTATCAAGGCCCGTAAGCCACTCGGGGATAAGGGTTATTTTGTATACAATAATCAATGGGATAATATCGTAGTAATAGTTGGTGTTGGAGATTTGATAAAGCGTCTTACTTAAGTGTGCGATTAATCAGGAATTTGTTTATGTTGGACTTGAAGACGTCCAAGTTGTAGTCAGGTGGGAAACAGGCAAACGGAAGAGAATTCCACAGGCGTGCACTTCTCAGAAACAAGCTATGTTCATGGAATCTACGTTTTGATTTAGGCACAGATAAAGAGTGGGGGAAATTACTGACAGTGGTTTTAGCTAGATGGGTGTTTATCATGAAGTATTGGGGAAGGGGAACCAAAGATTGGAGCTCTGACGAGCACTTGCCATGAAAATAATGATAAAAACAAAGACAGGCTCGCAACGTCTCTTCTGTGGGAGAAAGGTTGCAGGGAAGAGAAGAGAGCATCCCCCACTAAGCCACGAAGTCTATTTCGTACTTTGTCAAGGCAGGTCGGCTGTTTTTGAAGCTCTAGCCCAGATGTGGCAGCAGTTCTCCATCTTTGGACGTACTTGGCTTTTATAGAGATAGAGAATTGCATCAGTAGTGAGATATCTTCTGGAGCAGTAGAAGGATCCTACCATTTTCCCAGCGGCCCGGGCAACAGACTTTATATACGTGTTCCATTTCAGATCAGGAGTAAAGGTCAAACCCAGGAGCTTGTCAAAACATGAAGCCTCCCCAAGACGAGAGCCATCCATTTCAATTGATGCTAGATGATGAACAGAGCGTTGATGATGTAAAGTTAGGAGTTTGGTTTTAGATGCATTAAAAGTAACCAGCCATCACTTCCCCCACTGAACGACGCGCTCAAGATCAGAGGAGAGGGAATCAGAGAGAGCTTTGTCATTCACGGCCTTTGATGTGTTGCCGTAGATGGTCCTGTCATCAGCATAGATGTCAACGAATGATTTAAGTATGTGTTTTGGGAGATCATTGATGTAGATCAGGAAGAGAGTTGGGCCCAGGATGGACCCCTGGGGGAGTCCAGAATTATACTCTGGGTCTCAGATTTCTGCCCATCAACCACTACTCTTATGAACCTATCAGAGAGAAATGATTTAATTATTGCGAAAACATTTCCAGTTATACCGTTGCTGGAGATCTTGTGAAGTAGGCCCTTATGCCAAACCTTATCGAAGGCCTTTGATATGTCGAGAGCAATTATCTGTGCATGTGTATTCAAATCAATTATGATAACCGAAATGATCAATCGTGTTTTTTACCTTAGTTTAGTTTCGTATGTACAAACATGTATAATAGTGTATAATTTGTTGGTATTATTTTCATAATTATATATACACAAATTAGAATTAATAAACTTACTAATTATTAAATAGACCATTTTGGTAGAGGATCCATAAATTAATTCAAATTGTTAGTACGAATAATTGGGTTTATTAACTTTGTTAGATAAAAATTCAATATGGCGTAATGGAAATATACAAAGCTATCTGTAGCTTCTCTTCCAATTTTCGGATTTTAATCATGTCAAATCACATTTAATTTCCTTTTGACGGATAGAATGTTGTTATTTCTTCTGATGCGTTTAGGGCATAATAGATTCCATGATTGGTATAATAATAAAGTGATTGATTTTGCGCTACGAAACAGATACTATCAAGAATTTTATAAGTCAACTGAATCAAAAGAATTAATTATAAATGGTCAACATCATGAATTTTGGAATATAACCTTTTGTCATTTATTCTCTCTCTCTCGCTCTCTCTCTCTCTCTTTCTACATATATATATATATATATATATATATATATATATATATAGTGATTTCAAGGTTATGAGGGTGTTTGAAGAATGAGAACGATGTTACTTTTGTATTTAATATTTAATATTATATATTTTATGCGGTCCTCCGCTCTTGGTCACAAAAAAATATCGAAATGAAAATGAAATACGTTGAAAAGAAAAACTGGAAAATTCATTCCTTGCAACAATGTTCGAAAGAGTTCTCGCGTATTATTTTAGCCGTTTCTGGCAGAATAATGTTGTATTAATAATTAACGCAACAATATAAAATTTACTATGGAACAAGCATACAACTCCATCCCATTCTTAGACGTCACTGTTATAACAATAGAATATGTAAACCCTCCACAATCATACATTCCTCAAATTCTATAGCAGCAATCCGTTAAGCCTAAAAAAATCTAAATTTATAGTTCCTGCATACGAATACAGCACATATGATCGGACCCCCTAGGCTACATATCACGAAGCTTACGCAAGTGTTCATCAATAACCAATATCCCATTAAATATATTAAACTAGCCATAAAAACTAATAGAATTGATAGATTATGTATCCCCCAGTACAAACAAATACTAACAAACACATCCACCACCGCCAACACATAGATAAAATTACAACGCACCTTAAGAAAACTTAAAACAACTTTACAAATGACCCCGCTATTAAGCACATATTTTACCCTCCACCTATTAATGCTATACAACAACCACCCAATTTCAGCAATTCTCCCACAGGACACACAACAAGAGGGAAGGTATACATGCAATAAACCGCGATGCTCTATATTTACGTATATAAATGCAACATCCCTATTCAATATACCCGAAATATAAAAACTCATATATAACCGCCCCATCTTAACATATGACAGTTCGAATATCATATATTATATATATATTGCACTATTTGAAACAATGGAAGATATATTGAAGAAACTTTGACCCGTTTTTGATTCTACCTAAACAATCAGCAAATGACAATCAGACAAACATCTCCCACTCCACTATCAAGCCACTTCAATTTACCTGGACAAACAATAGACAATATTGGATGCCTCCTAATAGACTCTCAGCACTTTCCCATCAACAAAAGTACCAAAACAAAAAGTAAATATAATGGAGCATCCAATTTAACACACCGAAGAACGCACTTAACAAAGACTTCGGCCCTCGCAAATTATACAAATCGTTTCAAAAATATAGTTAATTAACGCAATCACTTACACCTACATATATATTTATACGTATGTAAAAACTTGTCGTTTTTCTATATTGATTTCAATATGTATAGTGCATCTTTTCGTTTTATAGCACACATATCATTTTATTTTGTTTCTTAAATTATTATTATTATTATTATTTTCGTCATACCTAACCTTCTATCCACATTATTTATATTATAACATATCCATTTATCTATATCCATTTAAATCTATATATATTATTGTTAGCTTAATATCTCTACTTGTTCATTCACTTTATTTTATGTATGTGTATGAATATGCATTAACATATTTGTTTAATAATATGCATATGCACCTATGCATGTGTATGTTGATATATGGATGTGTATACATATGTCTGTATATGTGTATATGTATTTATATATATGTTGTATGTATATGCCAATATCTATACATATATACATATATGTGTATGTGTGTGTGTGTTTGAATTGTGTATATGTATATGTTATAACGAGTAGGCTAGTAACTTGCTTGGTTATTTATTATTTTAAAGCCAATTCACCGTTGATTATAATTCATTTTATAGTAATGATAATTGAGTATATAGTAATGATTTGAAAATTTATTGAAAAAAAAACAATATGCCTTGGCCAACACCCGCTAGAATCGAAACCAGAACGTTTAAGTTTCCAGCTTTAATTATTATTAATCTCTCCAGTGTCGTTATCGTCTGAGGAAGCGCGAAGGGTTTCAGTTAAAAATTAAGCGAGTTTTAACTTTTCGTGTCCAATGTTGAGAATGCATGAAGATGACAGCAGGAGTAATGTTTTATTCGACATTTCTTTCTTTCAATGTTGGCGCCTTAGCAGCAATTGTCATCGGCTAAAAACCAAATCGAAAATATAAACAGTTTCAAATACCCCATATATAAAATTTGAACTCTGTAGATTCCAGAATTAATTGGTGGATTTTTAAGCCTATTCCTAGCTGCAAGATAAAATCTTTGAAGATCTAAGTCATGCATACGTGGTAATGCATTATTTTTAATGTGGCTGAATCTTTTGAAAAGTCTTTAAATAACTCGATATTAACAAAGCCAAAATATTGTAATGAATCTACTGAAAAGCAGTTTTATGTAGGATTTGCCGGGAAATTTCTTCTACAGTAAATTTACATGAAAATAATATTTTTTCTTATATTAAAGTTATTAAAAGTGTTTCAAATATAATATAATGTATAAAATACAAGCAAAGAGAAATTCTCAAATGCTCTCATCAGCGATTTATGTACCAATGAAACCTATTTTTCTCAAAGCTATATCAAAGTCATAAATCAACTTAACCTTAACTGCTTTATCTTCGCACCAGGAATATGCTTCTAAAAAAACGCAATTAATTTTGGAATATGCTTTAAAAAACGCAGTTAATTTTGGAATATGCTTTTAAGAAACGCAGATAATTTGGAAATATGCTTTTAAAAAAACGTAGTAAATTTTCGAATATGCTTTTAAAAAACGCAGTTAATTTGGGAATATGCTTTTAAAAAACGCAGTTAATTTTGGAATATGCTTTTAAAAATGCAGTTTATTTTGGAATATGCTTTTAAATAAACGCAGTTCATTTTGGAATATGCTTTTAAAAAAACGCAGCTTATTTTGGAATATGCTTTTACAAAAACGCAGTTAATTTTTGAATATGCTTTTAAAAAGCGCAGTTAATTTTGGAATATGCTTTTAAAAAAACGCAGTTAATTTTGGAATATGCTTAAAAAAAACGCAGTTAATTTTGGAATATGCTTTTTAAAAACTCAGTTTTTAAGAAAATGCAGTTAATTTGGAAATATGCTTTTATAACACGCAGTTAATTTTCGAATATGCTTTTAAAAAATGTAGTTAATTTTGGATCATTTTGGTAAATTTAATTGTAATTTTCATTATATATATATATATGTATATATATATATATATATATATATGTATATATATATACATACATTCATACATTATTTATTTGTTTATTAACTGTTTTCTCTTAGCATGTTTTATTAACTATTTGCTCTTATATATATATATATATATATATATAGAGAGAGAGAGAGAGAGAGAGAGAGAAAGAGAGAAAGAGAGAGGGGCAGCATATATACATATATGTGTACGTGTGTGTGTGTGTTTGAATTGTGTATATGTATATGTAATAACGAGTAGGCTAGTAACTTGCTTGGTTATTTATTATTTTAAAGCCAATTCACCGTTGATTATAATTCATTTTATAGTAATGATTATTCAGTATATAGTAATGATTTGAAAATTTATTGAAAAAAAAACAATATGCCTTGGCCAACACCCGCTAGAATCGAAACCAGAACGTTTAAGTTTCCAGCTTTAATTATTATTAATCTCTCCAGTGTTGTTATCGTCTGAGGAAGCGCCAAGTGTTTCAGTTAAAAATTAAGCGAGTTTTAACTTTTCGTGTCCAATGTTGAGAATGCATGAAGATGACAGCAGGAGTAATGTTTTATTCGACATTTCTTTCTTTCAATGTTGGCGCCTTAGCAGCAATTGTCGTCGGCTAAAAACCAAATCGAAAATATAAACAGTTTCAAATACCCCATATATAAAATTTTAATTCTGTAGATTCCAGAATTAATTGGTGGATTTTTAAGCCTATTCCTAGCTGCAAGATAAAATCTTTGAAGATCTAAGTCATGCATATGTGGTAATGCATTATTTTTAATGTGGCTGAATCTTTTGAAAAGTCTTTAAATAACTCGATATTCGCGAAGGCAAAATATTGTAATGAATCTACTGAAAAGCAGTTTTATGTAGGATTTGCCGGGAAATTTCTTCTACAGTAAATTTACATGAAAATAATATTTTTTCTTATATTAAAGTTATTAAAAGTGTTTCAAATATAATATAATATATAAAATACAAGCAAAGAGAAATTCTCAAATGCTCTCATCAGCGATTTATGTACCAATGAAACCTATTTTTCTCAAAGCTATATCAAAGTCATAAATCAACTTAACCGTAACTGCTTTATCTTCGCACCAGGAATATGCTTCTAAAAAAACGTAGTTAATTTTGGAATATGCTTTAAAAAACGCAGTTAATTTTGGAATATGCTTTTAAGAAACGCAGATAATTTGGAAATATGCTTTTAAAAAACGTAGTTAATTTTCGAATATGCTTTTAAAAAACGCAGTTAATTTGCGAATATGCTTTTAAAAAACGCAGTTAATTTTGGAATATGCTTTTAAAAAACGCAGTTAATTTTGGAATATGCTTTTAAATAAACGCAGTTAATTTTGGAATATGCTTTAAAAAAAACGCAGCTAATTTTGGAATATGCTTTTACAAAAACGCAGTTAATTTTTGAATATGCTTTTAAAAAGCGCAGTTAATTTTGGAATATGCTTTTAAAAAAACGCAGTTAATTTTGGAATATGCTTGAAAAAAACGCAGTTAATTTTGGAATATGCTTTTTAAAAACTCAGTTTTTAAAAAAATGCAGTTGAATTTGGAAATATGCTTTTATCACACGCAGTTAATTTTCGAATATGCTTTTAAAAAATGTAGTTAATTTTGGAATAAGCTTTTAAAAAACGCAGTTAATTTTAGAATATGCTTTTAAAAAAACGCAGTTATTTTTGGAATATGCTTTTAAAAAATGCAGTTAATTTTGGAATATGCTTTTAAAAAACGTAGTTAATTTTGTAATATGCTTTTAAAAAACGCATTTAATTTTATAATAAGCTTTTAAAATAACGCAGTAAATTTTGGAATATGCTTTTAAAAAACGCAGTTAATTTTTGAATATGCTTTAAAAACACAGTTAATTTTGGAATATGCTTTTAAAAAAACGCAGTTAATTTTGGAATATGCTTGAAAAAAACGCAGTTAATTTTGGAATATGCTTTTTAAAAACTCAGTTTCTAAAAAAATGCAGTTAATTTGGAAATATGCTTTTATTACACGCAGTTAATTTTCGAATATGCTTTTAAAAAATGTAGTTAATTTTGGAATAAGCTTTTAAAAAAACGCAGTTAATTTTAGAATATGCTTTTAAAAAAACGCAGTTAATTTTGGAATATGCTTTTAAAAAATGCAGTTAATTTTGGGATATGCTTTTAAAAAACGTAGTTAATTTTGTAATATGCTTTTAAAAAACGCATTTAATTTTATAATAAGCTTTTAAAATAACGCAGTTTATTTTGGAATATGCTTTAAAAAAACGCAGTATATTTTTGAATATGCTTTAAAAACACAGTTAATTTTGGAATATGCTTTTATAAAAACGCAGTGAATTTTGAAATATGCTTTAAAAAAACGCACTTAATTTTGGAATATTCTTTTTAAAAACGCAGTTAATTTTGGAATATGCTTTTAAAAAATGTAGTTAATTTTGGAATAAGCCTTTAAAAAAACGCAGTAAATTTTGGAATATGCTTTTAAAAAACGCACTTAACTTTGGAATATGCTTTTAAGAAACGCAGTTAATTTTGGAATATGCTTTTCAAAAGCACCGTTAATTTTGGAATATTTTTTTAAAAATGCAGTTAATTTTGGAATATGCTTTTAAACAACGTAGTTAATTTTGTAATAAGCTTTTAAAATAATGCAGTTAATTTTGGAATATGCTTTTAAAAAAACGCAGTTAATTTTGGAATATGCTTTTAAAAACACAGTTAATTTTTGGATATGCTTTTAAATAAACGCAGTTAATTTTGGAATATGCTTTTAAAAAAACGCAGTTAATTTTGGAATATGCTTTTAAAACACGCAGTTAATTTTGGAATATGCTTTTAAGAAACGCAGTTAATTTTTGAATATGCTTTTTAAAAAAACGCAGTTAACTTTGGAATATGCTTTTAAAAAACGCAGATAATTTTGGAATATGCTTTTAAAAAACGCAGTTAATTTTGGAATATGCTTTTAAAAAAACGCAGTTCATTTTGTAATATGCTTTAAAAAACACAGTTAATTTTGGAATATGCTTTTAAAAAAACGCAGTAAATTTTGGAATATGCTTTTAAGAAACGCAGTTAATTTAGGATTATACTTTTAAAAAACGCAGTTAATTTTGGAATATGCTTTTAAAAAACACAGTTAATGTTGGAATATGCTTTTAAATAAAAGCAATTAATGTTGGAATATGCTTTTAAAAAAACGAATTAATTTTGGAATATGCTTTTAAAGTACGCAGTTAATTTTAGAATATGCTTTTAAGAAACACAGTTAATGTTGGAATATGCTTTTAAATAAAAGCAATTAATTTTGGAATATGCTTTTAAAAAAACGAATTAATTTTGGAATATGCTTTTAAAATACGCAGTTAATTTTAGAATATGCTTTTAAGAAAGGCAGTTAATTTTGGAATAGGCTTTTCAAAAGCACCGTTAATTTTGGAATATGCTTTTAAAAAATGCAGTTTATTTTGGAATATGCTTTTAAAAAACGTAGTTAATTTTGTAATATGCTTTTAAAAAACGCATTTAATTTTGTAATAAGCTTTTAAAATAATGCAGTTAATTTTGGAATATGCTTTTAAAAAAACGCAGTTAATTTTGGAATATGCTTTTAAAAACACAGTTATTTTTGGAATATGCTTTTAAATAAACGCAGTTAATTTTGGAATATGCTTTTAAAAAACGGAATTAATTTTGGAATATGCTTTTGAAAAACGCAGTTAATTTTGGAATATGCTAATCATACGGCATTTCAATATTTAATTATATACATATATATATATATATATATATTATTTATCTGTTTATTTACTGTTTGCTCTTATATATATATATATATATATATATATATATATATATATATATATATATATATATATGAGCAAACAGTTAATGAAATATATTAAAAAAACACTTTGAAATGAGTTTAAAATATATTTAATCTGAAAAGGAAACATCTAGTGTTTCCTTTTCAGATTAAATATGTTGTTAACTCATTTCAAAGTGATTTTTAACATATTTCTTAAACTGTTGGCTCGTATTATAAGCTCTATTTCCTATTTGGTATAATCGAGCTTTATATCTGGCTGAGATAATTTTATAAATATTAATTCTTTAATATTTATAATTTACTTTAATTTTACCATCTTCGATCATTTTGGTAAATTTAATTGTAATTTTCATTATATATATATATATATATATATATATATATATGTATATATATATATACATAAATTCATACATTATTTATTTGTTTATTAACTGTTTTCTCTTAGCATGTTTTATTAACTATTTGCTCTTATATATATATATATAGAGAGAGAGAGAGAAAGAGAGAAAGAGAGAGGGGCAGCATATATACATATATGTGTACGTGTGTGTGTGTGTTTGAATTGTGTATATGTATATGTAATAAAGAGTAGGCTAGTTACTTGCTTGGTTATTTATTATTTTAAAGCCAATTCACCGTTGATTATAATTCATTTTATAATAATGATTATTCAGTATATAGTAATGATTTGAAAATTTATTGAAAAAAAAAACAATATGCCTTGGCCAACACCCGCTAGAATCGAAACCAGAACGTTTAAGTTTCCAGCTTTAATTATTATTAATCTCTCCAGTGTCGTTCTCGTCTGAGGAAGCGCCAATGGTTTCAGTTAAAAATTAAGCGAGTTTTAACTTTTCGTGTCCAATGTTGAGAATGCATGAAGATGACAGCAGGAGTAATGTTTTATTCGACATTTCTTTCTTTCAATGTTGGCGCCTTAGCAGCAATTGTCATCGGCTAAAAACCAAATCGAAAATATAAACAGTTTCAAATACCCCATATATAAAATTTGAACTCTGTAGATTCCAGAATTAATTGGTGGATTTTTAAGCCTATTCCTAGCTGCAAGATAAAATCTTTGAAGATCTAAGTCATGCATATGTGGTAATGCATTATTTTTAATGTGGCTGAATCTTTTGAAAAGTCTTTAAATAACTCGATATTCGCGAAGGCAAAATATTGTAATGAATCTACTGAAAAGCAGTTTTATGTAGGATTTGCCGGGAAATTTCTTCTACAGTAAATTTACATGAAAATAATATTTTTTTCTTATATTAAAGTTATTAAAAGTGTTTCAAATATTATATAATATATAAAATACAAGCAAACAGAAATTCTCAAATGCTCTCATCAGCGATTTATGTACCAATGAAACCTATTTTTCTCAAAGCTATATCGAAGTCATAAATCAACTTAACCGTAAATGCTTTATCTTCGCACCAGGAATATGCTTCTAAAAAAACGCAGTAAATTTTGGAATATGCTTTAAAAACGCAGTTAATTTTGGAATATGCATTCAAGAAACGCAGTTAATTTGGGAATATGCTTTTAAAAAACGCAGTTAATTTTGGAATATGCTTTTAAAAATGCAGTTAATTTTGGAATATGCTTTTAAAAAAACGCAGTTAATTTTGGAATATGCTTTTAAAAAAACGCAGCTAATTTTGGAATATTCTTGAAAAAAACGCAGTTAATTTTGGAATATGCTTTTAAAAAGCGCAAGTAATTTTGGAACATGCTTTTAAAAAAACGCAGTTAATTTTGGAATATGCTTTTAAAAAACACAGTTAATTTTGGAATATGCTTTTAAAAAAACGCAGTTAATTTTGGAATATGCTTGAAAAAAACGCAGTTAATTTTGGAATATGCTTTTTAAAAACTCAGTTAATTTTGGAATATGCTTTTAAAAAAATGCAGTTAATTTTGGAATAAGCTTTTAAAAAAACGCAGTTAATTTTGAAATATGCTTTTAAAAAACACAGTTAATTTTGGAATATGCTTTTAAAAAATGTTGTTAATTTTGGAATATGCTTTTAAAAAAACGCAATTAATTTTGGAATAAGCTTTTAAAAAACGCGATTAATTTTGCAATATGCTTTTAAAAAACGCAGTTAATTTTGGAATATGCTTTTAAAAAACACAGTTAATTTTGGAATATGCTTTTAAAAAACGCAGTTAATTTTGGAATATGCTTTTAAGAAACGCAGTTAATTTTGGAATATGCTTTTTAAAAAAACGCAGTTAACTTTGGAATATGCTTTTAAAAAACGCAATTTATTTTGGAATATCCTTTTAATAAAACGCAGTTAATTTTGTAATATGCTTTTAAAAAACACAGTTAATTTTGGAATATGTTTTTTAAAAAACGCAGTTAATTTTGGAATATGCTTTTTAAAAAACGCAGTTAATTTAGGAATATGCTTTTAAAAAACGCAGTTAATTTTGGAATATGCTTTTAAATAACACAGTTAATTTTGGAATATGCTTTTGAGAAACGCAGTTAATTTTGGAATATGCTTTTTAAAAAAACGCAGTTAATTTTGTAATATGCTTTTTAAAAACACAGTTAATTTTGTAATATGCTTTTAAAAACACACAGTTAATTTTGTAATATGCTTTTAAAAAACGCAGTTAATTTAGGATTGTGCTTTTAAAAAACGCAGTGACTTTTGAAATATGCTTTTAAAAAACGCAGTTAATTTTGGAATATGCTTTTAAAAAAACGGAATTAATTTTGGAATATGCTTTTAAGAAACGCAGATAATTTGGGAGTATGCTTTTAAAAAACGCAGTTAATTTTGGAATATGCTTTTAAATAAAAGCAGTTTATTTTGGAATATGCTTTTAAAAAACTCAGTTAATTTTGGAATATGCTCTTAAAAAACACAGTTAATTTTGGAATATGCTTATAAATAAAAGCAACTTATTTTGGAATATGCTTTTAAAAAAACGCAGTTAATTTTGGAATATGCTTTTATAATATGCAGTTAATTTTGGAATATGCTTTTAAGAGACGCAGTTAATTTTGGAATATGCTTTTAAGAAACGCAGTTAATTTTGGAATATGCTTTTGAAACAAGTAGTTATTTTTGGAATATGCTTTAAAAAAAACGCAGTTAATTTTGGAATATGCTTTAAAAAACGCAGTTAATTTTGTAATATGCTTTTATTCATTGTTTTGAATTTTACAACTGTTGTTGTATCCTTATCCATTCAACCATGGAGCATTTTTTTGCACCATCATTTCTAAATTTAATTTTCAGTTGATGTGCTAATAAGCAAAATTGATATTTACCCATATGTATTGTTGCTATAACATTTCGTCAGATGAGATGAGTCATTTTAGGTTTACAGTAATAACCTGATTTTTAAGTTTACAGTAGTAACCTGTAATCATACGGCATTTCAATATTTAATTATATATACATATATATATATATTATTTAGCTGTTTATTTACTGTTTGCTCTTATATATATATATATATATATATATATATATATATATACATACATATATATATATATATATACTAGCAATCGGTGCCCGGCGTTGCCCAGGTGTTTTGAGGTTAATGCTGAGAAAAAAAAAACGGTCAATTTTTTAAAACTTTGACCCCTATTATGACCTCTTAACATTTATTGTTTAGGGATCAAGTAAAGTTAATAAGTTAGATCCATGTCCAAGGAATCTATATCTAAAATATCACGTGTTTACTGTTTAGACCCAAAATTGTAGGAGGAGTTTGGTAGAGTTCTCAAAGGTCAAATCGTTGAATATTGACCACTTAATCGCCAAATTTCTGTCGAAAACCTATCACATCGATTTTCCCAAATCTCAGTACCCTGTTTATCAAATTTCGAATCTCTAGGCTTAAAATTGACAGAGTTTTAGCGTAGGGAAATGCACACAGACACACAGACACACACAGACACTTAAACATGTGTGTGGCATCCGTCAGTCGAAACGACTATGGATCAGCAGCGCCGTATTAAGATGTTGTTATAAACATAAACATCATATATATAAGGATAATAGTAGGCCATATATATAACAAAAGACCATTATTTACTCAAGTGAAAGGAAAACCCGGGGGAACTTTACCCAAAAATAAATCTATATTTTTTTTGTGTGTAATGATAGTCTTATAAGCGAGTAATTAATAATTCAGCCATCTTGATTCTTAACCAAACAGAAAGCGATAGCGAGGCCAAATTTCGCGAATTTGGCCTTTTTTTTAAAGCAGTTTGGCCTTCAAAATTTCTGTTTGGCCTTTTGCTTCACCGATGAAATCTGGAGACGCAACGGGAATTTTCGGCAAAAAAAAATGTTGTTACTATGCACATCTATGTAATGAAATACAATTTGTGGCAAAATTTCAGGAAAAACTAATGGATGGTTATCTCGCAATAGTCCGGACAATTCGCTAAATTATCTCGTCAAAACCTTAAATCTCGAATTTTTGTGCATTTTTTTTAGGGGGGGGGCTAATTTGGCATAATAGTGTCCATTTAATAGTATTATCTTGAAAAAATAAAAAAATAAGGAAAATTACCAAAAAAAAACAAACAAGAACAACAAAAGTGTGCCGTATTTTTAAAAGTTTTAATGCGTTGTTTTTATTTGCTTTTTTTATTTCATCGGTGAAGAAAATGGCCAAACAGAAATTTTGAAGGCCAAACTGCTTTAAAAAAAGGCCAAATTCGCGAAATTTGGCCTTCAAAATTTCTGTTTGGCCATTTTCTTCACCGATGAAATAAAAAAAGCAAATAAAAATAACGCATTAAAACTTTTTAAAATACGGCACACTTTTGTTGTTCTTGTTTGTTTTTTTTGGTAATTTTCCTTATTTTTTTATTTTTTCAAGATAATACTATTAAATAGGCACTATTATGCTAAATTAGCCCCCCCCCAAAAAAAAAATGCACAAAAAAACGAGTGAACGCGCGTATTTTTTTTTTTAGTTTAGTTTCATAATGGCGGCCGTGATGTCGGAGGTTCGATTGTTAGATTGTAAGTTAGTTTCGTATTTTTTTAAGTTGTAAATCGCAAGTTAGAAAAAAATTAAACCCTTCCAAGATGGACAATAAATAAAACCAAAATATTTTATGGTAAAGTTAAGAGCGTAAGAACTATACTTTTTTAGGAGGTGTGATTATTGGATTAACCAATCAGAAATCGTCTGTGGCACACACATCTCTGTTTTTATAGATATATAGATATATATATATATATATATATATATATATATATATATATATGAACAAACAGTTAATGAAATATGTTATAAAACACTTTGAAATGAGTTAAAAACATATTTAATGTGAAAAGGAAACATCTAGTGTTTCCTTTTCAGATTAAATATGTTTTTAACTCATTTCAAAGTGATTTTTAACATATTTCATTAACTGTTTGCTCGTATTATAAGCTCTATTTCCTATTTGGTATAATCGAGCTTTATATCTGGCTGAGATAATTTTATAAATATTAATTCTTTAATATTTATAATTTACTTTAATTTTACCATCTTGGATCATTTTGGTAAATTTAATTGTAATTTTCATTTTATATATATATATATATATATATATATATATATACATACATTATTTATTTGATTATTAACTGTTTTCTCTTAGCATGTTTCATTAACTATTTGCTCTTATATATATATATATATATATATATAGAGAGAGAGAGAGAGAGAGAGAGAGAAAGAGAGAAAGAGAGAGAGAGGCAGCATTTGTTTCATTCAAGCAAATATTATTAAATGCAACGGAGATTCTTTGTTTTATGATTTTTTTTTAATTATTGGATTTTCGTACGATGTTTTTTGTATCAAAATCAAAAAATATTAATAAAAGTTTCATAGCTGTTGCTGTCACGAGCGCTTTCGATTCGTCCACGAATCATCATCTGGTATTGAAGTAAAAGTGCGAAAGAGCGAAAATGAGAATTAAAAGTGAAAACTAAAATATACAATAAACAGCGATGAGTTAAAATATATAGAGTCGATGAAAAGTCGATTAAAAATATAGGTCGTTTAAAAATTCGTGTATTAAAATCAGCAAGTTCGTGGACACCGTTAACGAAGTTCATCTATTACGGACTATGCATTTTAGAACGTTACTGCTTTTCTCGAATGCGATATCATTTATAGTGGATTGAAGGGTTCTAATATATGACGCTTCAAGAATTTTTAATTTTTTTCATATTATTTTCATGTTGTATAATTTTTATGTTATCAACGAGGACCTTTCTAAGATTGGAAGGGGGACAGTTATGTTCTTTTTTCAAATGTTTATATATAGCACTGGTATTAACTAGGTGCATGGTTATTCGCCGAGACAACGTTGTCGTTGTATGCCCAATGTATGTATTATTTTCGGAGTTACATTGGACGAATCGAAAGCGCTCGTGACAACAACAACTATGGAACTTTTATTAATATTTTGATTTTGATATAAAAAAAAAGATTATATGGAAAATTGAAAAATTAAAAAAAAGAATAATAAAGCAAAGTGTTCCCGTTGCAGTTAATAATATTTGCTTGAACATATGTGTGTGTATGTGTGTGTGTATGTGTATGTGTGTGTGTGTGCTAAAAGGCTGCTCAGTTACGCTTAATTATTCATGCAGATTTTATATTTAATTTTAATTCATGCAGATGTCGAATTTATTATTGTGCAGTAAATAATATCTTATACAATATATCATAACGATTTTAAAAGTTTTCAAAAATACATGATTTGGGTGCCATCAACTATGACTGAAACAAAAACATATTGCTTTAAAGCCGTTTTTATTACTATTTGCACAATGTCAAGATGTATAAATGGAAGGCATTCATAGAAGACCACTTTAAGTTAACGCTTGGCAAGTTTCATTTTTTTTTTAATTTTTAATCCGTTAGCAACTATTTTTACCGGCTAAAGACAGATTTGAGTAAGTTCCACGAGTCTAAATCTCTTATAGATATCAAGTTTAAAATCTATAGACATAAAATTGGCAGAAGAGTTTTGTAGAGACTGTTCGTCGGGCAGGCAGACAATGTCATTTATACATAGAGAGAGATCGATGCATGTGTGTGTTTATGTCAGATTTGTTGTCTGCTTTCCTATAATTTTACACATGCGTGCCGCCTGGCCGGTCGCAGCCGTTTGTTTGACAATCATATTATTTGTAGTTTTTTTTAATCTTTCTTTATTATTTTTACGACGTTTGTTTGCAAAACACGCAAATATAAAAGTATATGAATCCAGGCAATTTAACTGCAGTAAACAGTGGTGGTGATTGAATCGTTTAATATACTAAAATAGCGAAATATAAATAGAAAGGAAAGATGGCGAGAAAGTCGTCAGATAAACAAATCAGCAGACCGGTATTTAAACGTTCAAAGATATTGGCGAAGTCAACAATAGTTATTTCCCTTTTGTCCACGAACGACAGAAATAGTTTTCCTTTGACTTATAACGTAGAAAGAATAGAAACTAAATTGATCATCATTTAGAATTACGCCCAATAAAACCTCATTAAACACAACTGTAATTATTGCTCTGATCTTTTACTAACTTGCAGGATTACCCGACGTTGCCAGGAGCTAAAATGCAACATATTTCTATTAAAACTTATGTCCCCTGCCTCTTTTTATATTTCTCTCTTCACCCTACCCCATCCCATTTCTCTTGGTTCTTTGTAAATACTACTCTCCCTTCTGTCTTGCCCGTTTCTCTCTAGTTTGACTCTCTCTCTCTCTCTCACACACACATACACACACACCACCACCACCACCCTCCTTAATATAATAGATTCCATATTTTTGCATAACACACAAATTAGTACATAATAAACTGACGGTAAAGCAAGTTAATCCTAAGAGAATGAATTTTATTCTAAATTGTTGATATCATATATCCAGGGCACTACTGATCAAGAAAACACCAACCTTGTGGTTCTTTACTTTGTAGTTTTTCTTCTAGCTGAACATATAAACACATATAGAAAACTGCCTTTATACGTTGGCATCCGTCAGACCAGAAGTATGTAGTTATGCCTGTAGAGGTTGCGGTTGAACACAATACTATATTTTATAAAAATAAATTATACTTACAATAGAATTATACTAGATGGATGTCCGGCGTTGCCCGTTATAACAATAAGCTTAAATATAATATTTTTATTTATGCAGCTTGCGTATGTATTATTATAGAATCAATCCTCTATTGAATATTATATATTACGAAAAAAATTGCCCGGGTGACCTATTCGCATTTTTTTTTTTAAATAAAAATACGATAATCTCGTTCATCAAATCCATCTGTGTGTGTTGACAATATCACATCAATTGATATTTGGGCTTGATGATGAATACCCTAGAAAAGTTACTTCCGGCTATTGTTCACTTTTAAAATATGATATGCGACGATTTTAAATGGTACCTCTTCTTTTATCGTAAATTGAACTCATTAATAAGAAAAAAATTTGAAATAAAATGATTAGATAGACCCGAGCACCATTCGATCTGTAGTCGAATCATTTACCACTGAGCTATATATCCTGATGACAGTAGTTCTTCTTTTTAAGAAGAAATGATTTGCTGAGAATCCAATATCATTTGATTTGCTAGGAATTATCTCCCTTGGCCGGTGAAACGTCAAATATTCTCCTGTAAAAATTCTTTCTTATCTCTAAAAATAAAAAGACTGCATTAAGGGTCGATTTTTTTCGATTTTCGATACTTATCGGATGAATTTCTGTAAAAAAAAATATCTAAGCTTCGTGTGAAATTTGCAAAAGGTAGACTCGACTGTTTCGCAATCTTTTATTACATATGCACCTCAAACAAGGCACATTGCCACTTTGATGTAGGGGGTACTATCTGGGGTAATATGTGGTGAGTTGGGCAGCAAGATGTCGGTTCACGTTGCACTTGAACTTCTGCATGTCAGTACAGTTGGGAAAGCAGGAACATGAAAGGGAATTCCAAAGTCTAGCGATTCTGAGGAAGAAACTACTGGAGTAGAAGGCTCTCTCGCATCTAGGGATCTCTACTGTGAATGGGTGGGGTTTAGCTGCTTGGGTTTTTCGGGGGCATTTACGTCGAGAGGGTACAAGTGCTTGCAGTCCGTCGGAACATTCGCTGTTAAAGTACTTGTAGAACAGGCAGTTAGATGCTACATTTACTCGATGGGACTGTGGCTGAAGCTTAGATGACAGTTCAGGACCTATTAAGTTGGCGACTCTCTTTTGAACCTTGTCTAGGAGCGAGAGACTAGTAGCAGATGCACCAGCCCAAATATGACAACAATACTCCATACATGTGCGAATGGTGGCCTTATAAAGGTACAGGATACTTTCCGGCGTTAGTAACTTTCTAGCACGGCAGAGAAAACCTACCTTTTTCGCAGCAATGTATTTGTTCCGATGTTTTAGGTGAGTCTAGTGTGGGGTTGGAGGCAAACCGACTAGCAAGCATGTTAACTTTCTCGGTTGTTGTGCAAACAACCTCATGATTGTTGGATAATAGGGGAATTGTTGATTGCCCATTATTTACTACACTGCTGTAGATTTTCCAGAAATCACGGTTACCTATATTCTGTGCTTCGATGCGCTTTTTTGGTAGTTTCAGCAAATTCTCTCTTAGCTCTCGCTATTTCTTTCTTACAGTTACTTCTGGCTTCTACATACTGTTTGAACTGGATTTATGTCGGTTACCTATGCGGTACGCATGCTGTCTTTGCGCAATGGCAGCTGCACAAGTAGAAGTAAACCATTGAGGAGAGTAGGGCTTGCTATACAATTTGCGCCTGGGAACATGTGCTTCAATTGCCGTTTTGAACCATTCAGTGACCGTATTAACGCACTGTTCAGCAGGAAGTGAAAAGATATTTCGCCATGGGGCGTCTCTGATGAGATCCCTGATGGCTTCCCAGTCAGCCTTTTTATAATATCTCATTGTTTTAAGAAATGGCTCTTCAGTTTTGTCTCTAGAGTTTGGGGCGATTTCAACCATTATCACTGCATGATCAGCATTCCCAAGTGAGCTGTGGACATTCGCAACACAATCATCGGGAACTGTTGTCAGAAACAGATCTAAAAGTGATGCATGTTGTTCTTGCTAGTCTGGGAAACGGGTTTGAAACGTAACCATCCGTGAGATATAGAGAAGCTATGTGTTGTGCTACCAACTGCGTCTGTGTAAGTAGAGAATCCAAGTCAGTTGCTGTGGTAGACATTGAAGTCACCAAATACATGCACTTGTGCGCTAGTGTCGATCCAAAGTGCTGTATCTCTGCTGTCTGAAACTTTGTTTATTAGGGTACAATCCTGGGTCGAGGGAGAGCGGAGAAAATAAAAGTAACTAATGTTATGTTGCATGTTAAGTCTAAAGCATATAAAGGCTTGATCGTCCGATTCAAGTTTTGTTTCTCTAGTCAAGGGGGGGTTTCGAATATAGACTCCAAGCCCGTGCATGTGTCTGTCAGAGTCCTTACGGCAGAGTGGGAGATATCCGGGCATGTTAAAGTAGTTAGAAGTATGAAAAAGGAACTCACACACACAGGCACTTTTATGTAGCAGTAGATAGTGAATAGGTGGATACCTGACATCTGGCTGCATGAACCCGAAACTATCATTTCTATTAATGTACTGTTGTATTGTTGTGCTCCATTCAGTTTGTGATACCATTTCAAACTAATGTACTAACTTTCAATGCACCATTCACGAAGTTGGTCTGTGTAGTATAAGCTTTATTTTTATAAGAATATACACCTTAACATTATCTTTTATCGGAAGAGAGTCAGTTACAAAGCATTACTTCCTTATTTTGGGGGATGAGGATAGTATCGGTTCTGTGATCGTGATAACACAATCGTTTGGATTCTATTAGAACTGATTTTCACTCAACATCTGTGATGGAAGACACACACTCATGCGATCTTCTGCTTAGAGTCTATTGAGCCGACTGACGGTTTTTATTATCGATTTGGATATTATTTCAGTGTCGAAATGTAACTGAGAAATTTTTAGCGATACATGACGATCTTAGGGTAAATATGTAGTTCTTTCCTTTCCCAATGCGTGTTCGGAACTATAGGCTCTACGGTTTACTAAACCTCGGCAAACTAATCAATAAAGGACGCTCAACTCCCAGCGGCTGTTAATAAGAAAGTGTACATTTGTTTTGCTATGACACCATCATAAATAACATAGGTGCCACTGTGTGTGTTGGAAATGTGTGCTGGATACACTCATGTGATTTGGTGTAGCAAAGATTACAAATCTCTAAACATCTAAACCAGAACCAAACTAAAATAAAACAACCAGCCTCCTCCCTTGAGGCTTGCATTTATACTAGCGTACAAGTAGATGTATTTATTGACTTTAATGCCCACCACTGTAATTATCTTGGTTTCTTTACTTACACAAGCGCAGCTTGTAGCATGACACACAGCTTCTTTGCATCTCATTCCGTATCACAGACAGGAACGTTTCCTACCCGTCTCCCAGGTAGACAAGATCAACAAGCCTCATTTCTATATCTATTTCTCACCACAGTTCCCGATGATTGTGAAAAGAATGCCCATAGCCCACTCGGAAAGGCTGATATCGCTGAGATAATGGTAGAAATTATCCTAAAATCTCAACCCAAAGCTGAAGAGCCATTACTAAAAACTACAACGTATTATAAAAAAAGAAGCTGACTGGGAAGCCATCAGGGATCTTATCAGAGATGCCCAATGGGGACACATCTTTTCTCTTCCTGCTGAATAGTGTGAAAATGAGACCAAAGCTGCAATTGAAGCACATGTTCCCACACAAACGTTCTACAGCAAAGCACACTCTCCCGAATTATCTATTTCTACTTGTGCAGCTACAATGGCTCAAAGGCAGCACGCATACCACAGTTTTATCCGACATAAATCCAGTATAGACAAAATTCTATAGTAGCTAGAAGTTGGTTACAAGAACAAATAGCAGCAGCTAAGAGAGAATACACTGAAATCACCAGAAAACGCATTGAAGCACAGAAATTAGGAAATCGTGACTTCTAGAAAATCTACAACACTAGTAAATAATGGACAATCAACAATTCCCCAACTATCCAACAATCATGAGATTGTTTGCACGGCAACCGAGAAGGCTAACATGCTTGCTAAGCGGTTTGCCTCAAATTCTACAGTGGACTCAGAAAACCACCCCCTTCCTGGTTTTCCTTTGCGGAAAGAAACCACATTAGATGATCTGCAAATCACCCCTTCTCAAGTACATGATATAATTAAAAAAAACCTAGGTACCTCAAAAGCATGTGGACCTGATCTCATTCCGGCTGTACTATTAAAAAAATGCTTCGCTGAGTTGCGATGGTTCAGTCCAAACTCTTTAACAAATGCTTTAACAAGTCTTTCTTTTCTGACTGCTAAAAAATTGCTTCTGTGGTACCAGATACGTCGAGGGCATTGCCACAACTGCTGCGAGGAAGATGGGATCTCTCTACCGTGCTAGAAAGTTGTTTACGCCTGAAACTGTCCTGTACCTTTACAAGGTCACCATTCGCCCATATATGTAGTATTGTTATATTTGAGCTGGTGTATCTGCTACTAGTCTCTCACTCCTAGACAGGGTTCAAAAGAGAGGTGACAAATTAATAGGTCCCGAACTGCCAGCTAGGCTTCAGTTTCTCTCCCGCCGACGAAATGTTACATCGCTCTGCCTGTTTTACACGTATTTTAATGGTGGATGCCCCGACAAACTACGAGTTCTCGTACCCCCTCGACTTAAATACCTCCGACAAACCCGACAAGCAGCAAAATCTCACCCCTGCACAGTAGAGATCACGAGATGCCAGAAAGTCTTCTACTCTAATAGTTTTTTCCCCTCGGATTGCTAGACTTCGGAATTTCCTTTTCGGATTCTTGTTTCCCCGACTGTATTGACATGCAGAAGTTCATGTGTAATGTGAACAGACATCCTGCTGCTCAACTCCCATTATAGTGTCCCTGCAATTATGTCCCAGATAGTAACCCTTTATATCAAAGTGGCACCGTGCGTTGTTTTGAGTGAAAATACAATAAAAAAAAGTACAAGAGTAAATGGTATTTTGCTTGAAGCCTTGCTGGTAAAGGAATATATGGAAGCCAAAACCAACGCGGAAAGGACCGGAACCATGAGAGTAAAGAAATGAAAAACAAACAAATAGAAGGGTACATTTGAGTAGAGAAATGTCTAACTGTTTATTCATCTATCATTCTTCACCTCGTTGTATAGTTATTTTGCAACCAAGTTGTAGTTATGTATATAAAATTCGTTGGTGGTATGGAACTTTGATTAATTTCGGGAGAAAAACACCGCCTTTTCAAAATGAAAACAAAAGTATATTCAAGATAATGATGTGCCTTTTTGGGGGATAGAGGTCAGGACCGCAGTGAGATGTGACTAGTTAAACCGTAGGTAGCTGGGGGTAATTTTATCTTATTTACTTATTTTTTTATTATAAACATTTATAGGTTATATATATATATTTTTATAATTTTGTTTAATTTATTATTATTATTATTATTATTATTATTGTTATTATTATTATTATTATTATTATTATTATTATTATTATTATTATTATTATTATTATTGTTTCAAACTAGTGACGTAGCTAAGATTTTTTCTTTTTTATTATAGTATCGCAGTAAAATGCACGTGGCCTATGGTGTAAGGGAGATAACTGTTTTTAACTTTATTTTATCTTTTTTATTATTATGTTTTTATACTAGTTGGTTATAAATATATTTTTGTTGTTGTTTATGTTTTTATTTTTTTAATTGTTTGTATTGGTGTTTAAGAGGTTAGCTGGGCTTGATTTCTGTATTTTTTTCAGTTTATTTTGTGGCTATAATATTCTTTCTTTGTTTACGTATATAGATATTTATTTATTGTTTATAATGTCCCAGTAAACTTCGGATAAATTATAGTATAAGGGAGATAACTCTGTTTGGCCTTATTTCTTTTACCTTTTTTTTGATTTTACTGACTTGTTATGAATATATTTTCATATATTTTCCTGGTTTGTATTTTAATTTTCTATTTTTTTATTATTTGTGTTAGTGTGGGGTCTAACTGGGTTTAAATTTTATGGATTTTATTATATATACTTTGTGGCTATAATATTCCTTCTTTATTTATGTGTATTGATATTTACTTTTTCCCCGTGTTTCTTTCTTCGAATTTATTACTTGTTAACTTGATATGGTCTATTTCTCCTTCACGTCTACTACAATCAATCTTCAATCATACACTTTCATGTCTCGATTATCTTGTTTTTCCTTATTTCATTAAGTTTTATTTATCTATTCTTACTGTTTTTTATAATATGAGGTGATCTAAAAACTGATACGTAAATATGAATGAGTTTACTGTTATTAATTCATAGGGTAATATTTTCTAGTGTCTATATATATGAAATCTAAAATGTATATATATATATATAAATGTGTGTATATATATATATATATATGTGCATTTTGTCCATCTGTGTGTATCAATATATGTATCTTATTATCTACCTTCTAACTCATACCATGTGCTCTTTGGTCTGTATCTATTTATATGTTCGGAATATGACCCCATCTCTAAGTTTACGTAATGCATCCTGTGGATGTTTAATTTTCTCTATACCTCATAGTCTATGCGTATGTAACTGTCTGTGGTTATTTTTTTTCGTTTTATATTCATTTTTTTTTTTAGATTATATATACTTTTATTTATATATTTTTTTATATTTTATAATTTGTATATTGTTCTTACTATGGGTTTTCTTATTATTAGAGGTCACAGGATAAAAGGAGAGCTCAGTTCCAGCCTGTTATTCAGGGAAGGTTTGTGTTTGGAAATTAGGAGTGCTTCAGCAATTCTAAGATTTCCAAGGTTTCTGACTGAGGCAAGGATACTGACGCGAATGTTATGTTGTGTGCTGTTGCATGAAATAATATGTTTGTTGATCCTTCTAAAAAGAAGGATACTGGGGAAACAAATGCTAACACTTATAATCATGACAGATATTTTTGTACATGGTAGTCACCACTTATCAAGGCCCGTAAGCCACTCGGGGATAAGGGTTATTGCGTGTGCAGTAATCAATGGGATATCGTAGTAATCGTTAGTAATGGAGAGTTGATAAATTGTTTTACTTAAGGGGGCGGTTTATCAGGAATTTGTTTATGTTGAACTTGAAGACATCCAAGTTGTAGTTAGGTAGGAAACAGGCAAACGGAACAGAGTTCCACAGGCGTGCACTTTTAAGACAGAAGCTTTGTTCATGGAATCTACGTTTTGATTTAGGCACAGATAAAGAGTGGGGGAAATTATTGACAGTGGTTTCAGATAGACGCGTGTTTTACGTGAAATATTGCCGAGAGGGGGACAGAGATTGGAGCTCAGACAAGCTATTTAACAATAATAACAAATTTCCTCTAGTTACTGTTGTTCTTAGTAATCGTGCTAATTCATCAGCCTTCGCCAAAGAGTTAATCTTTCTCTACCATATAAACTTGAAAATAGTGACTCTCAAACGCCAGCCTTATTACTATTTATGCTCTCACCCGTGACGTTGATTAATTGAAATGACTTTTTTCCACACCAACAAGCTTTTGCAGATCACTCACATATGAATGACCTTCTAATCATTGGTTGTTATTATAACGACCTCACAAGTACAGGCAAAATATGAAACAGTCAAGTCTACAAACGATTGGCGATTGGAGATTAAGCCAGTATTCAATTTAAGCAGAGAAAAATTAGTAGTTGTAGTCCGGAGGGAAGCAGGCAGACGGAACAGAGTTCCACAGGCGTGCAGTTCTAAGAAAGAAGCTTTGTCCATGGAATCCGCGTTTTGATTTAGGTACAGATATAGAGTGGGGGAAATTTTTCACAGTGGATTCAGCTAGACGCGTGTTTTTCGTGAAAGATTGGCGAGGGGGGACCAGAGATTGGAGTTCAGACGAGCACCTGCTATGGAAATAACGATAAAACAAGGATAGGCTCGCAACGTCTCTTATGTGGGAGAGAGGTTGCAGAGTAGAGAAAAGGGCATCCCCCACTAAGCCACGAAGTCTATTTTGTACTCTATCAAGGCAGGATAGGCTGTTTTTAGCAGCTCCTGCCCAGATATGGCAGCAATATTGCATCCTTGCGTTGGAATCAGATATTTACTGAATTATGTTAGCAATGGTGATTTTTTTAATCGGGAAATAACGGTTTGAACAATGGCGGTTGATGAAAAAAACGATTTCAGTTTTGTTCATTTTCTTGATGGTTTTTAATCTCATTATATATTAAATATCACAATCTATTAAATATGTTGTTTATAAAAGGAAATGTTAACTAAATAGAAAGGGGGGTCTTTCTTTCTCTTTATCTTAGTATATTAAACTCCGTCTTTCCAACGTATTCACTCTCTCCTAAATTTCTCTATAATTGTTTTCTCCACATTTTCTCGCTATCTCTTGCGCTGTATAAGTTTGTTATTTTTATTACTTTTTCTTTTTTTCTATTTTTCATCATTATGTGTGATTGGACTTTTCTCACCTACCGCCCTCTTTTTATCTTTGGCTTCTTTATTATATCCTATTTCTCTCTTAATCTTTCTCTAGTCTGTTTTTTTTTTGTTTCAAAAGCGGCAATCATTTTCCTAATTTAAATTGTAACGCGGTCGTTATTATTCTTCAACTGTGTCGTTACATTGTAACACGCAGACGCACACGTTGTATCTGAGGCAGTCGCAAAGGAACGAAAAAGGGAAGAAATTCGATTCTGCTTCAAGTATGTTTTCATGTTACATTCCAAACTAACGCGTTTTTCTTTTTTTTATTCACGTTCAACCCTTACAAAGCATATCGCTACTTGGACGTAAGGGGCTACTATTTTGGACCATATATATTAAAAATTAATAAAATGTTGGTATACATTACGTTGAAACTTCTGCATATCAGTACGCTTAGCCAATAAAATCGCAGGTATAAAAACGCTTAACCAGTGTAATCGCTGGTATCAAAACGCTAAACAAATAAATTTGAAGGTATAAAAACGCTTACCTAATGAAATCGCAGGTATAAAAACGCTTATCTAATATAATCGTAGGTATAAAAACGCTCAGCAAATGAAATCGCAGGTATCAAAATGAAATCACATCTACGAAAATGCTTAGCCAATGAAATCGCAATCATAAAAACGCTTAGCCAATAAAATCGAAGGTATCTTCACCAATGGAATCATAGGCATGAAAACGCCTAGCTAATGACATCGAATAATATAATAACGCTTAGTCAAAGAAATCGCAGGTATCAAAACGCTTAGCGAATGAAATAGCAGGTCTAAAAACACTTAGCCAATGGAATCGCAGGTATTCAAACTTTTAGCCAATGAAATAGCAGGTCTAAAAACGCTTAGCCAATGGAATCGCAGGTATTCAAACTTTTAGCCAATGAAATAGCAGGTCTAAAAACGCTTAGCCAATGGAATCGCAGGTATTCAAACTTTTAGCCAATGAAATAGCAGGTTTAAAAACGCTTCGCCAATGGAATCGCAGGTATTCAAACTTTTAGCCAATGGGATCGCAGGTATAAAAACGCTTAGCTACTGAAATCGCAGCAGCCAACAACTGAAAAACGGTATGTTCTGTTTATCAAATTAGATAAAAGTACAGAATAATAAGCAAATCGACTTCCCATGTTAAGAACGGCTTTCTAAATAATAACGGTATTTTGTTAGCACAGCCCGTAAACTGCAGAAAGACCTGTTTTGCATTGATAGTTCCATGCAATAACTGTTTTCGATTACAATGTCATGTTTTTCCCCCTTAATTTTTACTATTTGATAGCGTTTTAAACAGTGGCCATTTTTTTTTTTTCATTAAAAAAAATGAGTGTTCGCTCGGTGCCTTTTAAAAAGAGGTCTGTTTGGGGGGGGGCACGAATTTCAGCACATTTCAGCGATTTACGTAACTTAGAATATTCTGACGATAAATCAGTTCATATTCTGCATAAGCACCCATCTTGCACACGAGGTTTTCTAATCCTCAAAGATAATTAAAAAAAAATATGTGAGAAAATAATTCATGTTTTAATACATGAAGTGAACAAAAGATATGGAGAATACATACGGGGAACGTTCCAAAAGTAATGTTTCCTATTTTTATTCGGCCCGAATGGATCAG
This sequence comes from Euprymna scolopes, assembly GCF_053919585.1. NCBI lineage: Eukaryota > Metazoa > Mollusca > Cephalopoda > Sepiida > Sepiolidae > Euprymna > Euprymna scolopes. The sequence goes on from NC_136494.1 coordinate 142,485,222, forward strand.
AGGGGACTGTAAATTGCGTTATGATAATTGAACTTCATAACTTGAAAAGTTTCATTTCTTCGTTGCAAATATTGACGGTGTGAGAATCTAAGAAAGCAACTCTTGTAATAGATGAAACTTCATTGAATCTCTTCATGCAGAAAAAATTGAACTGATCAATATTCACCGGCGCCTGTTGAACGTTAACGAAGCCGATACAATTGATGACAGCACAGTTAGGAGATGGGCTCGTCGATTTATAATGGTTACAGAGATATAAGTGACAAAGCGCGCTCCGAACTTTTAAAGGGTGTCGAAGTGCATTGAGAATGGATGTGTCTACGTAGAAAAACAAATTCTAGAGAATCAAAGGTCACTTGTTTTAATAGTACCTTTCCCGTCTTTGTAGTTGTTCAACGTTATAGTTTTTAAGTAAAATCATAGGAGGCCTTAATTTTAGAACGAACATAATAGAATGTAATAAACCACAGACGAAACGTAAAAGAAAGATATGTAGTAGAATTTCTGGTAGCTGATGGTTGTCCCGTCCATAGATGCGTAGTCGATGATAACATGTTTCCATGATTATCTGTTTCTATCTTTCTATCTTTACTGTTTTGTTTTCACCAATTAGACACCGGTACATAAAATGAAAGAAATAAAACAAAATATATACTATTTATTTGTTTTTACACATGCAGTAATATATTACCACACAGTCATGAGCATATTTCACTCAGCGTATTACTGATAGCTACAGACCTCATCAGGCGATACAGATTATACGAAAGCAAAGTTTGGAAAATTTGCTTCGAATAGGCTGTCTCGCTTAAAGAGGTCTCTAGTTACTAGTGAATTGCTGATCGAAACATGTTCATGAGTGTGTAGCAATATATTATTGCGTATGTAATAACAAATAAGGAGTATACCCTGTCCTGCTTCGGACTTGAGCACTCTTGTATTAACATCGTTTAACTTTACTACTTACTTAACCTCTGGAAACGATAACCTCAGATTGTGTGTGTGTATATAATATATATATATATATATATATATATATATATATATATATATATATGTATATATGTGTGTATATGTGTGTATATGTATATATTAATATATAAATATATATATATATATATATATATATATATATAGATATATATATTTATTTATAATTTAACTCTATCACCATTTAATTTTCCCCCCTTGATCTTTCTTATTTATATTTATGTCTCGGCAATAGAGTGAAAAGCATATCTTATTTTTCTTTTATTAATATTATTGGAATGTTATCCTTTTTTCCCCCTTGTACACATTTTTGTCAATTATTTCATGGATTTCTGCCTTTGGATTATTTTGGACCATCTTCCGATTACGGGATTTCCTTGGATTTTACTTGTGCAAATAGAAATTCAATTAACTTTCTTGAAGTTATATATTTGGATTTTACCGTCACTGGATTATTTATCTTCCACCAGACTATCCATTCACGTATAATAACCTTTTTCTTTGCCATATTCCCCTGCTTCCCTTTTTTGTTTTCAAGTAAGATCTTTGACTTACTTGCTGTTTCATCAAATACTTTTGCATGCAAAATACGATCCCGCATTTTGCTAATTCCTACCCTCTGATGAGAAGGAAAGTATTTCTTCGAAACTCCGCGGATTAAGGACTATCCACTGATCTATTGTTTCCTTTTCAGATTAAATATGTTTTAACTCATTTCAAAGTGTTTTTAACATGTTTTATTAATATATTGCTCATATTATAAGCTCTATCTTCTATTTGGTTTTATTGACCTTTTACATCTGGCTGAGATAACCTTATAAATATTAATTCTTTAATATTTATAATATACTTTAATTTTAATATCTTGGATCATTTTGGTAAATTTAATTGTAATTTTTATTTTATTATAAGCTCCCGTTTGGTTGAGCTTTTTATTCTCTCCAGATATGTTTGAAAAGGAACACATTCCTCTGTCTGCCAAAAATATCCCTATTCCTACCCAACAGGAATATATCCACAAATTTGTTCTCGCTTTGAACACTTTCCTAAAAATATAAGGTGGAAGGCTTATCACTATTACTTAAGCATTAAAAATAAACTTAAGGCGCCTATTTTCTCTGAAGATCAACTTCACCCAGAAATCTATACAAATGAACTCCCTATCAACTCTCATAGAGAACAAAAGAAATTCGAAAGAATTGCTGCCAAATTTTATGGATTAAAAACCTCTGCCCACCCTAAATACAACCCTTACTTCGAGGAGTATGAGAATTCCATGTTAAATTTAGTCAAAAATATTAAATTTAAGAAACAAAAGCACCATTATAATCCGGTTACTCGAAAAATAAATAATTTTGCCGAAAAATTTAAAAAGAATAAACATATATTCGTCCCTGCTGATAAGACAAAAAAAATATTATAAACTTGACTATCCTACATATAAAAAACTTTTGTATAAAAGAATTGAATAATCTTATAAAATAGTCCCTCCTAAGACTTTAGATTCCATTAATTCTGAAGCTAAACTTTTAGTGACTTCTATGAACATTCATAACTTCACTGAAATAATTTCTCCGAGTACTCCTCGATTCACCCTCAAAGATCATAAACCTAATGTCTATGACAACCCCTCCATCAGATTGATCTGCCCATCTAACTTTGACTTAGGAGCTGTAAGCAAAAATATCTTAGATAGAATCATCCCTTCTATTATAGAAAAAGTAAATTTCCCTCTTTGGCTGAATTCAGATTCCGTAAGTAAATGGTCTGTCTCCCTTAAAAATAAACACCTCCTTAACTTCATAACCTTTGACATCCAAAATTATTATCAATCAATTTCTCCGATCCTTTTAAATAAGGCTCTTATCTTTGCTAAAAGAATTCTGACTTAACTAATTTAGAAATAAAATTAATTCTCCTAGCGAGAAAGTTCCTTATACAATTTAACAATAAGCTTTGGACTAGAAAGGATACCCCTGATAATTTTGACATCTTGATGGGTCCTTCTGACTCTGCAGAAGTTACCGATTTAGTGGGACTCTTCTTACTGAAAGAACTTAAATACCACTTTAAACATATCCAAGGGGGCCTTTATAGAGACGATGCCCTTTTTACTACAACAGCCAGGCAAAGAGAGTATAACAAAACAATTAACAAATTGCATAACTTCTTCAATAACTTTGGCCTTTCTATAATTATCGAACCTAACAAAAAAACTTCAAATTTTCTAGATGTTACACTTAATCTTAACACCGAAACTCATAGCCCCTATCATAAACCTAATCTTACGCTTTTATACGTACATAAATCTTCTAACCACCCCAACTCAATTATAACATCTATAGTACCAGCCGTCTCTAGAAGAAGTTCTGCTCTTTCTGTTGATAAATTTTTTTTTAACCAAAATGCTACTTTCTTCAATAATGCCTTATGGAACTCAGGACACAAGGAAAAGATTAAATAAAACAATTATGCTCCTCCTGTAGGCCGCCTTAAATCTGTAATCACACACAATATGACTCGTAAGAAACCAGTTCAAATAACAAGATCTGCCACTATCAATAACAAAGAACCAGTCTACATATATAATCCAAACCAAAATACTAATCGCAATACCTCTAACCCTCCCAGTCGCATCAGAAAAAAGAAAAATATTTGATTTAATCCTCCATTTAGCCTAAATGTCAAAACTAATATACCTAAGGAATTCTTCAACATTGTACAAAACCCTTTCAAATACCCACGCAGATATAGTTCTATTTTCAATAAAAATTCAATCAGGATTTTTTATTCAACAATGCCTAATTTAGCACAAAGAATCTTAACATCTAATAACAAAAAAATTAAATCAACCCAAAAAATCCCTTTCCCAATTAAACCTAAACTAACTGTAATTGTAATAAAAAACATCTTTGTCCACTAAATAATGATTGCATCCATAAAGATGTTATATATTCTTGCACTATTACTGAGATCCCACGCAATCCTCACATAACAGACACTAATATTTCGTCTTCAAGTTATTCTTCTTCCCATCCTCCATCTGATATAGTTACTAATCCAATACACCACTCGAGCAGCCCCTCCATCTACAATCATACAACTAGTAATAATGATGATAATAATAATAATAATAATAATAATAATATTAATGAGAATAATAATATTTCTCTTAAGAGCCATCCTAACACTAACAACACTCATTATCCCCTCCAAAATAGTCCCCATACAGACATTGTCCCACAATTTGTTGAACACTATGAACAAAATTCAAACCATTTAACTAATACATATCAGCAAATTAATATTAATACCAGACCTCGAGCTTTTAATAAAGTACATACATATATCGGCGCTACTTCAACATTAATTAAGAAAAGAGTATCAAACCACATTTCTTCTTTTAACAACCATAATTCTAATAATAACCAAGGAACTTCTCTAACCACTTTAATTAAAAAACTTAACTCTAACAATACTCCCTTCTCAATCAAATGGACTATCATAAAAAGTTTAAGTTTTATACTCCAGGCTCTAAGTCATGTCGCCTCCGCACAACCGAAGCTATAACTATAATTACTTCCCCTCAAAGTAACAATATAATAAATTCTAAAAATGAACTGATCTCTTTCTGTAAACATACGTCCAAATTTAATTATGGCAATTTTGAAATAACATAGTTATTACTTGTACCTTTTATATTGATATATAAAAAATTTTCTTTAACTTTTTCGTTTTTTCGACATACTTCTTAATACTTTATAATTTAATAATCCTTTATTTTAATTCTTTATTTCTTCTTTGCATGGCCGATTTTTATCTGCATTTTCTGCTTGATTCTTTAAACTTTCCTATCTATCTAATATATCAATCTACCCACACTTTCATATCTTGTATGTATATTTACTTATATTTTACTATATGCATTTACTTACTTTTTTCTTGCTTTTTCCTGAATTTGCAGATACCGGCCATCCTCTCCTCTTAAATAATTTTTATTTTTATTTTATATTTTATATTTTATTTTTTATTTATTCATTTATTGTTTATTTATTCTTTATTTTCTATTTATTTATTAATTTATTTATTTATTTTCCATTTAGTGTCTTCTAAAAACTCTTGCTGACATTTTTTAAGTGATGACCTGTACATTTCAGTTGACCTATATTATTTTGCCCTATATATTTTTTCGCGCTTTTTAACATTTCCTGTCTGGGTAATTTTGACTTTTGTTTCTCTATTTTCTATTTAACTCAATCACCATTTATTTTTCCCCCTGATCTTTCTTATTTATATTTATGTCTTGGCAGTAGAGTGAAAGCATATCTTATTTTTCTTTTATTAATATTATTGGAATTTTTTCCTTTTTTTCCATTGTACACATTTTTGAGAATTATTCCAAGGATTTCTGCCTTTGGATTATTTTGGACCATCTTCCGATTACGGGATTTCCTTGGATTTTACTTGTGCAAATGGAAATTCAATTAACTTTCTTGAAGTTATACATTTGGATTTTACCGTCACTGGATTATTTATCTTCCACCAGACTATCCATTCACGTATAATAACCTTTTTCTTTGCCATATTCCCCTGCTTCCCTTTTTTGTTATCAAGTAAGATCTTTGACTTACTTGCTGTTTCATCAAATACTTTTGCATGCAAAATACGATCCCGCATTTTGCTAATTCCTACCCTCTGATGAGAAGGAAAGTATTTCTTCGAAACTCCGCGGATTAAGGACTATCCACGTATCAAGTGTTTCCTTTTCAGATTAAATATGTTTTAACTCATTTCAAAGTGTTTTTAACATGTTTTCTTAATTGTTTAGAGATTCATTTAAACGTGAAGATTTAATCAGTTGCTCCATTATGTGTCACAGGAGACTTCCTGCTTGTGATATACTGAACACGTAGCTGTAATTAAATCTTCGGCAACTTTTCCGATTTTATATGTCAGCTAAACTTGTCCATTTTCCATATGCTTTTAAAACATTTACATTCTATTTTGCTGCATAATAACAAATGACAAAAGGTCATTCGATGGAGAAGGCTCCAGAATGAAACGACCAAATATTTCTTTTACACAGTGGTCACCACTTATCAAGGCCCGGAAGCCACTCAGGGACAAATATTCGAAGAGATGAAACAAAAACGGAAATTAAATTATTCCCAAACCATTCTTCTATCTTTCCATAAATTAGACGTGTGACTAATTTATCAACATAAAAGGACAGTAAGATCTATTAGACTGTTGAGCACGTTTTGGACGGGACTGCTTATGAGCAGATTACGACTAGATTGTCTTCAAATCCATATATAGAACCATCTTCAAATCCTATATGGAACCATCTTGACAATTATTCCATCTAATTAACACTTACCATTTAGTTGTATCTGGCCTGAGTAAGTGATGATGCTTTTAGTTAAAACGAGTTATGTATGAAATATATATGCTAATACACAGATAGAGTTTCAGTTTCATACAACAATAATCTATCTCAGTTGACGTTTTTTATTTAAAATATCCGTTATTGCAAATTGCTTAATCTATCTTTAAAATACGGGAAATGCTAATTATCGCCCACTGTTTTTTTTTCTTGGAATGAAATGGAAACAAATATCAAATCTTTCTCGCGTTCTTTTTTTTTTATTTCATGCTTGCGTGTTTTTTAATGTTTTCTCACAAATCTCATTATCTCAAGATATTGTTCAATAAGTAACATACAATTTTTTTCAGGCTTAGATGCTAAATGTCAACTCTATATATTTCTCTTTGTCTACATTCTCTCTCTCTCTCTCTCTCTCTCTCTCAGTGTATATATATATATATATATATATATATATATATATAGTATGAAAAGATATATGGGGTAAGCAAGCATCTGGATGCGCCCATGATTCATTACCACAGGAAATCAGAAATCATATATATATATATATATATATATATATATATATATATATATATATAAGAACAAATAATTAATAAAACATGTTAAAAAACACTTTGAAAAAGAGTTAAAATATATTTAATCTGAAAAGGAAACACTTGATAAGTGGATAGTCTTTAATCCGCGGAGTTTCGAAGAAATACTTTCATTCTCATCAGAGGGTAGGAATTAGCAAAATGCAGGACCGGATTTTGCATACAAAAGTATTTGATGAAACTACAAGTAAGTCAACGATCTTACTTGATAACAAAAAGTGAAGCAGAGGGAATATGGTGAAGAAAAAGGTGATTACACGTGAATGGATAGTCTGGTGAAAGGTAAATAATCCAATGACGATAAAATCCAAAAATATAACTCCAAGAAAGTTTACTGAGTTTCCATTAGCACAAGTAAAATCCAAGGAAATCACGTTATTGGAAGATGGTCCAAAATAATTCAAAAGGTCTAAATCATGGAATAATTCACAAATATCTACAAAGAAGAGAAAAGGGAAAAATTCCAATAATATTAATAAAAGAAAAATAAGATATGCTTTTCACACGACTGCCGAGACAAAGCTTTTATTCATATATATATATATATATATATATATATATATATATATATATATATATATATATATATATATACATATTTGTTTACTGTTTTTTGAGGAATGACTTCCAAAAAAGTGCTCGATTACAAAGAAAAACTTTTTAGATATAAGAACTTAATATTTATTTAATAGTACAGAAGTTCAGAAAAACATTGGTACCGTCGGTTTCAAGCCCAACATAAAGGGGGCCAGTTAATGGTAAAACGTAAATGATGTTAGGCTCTCGTCAGCCATGTTGTTTCTGTCTGAGGAAAAAAATTTTCAGACCCGCATTTATTTTTTAAAATGATGTTCATTTTTATTTAACTATAGCTTATTCCTACCTCTGTATATTTTTTTATTCTAATATGAATTTTCTAATTTTTTTAATTTTTTATTTAATGCATTTTAGTTAAAATGTACTGCTCTATTTTTGCATGGTTTCCGGTCTGCCTTCTGTTAATTTTAGCTGGTGCAAGGGAGATATTTTTAAATATATAAGATACTTCCTGGTGTAAGTATTTTCTAGTACAGTAGATAAAGTCTATCTTCTTTGTAGTTGTCTTTGCAATGCCTTCAAAGTATTTGTTCCATTCTATATTTCATCTGAATGGTATGCCAAGGAGTTTTAAGAATGAGGTCTTACAAAAGGTGTTTTTGGTCATAGCAGTCGCTGGTCGAGAATGTTTTGTAATTATTAAAGGGGAGAAGTTTAGACTTAGTAACATTAAATGTTTCTATGTACGTACGTCCCCATTTCACTACAAACTGACGACCGTTTTCTACCATTGCCATTCGTTTGTGTCATTGTCTTGGATATGTGTCTATTCATTTTTTTCCTTGTGTGTTTTTTTTATAAAGCGTGGTACCATCAGCAAATGTACCCATCTCAGACATAAATTTAGCAGTGATGGCACTTATGAATACCAGGAATAATAAAGGTCACAGGATCGCCTCTAGAGGTACAGCTGCATTAATAACATGCTGTTTAGATTTACGACTACCGAGAACAAACTGAATTTTTCTATTGTCTATGAATTATTTACTCAATATTATTCTATTGTCTATGAATCATTAACTTAATATTAAGTATTCGTCCAGAAATAGCATATGATTTAATTTTCATGAGAAGTCCATCATGACAACCGTCGTCAAAGGCTTTAGATCTATCAAGGCCTGCAACCCTAGATTTCCCTAATCTCATAACTGATTTTTTTTTTTTAATGATTTGATAAGTATTTCTGTTTTATCCATTGGTGCCATTTTACCCGTGCCATTTCATTGTGTCGTTTCTTTCGGTGTCATTTGTACTAAATTTGCTCTTAATATATATATTGATATCTGTTTTACTGGCCGCGTAAAAGCAATGAATGTTCAGCACGGAATATTAAGTTGTAAACAAAACAAAAATAAAAAATAAATTTATTTTTTTAGGGAGACAATTTTTTTTTCGATCCCGATACAGATTCTAATATAGATTCCGATACGCTCAAAATATTCGATTTTTTCGATTCTAATTCCGATTCCAAATCCGAATAATTTTTCCAACACTAATTAAATGAAACCAAGTTGCAACCATTTAAATAAGAAAATACTATGACTCTAAACCTTTTCTAGAAAAGCAATGATATCGACAAGCAGTAGGCATGCGCATTAGAGAAATGCATATCGTTTAGATCTTAATATATGGCCAGGTTAATTGCCGTTTGTGTAAGATCAATCCGGTATAGCGTATGTACCTTGCATTAATGCCAGCATCCGCGTAATACTCATACTATTTTGTTCTCCTCATCTGTTCACATTTTACTAGTCTGTTTTGTCGGGTTTGTTGGGGGTATTTACGTCGAGGGGGCACAAGTGCTTGCAGTTCGTCAGAGCATTCACCGTTAACGTACTTGTAGAAAAGAATGCAACATTTCATCGATGGGACAGGGGCTGAAGTTTAGATGACAGTTCAGAATCTATAAGATTAGCGACTCTCTTTTGAACCTTGTCTAAGAGCGAGAGACTAGTGGCAGATGCAAATATGACAACAATACTCCATACATGGGCGAATGGTGACCTGATAGAGGTATAGGATACTTTCGGGCGTTAGTATCTTTCTAGCACGGTAGAGAGAACCTACTTTCTTCGCAGCGGTCCAGGCGATACTCACAATGTATTTGTTCCAACTCATGTTTCCTGAGAGCGTTACGCTGAGGAGTTTAAAGGATGTACTTTCAGATAAAGAGTCATTGGCTATTGCTATTGGTAGTAGAGAGGTTTTCTTGTAATTATTGAAGGAAAGGAGTTTAGTCTCGGCAGCATTGAATGTGACCATCCATTTTTGTCCCCGTTCCACTACAGATCGGAGGTCATGCTCTAGTGTTTTTGCCATTTCTTTGGATATGTGTTCATTTGTTTTCCTGTCGTGTCTGTTATTAAGTGTGGTGTCGTCAGCATATATACCCATCTCACAGACTATTTTGTCATGGAGGTAATTTATGAATATTAGGAATAAGAGAGGTCCAAGGATAGACCCCTGAGGCACTCCAGCATTTATATCGTATTGTTTAGATGTACGACCGTCGAGGACAACCTGGATTTTTCTCTTATCTAAGAAGGATTTAATTATGTCATGTATTCTTCCAGTAATAGCATATAATCTGATTTTCCTGAGAAGACCTTCATGCCATACCCCGTCAAAAGCCTTAGACATATCTAGAGCTACCGCTCTACTCTCCCCTGCTTTTTTTTACACGGTGGTCACCACTTATCAAGGCCCGGAAGCGACTCAGGGATAAGGGTTATTTCAAGTACAGTACGTTAGTGTGGAGATTTAATGAAGTGTTTACTTAAGAGGGCGGTTCATTAGGAATTTGTTAACGTTGGACTTGAAGACATCCAGGTTGTAGTCAGGTGGGAAGCAGGCAGACGGAACAGAGTTCAACAGGCGTGCAGTTCTAAGAAAGAAGCTTTGTTCATTGAATCTACGTTTTGATTTAGGCACAGATAAAGAGTGGGGAGATTTTTTCACAGTGGATTCAGCTAGACGGGTGTTTTTCGTGAAATATTGGCGAGGGGGTACCAGAGATTGGAGTTCAGACGAGCACCTGCCATGGAAATAACGATAAAACAAGGATAGGCGCGCAACGTCTCTTCTGTGGGAGAGAGGTTGCAGGGTAGAGAAAAGGGCATCCCCCACTAAGCCACGAAGTCTATTTTGTACTTTGTCAATGCAGGATAGGCTGGTTTTAGCAGCTCCTGCCCAGATATGGCAGCAGTATTCCATCCTTGGACGTACTTGGCTTTTATATATATAGAGAATTGCATCAGTAGTGAGATATCTTCTCAAGCGGTAGAAGGACCCCACCATCTTTTCATCGACCCTGGCAATAGACTTGATGTACGTGTTCCATTTCAGATCAGGAGTAAAGGACAAACCCAGAAGCTTGTCAAAACATGGGGCTTTTCCTAGACGAGAGCCATCCATTTCAATTGATGCCAGATGGAGATCAGAGCGTTTATGATGTAAAGATGGGAGTTTGGTTTTAGATGCATTAAAGGTAACCAGCCACGTCTTCCCCCACAGAACCACGCGCTCGATATCTGAGGAAAGAGAATCAGAGAGAACTTTGTCATTTACAGTCTTTGATGTGTTGCCGTAGATGGTCGTGTCATCAGTATAGATGTCAACGAATGATTTAAGTATGTGTTTAGGGAGATCATTGATGTAGATCAGGAAGAGAGTTGGGCCCAGGATTGACCCCTGAGGGACTCCAGCATTAATACTGCAGGCCTCTGATTTTTATCCATCGACCACTACTCTTATGAGCCTATCGGAGAGAAATGATTTAATGATTGAGAAAACATTTCCAGTTATACCGTAGCTGGAAATCTTGTGAAGTAGGCATTTATGCCATACCTTGTCGAAGGCCTTTGATATGTCAAGGGCAATTGCTCTAGAAAGGAAACCTTTGTCAAGAGATTCACTAATCCTGTGGGATATAACCGTTAGCACATCTGTGCTAGATCTTGCGGAAACCATATTGTGTGTCACTAAGAAGGCTATTTCTGCTGAGATGGTTGACTATTTCTCCATTTAATATGGATTCCAGCAACTTACTCATAACACACAGGAGACTTATTAATCTGTACTGAGAGGGAGATGACTTATCACCTGAATTCTTAAATACAGGGCATACTGATGAGGTTTTCCAGGGAGTCAGAAAGCACTTCTCCTTAAGGCAACGCTTAAACAGTTTCGTAAGTATGGGAGCATGTTCTGGTTGAAGCTTTTTTAACACTATAATTGGGATGCCGTCAGGGCCAGTTGCTTTACTGGAATCAAGGTTCTTGATTAGCTTGGCGACCTCATGCACAGATATTTGTATGTTACCTATCGTGCTTTGTCCAGTGACTGGTATATACGTTCTGAGATTACAGTTAGGATGTCTGCTGTTGAACGGGCTTGTCTAAATCCATATTGTTTGTCAGTCAGAAGTTTAGCACCTGGAAGATGATGGATTAGAGCTTGATTAATTATTGTTTCAAATATTTTGGCGAAAAGTGGGAGGAGGCTAATGGGGCGATAATTTACTGGGTCAGTTCTTTCGCCAGAATTCTTGAAAACTGGTACCACAGAAGCAGTTTTCCAGCAGGCAAGAAAGCAAGCTTCATTAAGGCATTTGTTTGGAGAGAACTGGAGCTACTTCGGCAGAACACTTTTTAATAGCACAGCCGGGATGAGATCAGGTTCACATGCTTTTGCAGTGTCAAGATTTCTTATGATAGCATGCACCTGAAAAGGGGGGATTTTCAGATCGTCTAGTGTGGCGTCTGTCCGCAAACGAAAGTCAGGGAGGGGGTGGTTGGCAGGGTCCAGTGTGGACGTGGAGGCAAACCGACTGGCAAGCATATTAGCCTTGTCGGTTGCTGAGCAAACAACTTTATGATTGTTGGATAGTGGGGGAATTGTTGATTGCCCATTATTTACTACACTGTTGTAGATTTTCCAGAAGTCACGATTTCCGAATTTCTGTGCTTCGATATGTTTTTTGGTGGTTTCAGTAAATTCTCTCTTAGCTGTCGCTATTTCTTTCTTACAGTTACTTCTGGGTTCTATATACTTCTGCCTGTTTGAACTGGACTTGTGTCGGTTAAATCTGCGGTACGCATGCTGCCTTTGCGCGATGGCGGCTGCACAAGTAGAAGTAAACCATTGTGAGAGTGGGACTTGCTATAAAACTCCCGCAGGGGAACTGTGCTCCAATTGCTGTTTTGAACCATTCAGTAGTCTCATTTGCGCACTGTTCAGCAGGAAGTGAAAAGATATTTTGCAATGAGGCGTTCCTGATTAGATAACTGATGGCTTCCCAGTCAGCCTTTTTATAATATCTCGTTGTTTTGAGCAGTGGTTTTTCAGTTTGGGCTCTAAAGTTTAATGGTATTCGTTGTGGAATAAAATAATCCTCCTGACTTTTATCATGTTTTTACATGGCACCATTCGTTGTAAGTTAAGCACGAGACTACAGCGCAAAACAGTACCCTCCGTTAAACATAAGTATAGTAAAACCACCTGTATTTAGTTTTTTGTTACACGCTTTCAATTTTTGTCAAGCAGATGTCTTTGTTTCGTATTAAACGCTTTGTTCATAAGAAACAGCGATTAAATTACAAATTCAACCTTGTGTTTAATGTTAAGATCTCCTAATTTTCCCACTTTGGTATGGCAATAATTTTGCACGTTGCTAAGGTATTCAGCTTACTATTGAAATTTAAGAAAGAGAGCCAGTGACTCAGAGTATCAGACTAGGCACTTTAATTGCTTCATTTTGAAAATCCCATTCTCTGTAGATGCTGCGGGAAGTTCGAAATCTGACATGTAAAAACAGTTATTAACATTTACAACAACTGTTCTCAATCTAATTAAACTTTATGAAATTAATAGCAAACGTCTATCATTAGTGGCATGTAATTCTTAGATGTTTTCTTAGCTTCTTTAATTTTTGCAGTAGATACGCTGAAGTTATACGCTGCGGCAGCTTGTGTTATCAACTCGAAATAAGAACATTTTTAGAAGTGCTGAACTTTAAATGAAAATAAACAATAGGAAAGTACTTGCGTTACACACATATGTGGTTTATTCCAAAGATTTTGAGCGTTCATAATTTAAATACAATTTCATGCATATGTCTCACCGTGGTTGCATCATATGTGTGTGCGTGTGGGAAGGAGTGTATGTCTGTATGTATGTATGCATGTATGTATGTATGTATGTATGTATAGATGTGAAAACGGGATGTGTAAATGCATATATAACAACGCGTGTGCATATTCACCTAATTATCTTTCTTTGTCACTCACTCTATTTCGCTTTCTTTCTCTAAATAATCAATGCATATATATATATATATATATATATATATATGTATATGTATATATATATATATATATATATATATATATATATATATATATATATATATATATATATGCATTCTATTGTTTATCTTTACTATTTCAACGCCTGAAAATGCATCTTAATAATTTTTCTTTTTTCTCTATTTTTCTTTTTTGTTGTTTCTTCTGCCTTCCTCATCTTCTTCATTTTCTTGTCTTTCTGTCTTCATTACCAAATCATCTTCATATTCCATCTATCTTCTTTAAACTAATTTCTCAGCCGCCCCATTCCAAATTCAAAAGATACCATTATAAAATTGTTTATTCCTTAAATCCGACCACCTGTTTATTTGTTGTTTTCTTTTTTCATTCCAGACGGCTGTGTATATATGTGAAAAGGTTAAAGACACACGGTTTCTCCCACCACTACCCATTTCTCTCATCATTTCGCAAAACCCGCTTCTCGTCTATGACCATTATATACAACCTTTACAATAAAGCAACAAAAGACGGGCAATATGAAATTAAAATCCAAACAAAAATCATAAACATAAATAATAGAATATATACTTCTATATAGAAGTATTATGTGTTTGGTATTCTATTTGTTTTCTATTAATACACACCCACCCACCCACACACACACACACACACACACATATATATATATATATATATATATATATATATATATATATAAATGCTAATGTCTATCTTCAAAATTTGAAGATGTTGACTATTTTATGGTTTATTTCGTTAAGTATGTTGAAATACTCACTTCTTCAGGGCACTTGTTTCATGTAATTATTGTTATGTCAATTTTTTAAAATTTATTTTACCCTTAACTCATCAGAAAAAAAGGAGTACATCAACTTTAAAAGAAAATTAAGGAATATGGGCATGATTACAAAATCTGAAAATCGGCAGAGGAATCGCAATTGTTTTTTTTTCTTCTTTTTCATATATATATATATATATATATATATATATAATAAAATAGAATACGTATCATGTCTTTGAAAACCAAATCACAACACAGTATTATGAAATTGAAAGAAACATTTAAAATATACTTTTAATCAAATTAAAGCAATGTTTCTAATACAGAACTCACACCACACTTACGTAAATCTCACATAGCCACCCACTGTTCCTGCATTTCAAAATACAACCCCTCAGAGATTGTTCTTCTTTCTCAAATTTATCATAGCAAGAAGAAGAAAAATAAATCAACAAACAAATGTACAAAATGGTGATTCTCTGAAATATATAAATTTCAAATAAGTAAAATAGTTCTTTATCTTATTTTCATAATACTACGTTGTGATTTGGCATTCAAACATATATATGATACGTATTCTCTTTATATATTGCTTTAAAGAAAATAGCCAGCAAATCCCTAGGTGCCCCTTTCAGCAACAAACTCATTGGGAGCTAATCGTTGGATTATACAAAATTTTTGATTCTAATATATGTGTCTATATGTTGTTTTTTCAGAATTTAAAATTTTACCACCAAACTTATATATATATATATATATATATATATATATATATATATATATATATATATATATATATATATATATATATAATTACGTGATATCTTCGACAAGTTTTCAGACCTTTTTGTACGGGCATTTAAATTTGTATTAGACTCTTGAAAATTCAGTATGTTATTGCTATGCACCTTATGACAACCCAATGCTTATGATTTCAATTTAATCTACAGCAAGAATTGACATTCATTCTACTAAAGCCTGATTGTCACTGCGGGTGAATTTCAAAATGTAATCTAGACGTGAAGAACAATATACGATACAACTCTGTTTCAAACTTGGAAAAAATAACACAAACTTATGGAATACTTCAGACTGCTTTTAGACCATCTTGCATGAATCGAACATCAGTGGTTGTGTGGCATAAGAGATTCAAGGAAAATCGAAACATCAGAGTTGATTGAACAAATAAAGAATAAAATAAAAATCGTCGTGTATCTATAGGACAATAAGTGCACATTTTCATGTCAGTGTTGAAACTGTCGCGCAATTATTCGCGAGGAACTGAAGATGCGGAAGATTTGCACGAAATTTGTCCTAAGGATGCTCAGAGAAGATAAAAAATAAGGAGGTTGTCGTTAAGATAGGCATCAAGACAGTTCACAGTTACTTTTGGTTATTTCCTAAGCTCATGGAAAAACACTTAGAATCTGTCGTTATGGGACAATTAAGGAAATGAAAAAGGTTGTGACGAGGGTCATTGACACGCCCACACAAGGAGTCTTCCAGAATTAATTGGAGGACATTACTTCGAAGGGGACTAGAGTTTCGTTTGTGTACTATCAATAAAAGGTTCCATACGAAAAATGTCTGGAAACTTATTGAAGACTCCTCGTATATATTTCACACTACATGCTACATTTAATACGTTCTGCATTCCGTGTTTAACATATTTCCATTCTTTGAATGTACAAATTGAACGCAGACCTCACAATATTATTGCATCACATTCGCTCAAACTTATAAATACCTATGTAAGTTAATATACGAATTAGAAAATATCTAGTCATGTAAGCTGTTTACTTTAAGAATTTCCGTTCTATTCATTTCAACGCGAACGCATACCTTATAATATTACGATAGCATATTTCGACAGAACGAATACTACATTTTTATCTTTATTCAAATGCTTACAAAATGTCGACCGTGAAAGTAAAATCTTTTTACTTTCACGGTAAAAACATATTGGCGAAATCAGATGAGATTTTAATATTTTTATTAGCTTTGTACCTTCAGTAATCTAACAATACAATTTTTTTTTAAAGGTGGACGATGATTACGTATGTATGTGCATGAAATTATCTTAACTTATTATTTTATAGATAGCTACTCATAGACGGAAATTTCGCAGTATTACAGTTCAGCTGTTTGGCGAGATTGTGGAAGTGTTCAATTTGAAATTCAGACCACATCATCTGATAACATTCTCATATATATTTGTCAGTAATCACTTACTTCTTTTGGGGGCCATTTGGCTTACCTACTTCAGATCGAAGGGATTGACTGCTTGCGCTGGAGTTATGTTCACGCTTGATTTTTCTGGTACTAATAGAGAATCGCTATTTTAATGGCAGTAAAACTCACACTTATCTAGCTACAACTAATGGCAACAATTTATGCTCGTCTCTGGAACTCTATATTACGTAGTTGATTACAACAGTGTAGGTTTAAATTTTAATGGAAACAGTTTCTTGTTGAGCCGTCTTTTTAAATAATCAAATTCTGTTGTATTACCAAATTGAACAACTTTTTTGTCGTCACGCTTATATAACCGTGTCTGTATGTCTAGTGTATATAAGGTATAGGTGTTTCTGTAATCGATGCTCGTGTATCGTCTAGTGGTTAGAATATAAGGACAGTTACTTTTCTTTGTATATGCGGTGTTTGTACGTGCCCATCTGTTACGTGTATATTTAATAGTCTGTCTATGTGTGTGGAAGTGCTTTCACATATTCACGACAATAACAGACAATCTTAAACAATGATGAATAAACTACTGTCTGCTTGACATCTACCTTATTCATTGTTTCCCTCTCCTCTGAGGCAGGCACTTGAAAATGAAGGCATCTTCTTCCAAATGAAACACCCAAAACGCTAATTTATCATTTATAGAACTTTTATTTCCAAAATGATCCGCGTTTTTGAGTCTACAACTTTTAATCTTCTTCCTATACTTTCCTTAGTTGGTCAGTAGATACTTCTGTTGAACCCAGAGCCAACTTCTGTCCATTAACTAACCCAGTGGCTAGCTAACTCAGAACTCGTCTCCTCGACTTCCCGTTACAGACTATTTCCTAATTCTGATTTCTCTTGGCTTACGTTTCTCTGACATCAGCCAGAGTGGACAATCTTGTTTGTCATGTAAACCACATCGTTGTTTACTAAACCAAATCCCAAACTTTGTGTAACATTTTTCCTTGAACCAAAATTCATCAGTTAAAAATTTAACATAAATATTTTAACTAACATTTTTTTATTTTAAATGTTTTTTTTTTCTGAATATCTTTTGAACCTAAATAATTTAAAAATTAATCATAATAATCTTTCTGACCTTTGGCATCGTCCGCCACAACATGATACAGATACTACGCTTTGATCATATTCAAAGGGCCTCCACATAACAATTAACCCAATTTCAACCTTTACCAATCGTTATAGTATTGTTTCACCAACTATCTGAGTCTCATAAACCTTTATCCTCGAGTTGTCTTTGGGCTTTGATAAGTGATGACTCCTTGTAAAAATGTAGCTTATCTATTAACACTCGCTAAATGTCTCGGTAGTTTCGAAGTGATATGTAGCGCATGGATGTCTGTTTCATAACGTATTACTGGCGTGGGAAACGGAATCTGTCGCTGCTGTTAATGTTTTGGACTAGGTCCGATTAGAATCATTTGAATTCCTCGGACAATTCTTCTCATATTGGGTGTCATTTTCACAAGGAGTCGGTCGATGTAACCTTCGACCTTTTTAATGTGTATCTTGTCAAACGCGAGGGTGTTTCTGTCGAATAAAGGAATCTGCAAATTATTTCGAACGGAATTCTTTATTTATTTCGTGGGGGTAGCACACTCTCATTTCGTCAGCCATGACTGGATGGAGGTTCTAAGAAATTCGTGAGCATATGGGGATTAAAAGGGTTTTGTTCGAAATTCCCGAGTTCGACAAATTACAACTGAAGAAATTTGGAAGTTACATCGACTGAAAAGTTGTGAAAATTGAAATCCAAATCACAAAGTAGTTCGAAGAATTCAAATAATACGAAGAACAATCTTCATCTGAAGAATTCAGAAATTTAAATTCGATTTTTCGGGTTTTTTTTATTTATTTGCATATCAACCATTTTCTTGTTATTTAATGAAGAATTTAAGGTTGTTATGATTCAAATATTTATTCAAAGTATTTGGTTTGTTTGTTTTGTAAATGGAAATTGTTGATTTTGTTTTTAGCTTTGCGTAACGTAATTAATTTTTACGAGGGGAAAGTAAAAGCTATAATATCAATGTCTGGTGCATTTTGGTGAGGAAGCCAATATCTTCAGACTGCCCTATCTCGTAGCACCAGACTTTGGGTAAGTGGGTATTGCTTCAGTCGTCATCTGGCTACAGTATTTCAAGCTTTTTACTTCTTTTATAAAGTCTGTATCTTAAAATTTAGTTAAAGTGTAACGAAGTGGTGGGCACTTATTGTAACAGGGCGCCGACGAACGAGAAAAGCAGTAGTAGCCGCATTTAAAGCATGTATGCAAATTGGTAAGTAAGCACACGCTGACGTTTGCGGGAAGAAGCAGGAGAGGAAAGTAAGATATAAAACACACAACGTCGCCAGGAAGAGAAGCGCAAAGCCGGGGAAGATGGACGTGTAAAAACGAGATGGAGAAAGCGCTGACTAGTGCTGGCATGAGGTGTCAGCTAGAGGATTATAGTTCTCTTCCACTACAAGAACTTATGCACCAGGGTCGGAAAGTAGGATGCTGGAGAAAGCGCCTCAGAGGAGAGGCAGTCTGATCTGCAAAAAGTGCCTGGACAGCCCCGTCGAAATTCCCCAGCAAGGGTGCCTCGGGTGATTAGAGATAAACTAACCTCTTCTCAAAGAGAAAGCGCAAAGCCTGGAAGGGTGGACCTCCTAGAATTGCACAGAACTAAACTCCCACCGCAAAATCAACAGGAACCGGATCATTACAGGAATGGTTTCATCTATTGATTTTGGGGGCCGAGGAAAACATTCCCGAGCTGAGCAGCACGTGGTTGAGACAAGGGAAGCAATGTGCGTGAACGAGGGTAAAAAAGTGCTGGCTATGGACGAAGTTAGGTGGCGGGTAAAGAGACACATGTAAACAGATGTGTGTGTGTGAAAACACCTTGGAAAAATAATGAAATGCGTTTGTTTTTAAAGAAACACAAATAAATACATTGCATTTGTACTTAAAAAATGTTTTGTCGGCTTTTTTCTTTTGTGTTTTGTTTGTTCCTTTGCGACGAAGTCTCAGACAACGTGCGGGTCCGAGGTTTGATGTGCAGCGGGACGGTTATATTATAACAGTCACGTTATATATATTTATTTTGGTTGTCAATACCCATGCCTTTTACCAAAGACGGATCAAAATGAAGAAATTCTTTTTTTTTTAAGTAAACGTTACCAACAAATAAAAATACGAAGTTGCAAAGAAGTGACTTAATAATATATCAGACGAGCACTTGAAAAAAAAAAAAGGGATATCAAACCAGTCTCTGAGTCAATTGTTCGTTCTTTCTTCTTGTCAACTGCTCACTTTTGGATTTTTTTCCGGTTTGTTCAGTCATATTTTTGTTGTTCAAAAATGTTTTGTGGGAACCGTGGTTTACTATCAATGTTTAGTGTTAAAGACGAAATGTATTTTCTTACGGACCGGCTATGCATTATTATAAAGGATGTTGTTTCAGAAATTTGACTTGAACATACTTTTGTAAATTATTATTTGGAGTGTCTAAGGGATTTCCGACTCTTAGCTGGGAATGCTAAATATCTACAGTTTTTGTTTAAGAATTACTAAGGTTTTCGAATTTAAAAAAACACTGGAATAAATGTTTAAACAATTTTTACGTGTGCAAACATGCAATATATAAAAAGACTATTTCTATTTGATTTTTAATCACCTTCATCCATAACAATGCACATTGCCATTTGGACGTAAAGGGCTACTAATTGGGACCATGCCTAAAAAAAGATTAAGATGTTGGTTTACGTTACATTTGAAATTTTGCATATGAGTACAGTTTAAAAAGCAGGTAGCAGGAAGAGAATCTCAAAGTTTAGCTGTTATGGGGAAGAAGCTAATTCAGTAGAAGACTTTCTGATATTTAGAGATCACAAAAGTGAAGGGGTGTGATTTTGTTACTAAGCAGATTTGTCGGGAATATGTACGTCGATTGGGCACAAGTGCAATGAGTTAATCGGAGCACATTCCATTAAAATATTTGTAAAACAGACTCAGAGAATTCAATATTGACGCAATGGTATAGTGATTGGGGCCTAGTTTACAAAGTGGGGCCTGTTAGAGTGGATACCCTTTTTTGGATCCTATCCAAGAAGGAGAGACTAGTGGTAGATGCACCAGCCCAGATGTGGCAACAATACTCCATGCATGTGCGAATTGTAGCCTTAGAGAAGTACAGGAAACTCTCAGGTGTAAGCAGTTTTCTAGTACAATAGAGGGAGCACACTTTCTTGGGGGAGCCTTTGTAATGTCCTCAATGTATTTATTCCAGATCATATCTCTGTGAATGTTTAGTTGAGGAGTTTGACGGATAAATTTTCAGGTATAATGTCATGGTTGAGGTATAATGTCATGGTTGAGGTTTTATGTCATGGTTGAGGTATAATGTCGTGGTTGAGGTATAATGTAGTGGTTGAGATATAATGTCGTGGTTGAGATATAATGTCATGGTTGAGGTATAATGTCATGGTTGAGGTATAATGTCGTGGCTGAGGTACAATGTCGTGGTTGAGATGATTTCTTGTAATTGTTAAAGGAGACAAGCTTCGCCTTATAGTTTTGTTCTAAGCTTATGGGTCGTTTATAATTGATTATTCATCCTGCTATTGTGAAAAAAGAATTGATAAACATTGAGACATTGTATTTTTTTACTTCTTTTTAAAATAAACTAAAACACGCTCATTCTTAGCACAGGCTATACTGAGCGCCTCATAAATAATTATGTTTTATTTGCGAGGCTTTAACCGGGTATGGTACTTTTATTACTATTATTTTGTTACTTGGATGTACATAAATGCAGAACAGGTGTCATCCGTAGCTGTCTCGAATAATCTCACCAACCAGTGAAATTAGCACTTAAGATACAAAAATTGTTTTGAATAATCTCGCTAAACAGTAGCGGAGCCAATACGAGAGAAGAAGGGGCTGTAGGATAAACAAAGAATTAAATTAACTAATGTTCTCTCAAATAATAGTAGTAAAATCAAACTGAGCAATAAAGAAACACATGAGTCATATGACTTAGCAAAAGGTTATGCTACCTAGTTTAGTCGAAAGATGATATTTTAAGCAGAAAAAATTATTTTGGTAGTTGCAATAAACATTTATGAAACAAGCAAGTAAAGATATTAATGCTATAATTAATAGGATGGTGAGAAGAAATCGGGGGTTTATGTAAAATAAAAAAAAACGCTGCGTGAAAAGAATCTCTCAGAAAAATATAAATATCTTGGAATTCGCTTAACAATATAACATATGTGTTATGAAGACTATTAAGAAGCAATAAACTGACTTTATTATTAAAATAAAAATATCCTGTTTAGGTTGGTTTAATGTACAGACTCAGGACCAATAAACATAATACTATTAAACTATAACATATAAACTATTCAAAGTTTGATTTGGTTTTGTAAAATATTGTTAGCATTAAGACTTTATTCTTGCCCAACCAAGCTGAAACTTTTCACCGCTGATTCTAAAACGATTTCTGAACAAAATAAAAATATATACATATTCTTGCTATTTAAACAGTAATCGGCGATCCCCCTTTCAACGCATTAAAACATTGAATTTAAATAATTGGAATTCCTTTATTTTTACTCAAATAAGAAAGAATAGAAAAAGGAAGGAATTTCTAACAGGGAGAAGAAAGCAAAGTATAAAATGGGAATACTGGACAGACTATACAATAAGACGCTTTTATTTTAATTTAAACTATACATGTTTTATTGTGTGAACTTTTGAGTTATCTTTTCTGTTTTTTATTACCTCAGGCAGGTTTGTATTAAATTCTTGTAAAGAATGTTTGGAACCGGAAGATATGTAACGATAAAAGCAACAGCATTTAATGTACGTATGCAAATTGGTATCTGTGCATGCGCCGTCGTCATAGGAAAAAGCAGGATGAAAAAGGCAACTAAGAATACACCACGTGGTCCAAATAAAAGGCAAAGTGCGTTCCGGGAAATAAAGTCGGATGAAAATGAGGGCGAGAAAGCGTTGGTTATGGCCGCCGTGAGGTGGCGGAGAGAGATACTTTAAAAGAACATATGTTACATGACAGAGAGTTGTAAAATACGTGTGTGCGCGAAACAAACCACGATTAAATGTATTTCATTCGCACTTTTCAAAATGACGAATCGGATTTTATTTCTTTCCTTTTCTCTTTTTTTTTTGTTTTATGTTTGTTCCTTTGCGACGAAGTATCACACAGCGTGTGGGTCCAAGATTTGATATGCAGCTACACAGTTAAAGTGTATGGCCCCGTTAAAAAATTGACTAGACAATAAATCGAAATAAAAAAATAATTGTGTAGATGTTAAATACTTGCCTTGTTTAATGTTGGCACTTAAAAAGTGTTACCCACAAGATCTTAGCCGAGCGAAACGTTGGTGCAAAACGGATATCGACATCTTCATCTCGTGTTTAGTCTGCAATTGTAGCAATGTAAAAGCATAATGGCCGTCGTATGTATAATAGAGGGGACAAAAAGAAACAAACGAAGAATGTTGAAGGCGGTGACGTGGGTACGAGGGTGCCGGTTGACTTCTTTGCCAATTTTTTCATTGTGGTAAATCGGGTCTCGCTTACAAAAATGTTCGTACCTATTCTTTAGTGGCGCCATTGTGCGCACACAGCACAAAAGGTGTTCGTTGTGCGCACACAACACAAAAGGTGTTCGTATTTACAAGTTGTTGAACAGCAGCGCTGACCTTCGATTATGGTTTTGTCGTCCG
Organism: Euprymna scolopes; assembly: GCF_053919585.1. Classification (NCBI taxonomy): domain Eukaryota; kingdom Metazoa; phylum Mollusca; class Cephalopoda; order Sepiida; family Sepiolidae; genus Euprymna; species Euprymna scolopes. The sequence goes on from NC_136494.1 coordinate 142,508,886, forward strand.
TTCTTTTCTTTTTGTTTTACTTGCAAACACTGACTTTATTTTAAAAATCCGGTAGTGTTGTTCACACTTGCATGACATGTTAGGATGGAAGGAAAGAGAAATGGAGGACGAAACAAGGATCTGCGGGGAAGGGATACTGTCGGAAAAAAAGACAAAAAAACTGATGTACAAAAATGAAAACAAAAAATAAGAAAAATAACAATGAGATAAAGAAGAAAAAAGAACGAAGATAACGGAGGAGCACAAGAAGTAGAAATAGACAAAGATAATAAGAAAAAGAATAAGAATAAGAAGGCTAAGCAGATAAGGATGGAAGAGAAGAAAAGGAAAAAAAAGAAAGAAGAAAAAAGGAAGAAGAATATAAAAAGAGCAAAAGAGAATAAAAAAGAAGAAAAGCAGAAAGATAATGGGGAAGAAAACAAACGACGATAAAGGACAAGATCACGATAGCAAAAAGATAGAAAAAAAGAATATAATTATGAAGAACAAGGAAATAAAGAAATAGAAAAATATAATAGAAAAGTACAAGTAGAATAAAAGTAACAAAAGAGCATTCGTATAAAATTTCAAATAAGAGATATTTCCTAATATATTAAGAGATGAACTCACAACTATATAAAGAAAGTGCTCTATACTATTGCAGAGCATATATATATATATATATATATATATATATATATATATATATATATATATATATACTAGAATTTCAGCCCGGCGATATATACTAGCATTTCAGCCCGGCGTTGCCCGAGTGTTTTGGAGGGTGTATGTTGAGCAATTTTTTTTTAACTTTGACCCCTATTATGACCCCTTAACATTTACTGTTTGGGGCTCAAATAAAGTTATTGTTATATCCATGTCCAAGGAACCTATATCTAAAATTTCAAGTGTTTAGACCACAAATTGTTGGAGGAGTTTGGTAGAGTTCTCAAAGGTCAAATTGTTTAACTTTGACCCATTAACAGCCAAATTTCTAGCCGAAAACCGATCACAAAGATTTTCCCAAATCTCAGTACGCTGTATATAAAATTTCGAATCTGTAGACTGAAAATTGACAGGGATATTATGTATGGAAATGTACACAGACAGGCAGACAGACAGACGGACACACACACACACACATATATACACACACATATATATATATATATATATATATATATATATATATATATATATATATAGTAATTTATAAAATATATATGGCGATTAAGCTACACTGAATATTCGGCGTTTCATCCACTCTAGGACTCTTCAGGCTTACGTGCATAAGCCTGAGGAGTCCTAGAGTGGATGAAACGCCGAATATTCAGTGTAGCTTAATTGTCATATATGTTTTATAAATTACTAACTAGTTCTACGTACGTATTGAGCACTTTTGAAGTAAATACTTAAAGTTTACGCATAAATCTATACTTTCGTATATTAATTTTATGTGAGTAAATTAAGTAGTTATATATATATATATATAATTTTTACTTGATTTTACATAAGCTTAAAATGTTGCTATACGTTTATAAGCATGTTCCGGTCAGCTAATTACTAGCAACTAGAATTAAACAAAAGCTGAGTCATGAAATTATCTTAAGTATTCTTAAGTCATGGGGAAATTATCATCAGAAGGTCATATTGCATGGTTTTAATAATAAAAGTAAAAAATATAATTAAATTAAAATTAAAATCAAAAGGGTAATTTTTATATATGGGAAGAAAACCAAAATGGGTTGTGAATTGAGGGATGTATTGAAATAGAGAAGAGAATGGAAGACGAGGAAGTTAAGAAAACAAAGATAAAAATTAGATAATAAAATATAAACCTATCAAGGAATATATATGTGTCTGGGACAGCCGCGAATAACGGAAATGACCCAGACGTTTCAATTCTACTGCGTAATGTATCAATCTGGAAAAATAGTTCCGGGTAACAATTTGGCATATTCTAGTAAAAAGCGACTAGAAACTTAACTTCAATTACCTGGTGATAGAAAATTAATTTGAAGTAACTCGAATTTGCTATGGTCAAAATAAACTACTAACGCCGCTCCAACATCCCCGCTACCTTCTTCAGTATCACTACCGACAGTTTTTTACAAAGGAGTTACCACTTACCAAGGCCCAGAAGCCACTTGAAAATAAGGGTTTACGAGTGTACAGAGGTCAAGGGGAACATGTCGTATTAATCGTTAGTAGTGGAAATTTGGTAAATTGAGTTTAATTGGTCGATGGCTCATCAAGAATTTGTTCACATTGGACTTGAAGACAACCATATTGTAAGTTAGAAAAGCACGAAAACGGAACAGAGTTTCACAGTCGTGCAGTTCTAAGAAAAAAGCTTTTTTCATGGAATCTGTGTTTAGGTTTATGCACACAAGATCAAAAAACAAGATTATAAGACGAGAAGAAAAAGAAAAATACACACTAAATAATAATTATGATGGTAATATTTTAAAGGGAATTTTCATAAAACATTAAAATTTATATAATAATAATAATAATAATAATAATAATAATAATAATAATAATAATAATAATAAACATCAAAATATATTAAATAATAACATTCAATGATAAGATATAATTATCAATTATAATAGAAAAATAATTAATAGTAAAAGGTAATGGAAAATTAGAATATTCGTAACAACGATACTGACAACAATTGGTAATAATAATTATACAAAAAGCTAGTGTAGAAATAAGAATAACAATAAATATAATTAGAAAAATAAAATAATAAAAAATAAAAATTCTAAAAAGTAAATAATAAAACAATAAATATTAAATAAAGTTTTAAATAAAATAAAATATATAAATGAGAATAATAATTAGGTAATTTTAAAGTATATTAAAAAGAAGGTCCTTGAAAGAAATTATAAAAATGTATTACAGAGCTAATATATATTTACGTTTATTATGTAAAGATGCATATCTTTTATTATTTAAATATATAATATAACTGTGTCTGTTGTGTCATGTTTCTGATTGCTTGTGCTAGAATATATTTTTGTGACTTTTTTATTTGCATTAGAAATTAAACAAGTCGGATATTGCAATGTTTTAATAAATTTGTGATATGCTACATTTCAAACATACCCATTCCTGTGTCTCGATACATCTTCTATTATTATATGTAATCAGTTTTTTTTAAAGAGTCAACCATATAGGAGCCTATTCGTGACCAGACACACACACACACACACACACACACACAGACGTTCAGCTTTATATTTGACATATATATATATATATACTTGTTTATTGCTATATAAACATGCTCACATCCCGCTGCTACAGATAGTCATTTGTTTCAATCAAACAACAGATATCATCAGGCAGCGACTTGACTATTCAAAAATTCAATGAATAATCTTCATTGAACTTTTGAATAGTCAAGTCGCTGCCTGATGATATCTGTTGTTTGATTGAAACAAGTGGCTATTTGTAGCAGCGGGATGTGAGCATGTTTATATAACAATAAACAAGTATTATCAGCTCTTTTTATGGAGCACTATCTAACAACCTCGTTGAATTCATTAGTCCATTACTTTTGAATAAAAAACCCGAGTATATATATATATATATATATATATATATATATATATATATATATATATATATAATTTTGCAAGCAAAATTCGATCCCGAATTTTGCTAAATCCTACACTTTGATGAAAAGGAATGTATTTCTTTTAAAATCAGCGGAATAAGAACTATCCACATATTTGTGTTTCCTTTTTTAAAATTAAATATGTTTTTAACTTATTTTCAGAGTGTTTTTAACATGTTTTATTAACTACTTGTTCTTATATATATATATATATATATATATATATATATATATATATATATAATTATTATTTAATAATATAAAGCTGAATGTGTGTGTGTGTGTGTGTGTGTGTGTGTGTGTGTGTGTGTGTGTGTGTGTGTGTGTGGTCACGAATAGGCTCCTATATGGTTGACTATTATAAAAAACTGATTACATATAATGATAGAAGATGTATCGAGACACAGGAAAGGATATGTTTGATCTACCATACAGTGGTTCATTAAAATTTTGAGGTCTGTGTTCGCGCCTGGTCAACAAAGTATGGAAATAAAAAAAGTTAAAAATTTAAAAGAAAAAACTTTACAAGTGTTTTTGATATAGATGTACATAATAATACTTTGACAAGTATGTTTTAACTTAAATAGGGATGGTATAATAAAATTGTGGGGTCTGCGTTCGCGCCTGGCATCCATAGAATGGAAATAAGTACAAACTTTAATAAAGACTTTTCATATCCATCTGCGTACGTATACTTTGATAATTATGTTTCAATTTGAAGAAATATGGTATGATAAAATTATGGGGTGTTCGTTCACACCTGACCTCGATAGAATAGAAATATGTCACAAAGTTTATCAAGTTTTTTGTATATAGATCCACAAAATATTGTGATAAGTGTTTCAATGTGAACATGTATTGTATAATAAATTATGGGGTTTATCTATTTTATTTTTACTTTCATCATATTTTGCTTTGGCTTGGTTCCCCCAAATTCGAAGCTATCTCTTTACAACTCTTCCTTTTCATAACCAGTCATACTTAAATAAAGCAGAGTCCATTTTCTGTAGGCTGTTTTTGAACCCAGTCAACGACGGGTACTTTTGCTAGTATATATATATATATATATATATATATACATATATATACATATATATATATATATATATCGAGAAAGAGAGAGAGAGACAGACAGACAGACAAACAGACAGAAAGGAAGGAAGGAAGACAGAAAGAAAGGAAGAGAGACAAAAAAAGACAAACTGAGAAAGTTGTAAAGAAGAAGAAGAAGAAGAAGAAGAAGGAGAGGGTGCCGGGAGAAATGAAAGTAATGACTAACAAAAGAGGTAAGACGTAAAGGAAACTGAGAATCGATGTTCATTGCTCACCGGAACTGAGACGACGCTGAAATGGAGCCAAAAAAAAAAAAAGAAAAAGATTAATCGAAAAAGAAACAAAATATTTTTTATAGAAAAGGCCAAAGAAAGGAAACGCAAATTGTGATTGGTTGAAAATAGACGAAGCGGTGTAGTATTTTAAAAGCAGCAGGCCAAAAAGAAATCCGCGTGAAAGGCACAAAAGACTTCAACTAAACGGGATAAATAAGACCTTAAGAATTAGGTATTTTGACTATCTTTTCAGCATTCATTGACACAAACGAAAGATATATAAATAAATAAGAATTTCAAAAAAAATTATACAAGCGACACCCACTAGTGTCCTTTTCCGTTCTTAGTTTTTTTTTCCTTGGTTCTATTCCTGAAAGAAACCTTTTGGGTATTTCTTTTCTACATTCCTCTATCAATAGTCGATTGTTCACATTTAGTAAAAGGCAAACAATACAGTCCTTTCTTCGTCGCTTTTCTTGCGTTTACTTCACTTTCTCGAACCTCTCAATGTATTCATACAGTTTGGTTCCTATACAAACTATTTTCCTCGATTTTTCTTTGAGTTCCGATTTTGTCTTCGTGTTTTTTTCTAAAGTGCGGGCCTTTTTCTGTAATTTTATGAAAACGTATCTTTCAGCGAGTGTTTTTTTGTATGGTGGGTTTCAAGTTAAGTCAACAGTTACACTATTTAGGAAAAAAATAGAACTGCAGGTTTTACAATTGGCTTTCATCCTTGTATGATAGCAGATCTGGTAAGCTAAATCGATATCATAGCATGTTTTACCTTAAATGAAAACTATATTACTGAAGATTTGGACCAGAAATATATATATATATATATATATATATATATATATATATATATATATTAGCAGGCGCCTGGCATTGCTCCGTCGTAAAGATACGCTTAAATATGATATCTTAATTAATGCTGATTAGGTATTTATTTTATGATAGATAAAATTCTATATCCATTATTATATTAAATGTAATATATAATGGTGAGATCCATAGTGATATATATATATATATATATATATATATATATATATATATATATATATATATATATATATATATATATATATATCACTCGGGTGTCATCAACTAAAATCGAAATCAAAAGATATAAATATGCACCATCATTCCTTTGCTTCAAAGTCACGCACATATATATGTATTTATATATAAATACATATTTATAAAATTATATATATATATATGTAAATTTATATATACTGGGTTCAAAAACAGCCTACAGAAAATGGACTCTGATTTATGAAAGTGTGATAGGTTATGAAAAGGAAGGGTTGTAAAGAGACAGCTTCGAATTTGGGAGTATCAAAACCAAAGCAAAATATGATGAAAGTAAATATAAAATAGATAAACCCCATAATTTATTATACCATACCTGTTCACACTGAAACACTTATCACAATATTCTGTGGATCTATATAAAAAAAAAACTTGATAAACTTTGTGACATATTTCTATTCTATGGAGGTCAGGTGTGAACGAGCACCCCATAATTTTATTATACCATATTTCTTCAAACTGAAACATAATTATCAAAATATACTTACGTAGATAGATATGAAAATTCTTTATTAAAGTTTCTGCCTATTTCCATTCTATATGGCCAAGCGCGAACGCAGACCCCACAATTTTATTATACCATCCCTATTTAAGTTAAAACATACTTATCAAAGTATTATTATGTACATCTGTATCAAAAACACTTGTAAAAGTTTTTTTTTTTTACTTTTTTATTTCCATACTTTGTGGACCAGGCGCGAACGCAGACCCGACAATTTTAATGAATTACCGTTCTGCCAGATCAAATATATCCATTCCTGTGTCTCGATACATCTTCTATCATTATGTGTTATCAGTTTTCTATAATAGTCAACCATATAGGAGCCTATTCGTGACCAGACACACACGCATACGTTCAGCTTTTTATTATAGATATGTGTATGTATATGTATATATATGTGTGTCTGTAAATATATATAAATCGATATATATAAATGTAATCTGGATGCGATGACACTTTAAAAGAAAGATGCGCAAGAAAATTCTGCTTTAAACTTGGAAAAATCCGATAGAAACCTATGGAACGCTTCAAACGGCTTATGGACGGTCTTGTCTTAATCGAGCATCAGTCTTTGAGTTTGATAAGGGATTTCAAGAAGGAAGGGAGGTGTGAGGGGAGTAAGATAATATAACAGAAAAGTTGAGTTTCCAATTAAGGGATTTTATGAATAATAACCATTTTGAGTCTATAGCAGGGATTTCAAGAAGGAAGGGAGTCTGTGATGGATGATTAGAGGTGTGAGGGGAGTAAGATAATATAACAGAAAAGTTGAGTTTCCAATTAAGGGATTTTATGAATAATAACCATTTTGAGTCTATAGCAGGGATTTCAAGAAGGAAGGGAGTCTGTGATGGATGATTAGAGGTGTGAGGGGAGTAAGATAATATAACAGAAAAGTTGAGTTTCCAATTAAGGGATTTTATGAATAATAACCATTTTGAGTCTATAGCAGGGATTTCAAGAAGGAAGGGAGTCTGTGATGGATGATTAGAGGTGTGAGGGGAGTAAGATAATATAACAGAAAAGTTGAGTTTCCAATTAAGGGATTTTATGAATAATAACCATTTTGAGTCTATAGCAGGGATGTGCACACTTTTGCAATTCGTGATCTACTTCTAAAATGATCAAGTCGAAATGATCTACCTAGTATAATATAACTAATTTAAATTTGTAATGCTTTTATCAAAAACATTGCATTTTTTTAAGATCCAAATACGTTTGCGTGCCTTGCAAACTTATCTGAATCCAATTGTTCAAGACAAAACTGTGTATTGTTTACATTGTCTTAATCTAGTGACTTGCACTGAAATGAATTCACCAAGGATACAGCTTCCAACATATTCTAAATGATCATTAGTCATGGTAGAACGATAATTGGATTTAATAATCTTTATGGGGTAAAAGGCTGAATCACATAAGTGGAGCCAAATAATGCAGTCACATATAAAAGATATTTTACTTGTAAATACGTTCAAAAACAGTTCATGCGCTCTACTCATCAGCTCCAGGTGAGCTTGTAGTATTAAAATATCATTCTCTAGTCTAGTGTTAAAATTTTGGATGGAAGCGGAATAATGGCAGCATCTTCCCAAAAAGGATAGCACATGAATATTGCAATAGGTTCGAGTAAATAAAAAATCTTCAAATCTTTTATCAGTTGTCAATCTGATTTGAGTAGCGCACACTATCAATCTGCACACATGACTTCCTCTACATCCTCAGTTTTTATATGAGGTTTTGAAAGTTTGCTAAATCATGGCGCTGGAACTTTGAAGAGAGAGGAAGTATTTTTGGCATTAATTGGGCTTATCATATTAATAACAGATTTATATTTTCTTTTGCATCCCTAAATAAAAATTATTCAATATGTTGGTCAAATCAGTCAAAACTGATCGTCACTCGGTTATATTCTGCACTTTTGACTTTTCGGAAGAAAACCTTGATATCTTGACTAAGATTTCGAAATCTTTGTGAGATTTTTTTGACTAAGCCGTCTCTCATCAGTGTCCAACAATAACTCAGAGTGGTCACCATCAATATTATTTAGATTTGAACGGAATAGCTGTCTTTGAAGATATTTGGCACGATTATAACGGGCGATCTTCATTGCTGCATCCATTATTTCTTTCGTGTTGAGTAAAACATAAACTTTGTTGGTGTATTATGCAGTGGTAATTAAGGAATTATGTAACAGAATCGTCCTCCCTGTACTTGGCAATAAACCCATTCTGGTGACCAACCATCGGAGACGCTCCATCAGTGGTGATAGACATCATGTTGTACACTGGAAGCTGGGTATTTTCAATGAAGTTTTTAAAGGACATAAATCTATCTTCTCACATGTGTTTTTCCATGGGCAGAATTGTTAACAGCTTTTTTTTGTTCTCATTAGGGATATGACAACAGCATATTCTTTTCATTGTTTTGAATCTCGAGTATATATCCGACACAGTTAAACACAATCAACTCAGAACCACATCACTCTACGTAAAAACATAAGATATCAATGGATATATACCTGAGAATCAAAACAAGGAAAAGAATATGCTGTTGTCATAGCCCTATTTCTCACATCATAAACAACATCCAAACAAAAACGCACGGATGTATCACTCATATCAGCAGACTCATCCAGCTGCAGAGGAAAACACTCAAATTCTAAAATGTCTTTCTAAAGTTGCTTGGTTAAATTCTGAACCATGGCTTAACTGCGTCTTGTAATTGAAGTTCTTGATAACTGGAGAGCTCTTATCGATTATAGTATTTCTGTTTTATTTTTTTAATATTGGAACAACGACTCATCAGCTTTAACAAATGTATATTTTACCATTTCTCTGTCTTGGAAACATTTCTCGTTCTTAAAAATTAAATGAGTTACCAGGAACGAAGCTTCGTAAGCTGCGTTTGCTTTCGAAGTTAGCTGTTTAAAAAATATCTGCTGTCCGGAAAACTGTGATTTTAGTTCCTCTACCTTTATCTTTTTCAGCTTGTTGCTTTTTGGTGGAAATTCAGTATCATAATTTTTATGGACAGTTTGAAAATGCCGCTTCACATTTCCATTTTTGGGTATAGCGACTACCAAATATCAGATGAGGCAAACGCACTTGGAAAAATGACATACTGAAAAAAAATGTCGACATCCCATTACGTATGGAAATTGTACGTTTTTAACTTTTTAGTTGATCGAATTCCTCCACCAATTTTCATAATCTTAAATTAAAAAATAATAAATCAGAAACCTACCTACTAGCTTGATAGAGAACACTGCTTTGTGCAATTGCAATAGCCTCTTCGATAGAAAAAGTTAAATCATCCCGACCCACTACGTCAACAAAATGATAAATTAAAAAAAAAAGGATAATAAGAAGAATCTACGTTTTAATCAGGGTTGCATTCGTTTGGTACTGTATCGGTTTGTCCGGTTATAAAATTTATATATTTTTAATTTTCGAACAAATTCGAACAAATTTCATTTTGTTTCGTTCCGTTTTTTTCATTTTTTCCGAATTTGAAATTTTATTTATCTATTTATTTATTTGCATTTTGGAATTGATATGAACAAATTTCCTTTTAAACTAATTCAAGATTATCATATTTTATCATAAAACTAATTTTTACCATTTTTCAATATAAACTTTTCGGTAGAAGATTCATTACGAGTATAACGAACGAAAATGAAACGAATTTATTTATTTCGTTTCGTCCGAATTTAAAAATCTCTATCAAAAGTTTGAACGAAACGAACGAAAATGCTCAACGAAATGAATACAACCGTTGTTTTAATGTCGTGCTATCAATCCACTGTACTTTTGCTATTGACCGGTAAATCGCAACTTAAGTATTGGCCACTAGAGACACTAAGTGCACAGTTTGATGTCAGTGTGGAAGTGTACGCACAATTATTCGCGTGGAACTGATTATGCAGAAGATTTGTACAAAATTTGTCCCAAGCGTGCTCAGAGAATATCAGCATCAACAGTTCCTAACGCTCTATATGGTCCAAACACTTCTGTCTGTGACGTTTGTTCAAGAAAAACGATAGTGCCTGTCGTTAGACAATTGAGGAGATGAAAGAGGCTGTGGCGAGGGTCATTGACACGCTCACACAGGAGGACTGCCATGGGATCTTTCAGAAGTTGTTGGAACGATACAAAAAGTGCAATGCAACCGGAGGAGATTACTTCAAAGGAGACTTGACTCTCATATACGTATTATCAATACAAGTGCCCATACGAAAAAAAAACTGGAAATATATTTAAGGCACCTCGTATGTTTTCGAATTGTTCAGAGAATTAGTGTTTAGCTCAATATCAAGTTTAGTTGACGAACAGATTATGATTAAAATTTCCAATTCTTCTTGAGATTTATATAACGTTGTCTATTCCGTCTAATATACCGTATAAATAATAATAATAATAATAATAATAATAATAATAATAATAATAATTAAATGTATATATTTCTGTGGAAATATTCTTTATTTACTTATATTTCCATTTTTATATTTACCAATCTTTATTTAAGAAACTCAGTGCATATAATGAATAAATGACAATAGTCTATATTCCAAAGTTTATAATTTAGACTATCTTACAATTTATTCCTTTAATTCAGTTGACACAATTCTTGACAATATTCAGAATGGCGTTTAGTAAGAAAACTATATTCCTACTCTTTGAATTTTTTGGAATATTTAATCATGTCCAAACGAATTGTATTTCTTTTACGTGGATTGATTGTTGTTATTTCTTCTCATGAGTTGGGTGCAAAATAGATTCACTGATTGATATAATAATTTAGTGATTGATTTTGTGTTACGAAACAGATACTGTCAAGAATTTTAAGTGTGAACTGAATTAAAGGAATAAATTGCAAGCTGGTCAACATCATGAAATTTGGAATATAGACTTTTGTCATTCATTCAATATATATATATGGTTTTAAATAAAATAGTAGGCGGAAGTTTCTCGAGAGCTCTTTCGGCTATCATCTCTTCATATATAACTACTTAATTTACTCACATAAAATTAATATACGAAAGTATAGATTTATGCGTAAACTTTAAGTATTTACTTCAAAAGTGTTCAATACATAGGTAGAGCTAGTTAGTAAATTATAAAATATATATGGCGATTAAGCTACACTGAATATTCCGCGTTTCATCCACTCTAGGACTCCTTAGGCTTATGCGCATAAGCCTGAAGAGTCCTAGAGTGGATGAAACGCGGAATATTCAGTGTAGCTTAATCGCCATATATATTTTATAAATTACTATATATATATATATATATATATATATATATAACTACAACACATCTGGAGCTAGGCAGATACAGACAGATTTCCAAGCAATGAGAGCAGACATCATATTAATGATTAAGAAGGAATGAGACCGCCAAATTATCAATGTTCCACTACACTACAGGATGAAGACAACAGATACAGAAAGCAATGCAAACTTGTCAAAGAACTTGGAAGGAAATGAATGATTGTAAGAACATTAGGAACTACGAAGAATTGGAATCAATGAGAAGGCTAAGATTATGCAGAAAATGGTAATGCTGAAAACAGCTGAAATCTTACAGAAAATCCTCGAATGCAGAAATCAACCCACATAAACTACAAACAATAACCTGTCCCTCTAGAAAGTGCAACGGGAAGAAAACAAAAAGATGAACTGTACATCACATGAATTCCAGGAAACTGAAAAAATATATAATCTTAATCCTTCGCCAGCTTAAAAACGCATAATTCTTGATTGATTCAACACAAAATACGAATGAAGAGTCAAGAAAGATGGAATGATCGGGTAGGAAAAGCATTAAGCAGACTTCCATAAGATGAGTAAGATATTAGAAAGTCTTATTGGCATCCAAGTTTCAGCGAAGACCAATGATCTTTGCTAGCGAGAGGTTTATGGCAAGTGGCAGTTGCGATAACGTAGTCATTTGTGATTTTTATAGAAGGAGTTGGAGATATAGGAAGACTTGTTGTCACCCGAACACTAGAGAACGCCGCTAGTTGTTGTTAGGGAAAATCTCTGATAGCCTATGCGAGAAATCGTAGCGAGTACAAATAATAATAATAATAATAATAATAATAATAATAATAATAATAATAATAATAATAATAACAATAACAATAATAATAATAATAATAATAATAATAATAATAATAATAATAATAATAATAACAGAAAACTGAAACGGTATAATTGAAACGTTTTTTTTTTTTTGTATGCGTGTATGTATGTCACTATAAACTGGCACCACAGTAAATAAGTGAAGAGGGTCAAGGAGGATGGAAAGATAGAGGAGAGAAAGCACTAGCCAGACCTCCGCTGGTTGAGTGCTAAAAGAACTGGAATCTTGAAGAAACTTTCCAGTGAAGACCAATGACTGCTGCTACTGAGAAATCAATGGTAAGCGGCTGTTGCGATAACGTTTATTCTTTTGCAAAGAGTATCGAGAGAGGTGGAGAGTACTGGAAATCTATGGGGAATTCTTGTAACTCAGACTCCAAAAAACAGTACAAGTTATTTTTAAAGAGAAAACTTTGATGATGGCCTGTGTGACTACGCCTTGGGACTAAATAATAATAATAATAATAATAATAATAATAATAATAATAATAATAATAATAATGATAATAATAATAATAACCGTTGAGCATGGAAACAAACACGACATAAACTACACACAAACTTGTCACAGAAACGGCCACAGATGCAAAACACAAATAATCAACACATGGGAACATGAAAATTGAAAATGTATAATTGTAAGATACCCTCCCCCCATTTTTCGTGAGTGTCACCATAAACGGGCATCACACCAAATAATGAGGGTCAAACAGGATGGAAAGACTGAGGAGAGAAAGCACCAGCCAGACCTCCGCTGACTTAGTGCAAAGAGTATTGAGACCTTGGGGAGGCTTATTGCCACCCAAATTCCAGTCAAGACCAATAGTCGGCGCCAAAGAGAAATCAGTGGTAAGCGGCTGTTGTGATAACGCAAAATATTGTACAAAGGGTATCGAAAAAGGTGGGGAGTACTGGACACTCAGACTCCAGGGAATACCACAGTTGTTCTCAAAGAGCAATATTTTGTGATGGTTTGTGTGACTTCACCTAGCGACTAAATAATACGGCACTAAAGCGTCAGGACACGTGAAATTTTCTTTCTAAAGGTGTCTTGAAAAATGAGACAGAAAATCTTATATTTGCTGCTCATCAGCGGGTACTAAATACTAATGCAATGGATCTACATCTACAGGAAAGGACTTTGTCGTATGACTCTTGTAAGTGTCATACATTGTTAGTGCTTATTCTACACTTGGTCAAAAAGAGTACAAACGTCACCATGACAAAGTATGTACACATCTGCATTGGGGATTGAGCCAAAAGTTCGGAACCTAAGTAAGAGACAAATAGTCCCAATGTCACCCAGAAGCGGTAGTGGAAAATGAGCAAGTTAGTTGGTTGGTTGGTTTTCGTTTTACGGCATATCAACCCTTTTCGGGTTATTTAATGCCGAATCCAAAGATTTTGAAGACATCTTTTTTAATAGAATATATTTGTTGTTTTCACGTCGGTTTCTATTTAATCCATAGTTGGGACCCTAATTGGTCCTACCACTCCGGGTCAGAGTGTACCTGGGAGCAATGGTAATTAAAGGGTGGCTCCAAATTCCCCAAAGCCCACAAGCTGGGGCCTCACCACTGGATATAGTTTAAGGTCATATGCAGGACCAAATGAGCAGTGTGACCGAGAGATGACTCATAGAAAACTGAATATCATAGTTTTGAATAAACAGAAACAATGAATTATGATGTGGCTTGCCCAAACGAGATCAACTTAACTGGTAGAAAGAATGAAAAACTACGGAACTATCAGAAACTAAGGGTAGAGATTGCTTGGTTGTGTGAGTAAGAAAATTTCCATCGTACCAATAATCATAGGCTCAATTCCAGATGACCTTGAGAAAATGTTGAACTCCTTAGGAATCAAGTACAACATCACTGTACTCCAGAAGTCAGTTCTAAAATGCAAACATCCTACACCAGGCGCTTTCCATCTCATTGGCTCTTTAACTATGCTCACTAGCTTTAGTGTAAAAGTCTGCTCTTGAGTGAAAAAAGAGTGTAAAAATCATAACACTGTGAAGTTAACGAATATAATAATAATAATAATAATAATAATAATAATAATAATAATAATAATAATAATAATAATAATAATTAGCAGTAGTAGTAAATGGAATGGGATTCCATATAAATGATATGCAAGCTGACAATGAAATCTTCTAAGCCGAATCGTTTATAGAGTAATAACATTGGGAAAGTTTAAAAGACCTCTACAAAAATATTTGATTTTGTGTAATGAATCTTTTACAGCGATTCGTATCGAATGGGCGTTGTGTTTCGCCAATAAGTACAAAGGTTTGATATGCCTTAAAGAGACAGACAAAGCCAAATCAAAATTAGGAGAAGCAAAGACTATACAACAACAAAATATTGCAAAAAATGACGAAGGCAAAACCAAACAATGGAGAATGGAGTCGGATTTGTAAGCAAGAATCCAATGTCTTTCTCGAGAACCAGCGAATGCTAGACAATAGTTTTGATAGAACCACTTTAGCCAAAGTAACCAGCCTTTCTGTCTCGTCTGTCGTTCTTTTCATTCAGTCGACTATAGTTTTTGTTTGTTTGTTAGTTTCATCCTCTTTTCGCTTTCTTGTGTACGAGTCTCGTCTGACACTTTTTATGTGTTCAAAAAAACTATTCAAAGGATCTCTCCCTCTTCCAGCATCTTTCATTCTCTTCGTACCCTTGCATTCACCGTCGCCATTTTGTTTCGCCATTTTGTTCCCATTCATAACGCATGTATTCTTCAAATAGTAAAAAGGCACAGCTTTTTCCATTTCTTTATTTACATGCATTTATCCGATTGTTTTTATTTTATTCTCCTTTTTTCAAATCCTTTTTCCTTTTTTTTCAAATCCTTTTCTTCGTATTTTTTACTTTACCATTTGAGTTCGGTCCATTTCCGACATTTTTTATTTAAAAACTTGAATAAAAAAACTTCTATTTTGTTACCCATTAGCCATTGTAATCACCTTCTAAAAGCACAAACAAACACGGATAAATGCTATACGTGAAACCAATCGTTGCTTAATGTTAGTTTTCATATTGTTTATTCGCTTGTCAAGCCCGTTCTTTTTGCGCAATAGAATACGTACTATTGTCCCTAAATGTATAGTTGAAATTAGGGTCTGGAGAGGCCATGACGAAATAAAAAAAGGGAAAATATAAATACAAAGATAACAAAATCAAATACAAAAAGTTTGGGTTTGTTTGTGGTGAAGATATTTTCTGTTATTGTGGGAATAATAGAAAACGAAATGATTTAAAGAGGGAGAAGAAAAAACAAATTAGATGAATGATAAATGTCAGTGAATTAGAATAACGTAAGAAAAGACAAAGCGAAAAACAGACAACAATGAAGAATACAATAATAAAAACGAAACGAAAGCAAAAAAAGGACGATATATGAAATGGAGGAGAGACGAGAATTAAATAGGATTAAAAATTAAAATTAAAACTAAGCAAAGACGAAGTAATTTATAAAATATATGGCGATTAAGCTACACTAAATATTCCGCGTTTCATCCACTCTAGGACTCTTCAGGCTTATATATATATATATATATATATATATATATATATATATATATATATATATATTTATATAAGAAATAAAAATTACAAGAAGTTTACCAAGGTAACTAAAATGGTAAACTTAAAATATATTATAAATATTAAAGAGTTAATATTTACAAATAAAGTAATCTCAACCAGATGTAAAAGCTCAATAAAACTGAAAAGGAAATAGAGCTTATAATATGAACAAATGATTAATAAAACATGTTAAAAAACATCTTGAAAAAGAGTTAAAAACATATTTAATTTTAAAAAGGAAGCACAAGATAAGTGGATAGTCCTTAATCCGCGGAGTTTCGAAGAAATATTCTCCTTCTCATCAAAGGGCAGGAATTAGCAAAATGAGGGATCGGATTTTGCATGTAAAAGTATTTAATGCAACCACAATTAAGTCACAGATCTCACTTGGTTCAAAAAAGGGTGAGGTAAGGGGAATAGGAGGTAAAAAAAAAATGATAAAAAGATTTCACATGAATGGATAGTCCGGTGAAGGGTAAAAAATCCAAGAATGGTAAAATCCAAACACGATCGAATTAAAAACTTCCAATCCAACAAGTAAGTTCCAAATGGTCCAAAATGATCTAAAAGGCAGAATTCCTTGAAAAAAATCACAAATGGAATGAGTTCAAAATCATTAAAAGAAAAGTTCAAATGTGCACAGAAAAAGCACTGGAGAGAATATTTAAAACACGTGTGCCTAGGCCGGAAAATCAAGTAAATATATATATGTATATATATATATATATATATATATATATATATATACATATATATATAAGCGAGATAAGACACTGATAAAATTCAGATGAAAAATCCTGATAGATATTACTTGAAGTAATACTTTCAAGGTGATCCTAGTCAAAAAGGAAAAGCTCAATATTTAAGAATAGAGCAATGTATAAGTTTCGTAGTTAAATTTTGAATTCTGAAAAAAAAAACATATAGAGACATATATTCGATTTAAGAATTTGTTGTTTGACAAAAGAAATATATAGAAGGGGTCATTTTAATTTCCTTAATCCATGGATTTTCAATATTGGCTCATATCATCAGAGGAAATAAAATGCGGTTAGCAAAATGTTCAGCTGCGAATGGACGCTAATTTTGCTTTTCAGTACAATTATTAAAAATAGTTTTTTGAGTGGTTGTGGATAATTATATGGAAAAAATTATACGATAAGAGAAGTTGATACAACCTGGGTAATCCATTATCGAAAGGAGTCCCATGTCCTTCGGGGTTATAAATTCAGGTGGGCAGAAAATAGGCCCAGGGAAGATAGTAATATTCCCATATAGCGAAAGCGTATTGCTCCTTATTGAGTTTTCGAAAAGTATACGGGGCAGCCTTATTCGTTGTTGCGTAGAGTGTGTGTTGGTTGATGTAGTCCAAATGCTTTCTCGGTGTTGACAAAACGTATCCGATATTGGGTGGATATACCATTCCATTGTAATTATCCCCGTGAGTAATAGAATTTGAACATTGAGTTATGTATGCAATGGACCTCGAAATCAATAGTATAGGTAGCAAAATAGCAAAATAATCCGGGAAATGATATTCAGAACGGTGCGTTGGACGGCTTCATGCGACTCCCGGTAGAAAGATAGTTCGCTTTCTTGTTGATAGTGGGTGAGAGAAGCCTTTTAGATTAGGGAAAGAGGAGATTTGGGTGAAGTAGAGTGGGTAAAGAGAAAGGGGGAGGATAAAAATTGGGCGAGCATACAGGTTCTTTTGCACTCCTTTCGATAATGGATTACCCAGATTGTGTCAACTTCTCTTTTCGTATAATTTTTTCCATATACTCATCCAAAACCACTCAAAAAACTATTTTCAATAATTGTACTGAAAAGCAAAATTAGCGTCCATTCATAGCTGAACATTTTGTTAACCGCATTTCATTTCCTGTGATGACATGAGCCATTATCGAAAATCCATGGATTAAGGAAATTAAAATAACCCCTTCTATATACTCCTTTTGTCAAAAAGCAAATTCTTAAATCGAATATATGTCTCTATATGTTGTTTTTTCAGAATTTAAAATGTAACCACGAAACTATATATATATATATATATATATATATATATATATTACAATAGAACAATGTGTGCATGGAACGTAGTATGGAATCGGATCAGACAAAAGACCACATGTCAGAATAGAAAATGGAGAAAGACTGTCCCCTACGTTCCTAATCCTTCTGATTCTGATATATTTATGCAAGACAACGCGCCGTGCAATAAAGCAAAAATAGTTTTAGAAGAGCTAAATAGATTCAATATTTGCGTTATGGATTGGCCAGCTCAGAGCCCCGACCTGAATCCAATTGAAAATGTTTGGAAAATTATTTGTGATAATCTTGATAATTTATGGGAATGTATGAAAAAATCCTGGAATAATATCTCACCTATAACATGTGAACGACTGGTTATGTCTTGCAGCAAAATATGCCATAATTTGATTGAAAACAGGAGGCTTTTCAATAAATACTGACAGGATTCTTTATTTTTTTCATTAATAATTTCCCCCGTTCCTTAACTTTTGGATACCTGTAATTTAGTTAAATGAATTTCCATGTAAAAAAAACTAATATGTATTTAAAATAAAGAATAATAAAAAAAACAACTATTTTTTTATTTAGCTACCATTATTAAACATTGGAAAATTCAACTTGTTTTTTTTTTTCCATTTTTATAGATAAAGTAAGAAGTCATTCAAATACACACACACATATATATATGTGTGTGTGTGAGTGTATTATACATTAAGAGGAGATTTTATATATATATATATATATATATATATATATATATATATATATATATGTGTGTGTGTGTGTGTTATGTAACGGATGTCTGGGACCATCCGATACATAACGGTTAAAATAAACCTTTTTAAGAAACTCGAAAGGAGGGCATCGAATATCGATTGTCCACCAGACAAAGTGACAAAAGTAATTACGGCGTAAACAAAAAAATCGGACGACGATTTTTTTTTTTTTAAAGTAAAGTGATTATGGGGGAGATCGCATATTTTGCTGGAATGGGACATTCCTTTGCGAGAACAAAGAAAGATTGGAATGTCCTGGAAAAAACAATTATGGTCAAGGCTGGAACGTGTTGTAAAGACACGTGCAATAAACAAAAACAATAGTCGCCCGACAAAGAAAAAATGGGTTACTGGAGATCTGGGTCAAATGCAAGCAATACATTTGTAAACAAAGCTAAAACTTGCCTGGGAATCGAAGAATCAATTATCGACAATAAATGAATTAACCAATCAAATGCAAGCCAGCGGAGACCGTAATAGTGGAAAAATACGGGAACAAAAAAATCCTGGGAATATAACGATGTGATTTTTGGAGTCAGAGAGCAGAAGTAGGTCTGAGGACCGCCGAAGGACGTGCGATTGTCGAAGTGAAATCGCGTTCTCCCCCCTCCGATCGCTCAATGAAAGGAAAGCCAAGCCGCAGAAATGAACTATTTGATAAAACTTACGTATTTCTTTTATGTTCTGAGTTACGCCTGATCGTTATGTGCATGTCAAAACTTTGTTTCAGATACCATCGTTGTTATGATAAAGCTGGACAATTGATAAGTCAGCTCGAATGAAAAATGCCCGGTCAAGGGGGAAATAACCATGCTGTCTTAGCAGTTGCCATGACAACCGTTTAGCCCGGATTGTAAACAAGTTACACTAGCGGACGATCTAGGAAATTGACGGCTACTACGTTTTTGTTACAAACCTACTAACTACGACCGTTCCCAACCTGGGGTCCTGCACAACGTAACATATATATATATATATATATATATATATATATATATATATATATATATATATATATCCGTTCATGAAAAAGCTAGAACCCAGAATTAGATGGAATCGAGCAATTACATCGACAACGAACAACACCAGACTCAAAGTGGGTTTCGATGTACTGCACCTCATCAGTGAAGGGTTCCGACATAGGCGCGAACCCGGGTCGTCGCACGCATGAAGTGTGGAATACTGACGACCTAACCGTATAGGTCACGGCGCAATCTATTGGCTATGCCTCGATTTTTTAAATTATTATATTTTTCTTTAATTGCCAGATGAAACATACTGTTTTTAAATGATTATTATATAGGTCACGGCGCAATCTATTGGCTATGCCTCGATTTTAATTTTTATATTTTATCCAGTTCTACATTCTACTATGTGACAAGCAACGCGTCCTATACAACTAAAATAGTTACTGCTGGTATGCAGGTGGTAGATATCACATCTACAAACATTAACTGAAATTAGCCGACTCCCCAGACACGTTTCGGAACAACCTTATTTGTTGAGGGACATCACGTCCCTACGAAGGATGAACCGCTTTTTCTACATATATTAGACATTTAGAGGAGATTATAGATAGATATATAAATACGCGTTCACGTGCACTTTTTCATGATAAAGCTAGAACCCAGAATTAGATGGCCCATACGGTTAGGTCGTCAGTATTGCACTCTTCATGAGTGCGACGACCTGGGTTCGCGCCTATGTCGGAGCAGTCACTGATGAGATGCAGTACATCGAAATCTACTTTGGGTCTAGCGTTGTCCGTTGTCGATGCAATTGCACGATTCTATATAATTCTAGGTTCTAGCTTTATTATGAAAAAGTGTATGTGAACGGATATATATATATATATATATATATATATATATATATATATATATATATATATATATATATATATAGTGACGAGAGCTTCTAATGTGAAGACGGTCGCGGCCAGCCTACTGCGGTTGATACCGAAAATTTGAAAACTTCAAATGAAGCCGAACTTCGCAAAACACGAAAAGTTTCTATTGAACTCAAGGTCGACCACTCAACAGGCGTTCGCCATTGAAACTAATAGGGAAGTCAAAAAATTTGGATGAATGGGTACTGCATGAATTGAACGATAATAAAAGAATTGTCATTTTGAGATGTCTTCTCTGCTCCTTCTGCGCAGCTAAAACGACCCATTTCCGCAGCGGATTGTGACGTGTGATGAGAAGTTATCTTCTACGACAACCGGCGACGTTCGGCACAGTGGTTGGATGCCGGAGAAGCTTCACAACAGCTCCCGAAGCCGTTATGGTGACTGTTTGGTGATCTGCGGTCGGACTTATCTATCACACATTCTTGAATCCGAGCGAAACTATTACAAACGGAGAAGTACTGCCGACAAATTGACGAAATGCATTAGAAGCTCCAGAGTATGTGTCCAAGATTTATCAAGATGAAGGGGACAATTCTCCCCCATGACAACGCTTGTCCGCACCTCACCTTGAAACAAATTAATTAACTAATAGATAAGAATTCGAAACCAAACAAAATTAATATTAGAATAAACACGCATAAATGTGGAAATAAAAATTATAAAAAATAGGAAAGAATAAATAACAGGAAAAAAATTAAAATTTAAATTTAAAAAAAATACGAAATTAAGGTTTAAAACAGAAATTTTGGTCTGCACGACACCCATGATGGCCGACTTGTAACAACGTGGGGATGTAATTTCTTTTCACCAATCGAACATACAAGGTCTATCAATTATAAAATTAACTTCTTGTTGGTAACATCGAATGAAAATAACATCTGAGGAGTTGGTGGGGAAAATGGAAATTTTTATGAACACATAAAATCATAAAATTGCCATTCCATTAACGAAACGGCTGTAATCAAGAAATCCAAAATGAAATAAACAAAAGATATAAAAAGAAAAGAATTTAAGACTTTGAATTTCAACAAAGTTTTGTAATATATATATATATATATATATATATATATATATATATATATATATATATATATACTTGTACTTTTTTTGTAGAAAAAGAAATCCCATACAGTGCTCTATTATTAGGGAAAACACCTTTCTCGAAATAAGAGCAATATATTTTTTGTATAATATATACAGGAATTTACATTTATATAGGTAGTCGGTACCGACGGTTTCAAGCCCGGTAGTTGAAGACTGCTCTTAATGTCGGCCTCAGGCTCTCTTCAGCCGGCTCTCATCTGTCTTTAACCGGAACCGGAACTCTATATATGCACACCATAATTTTTATTTATTTATTTATTTTATCCTTTATATTTTTTAATTTTTTTTAATAAGGTAATAAATTTGAAGCAATAAATTAAAAAGTATGGGATGATGCCTTCTATATTATTATTTTTCTTTAAGCATCCCCCCTATCATTCAGTTTAAGTCTCGTATAAAAGCGTTTTAAAAGTTCATTTTGAAGTTATGTCCAATCTCGTTTAAAAATAGGGTAATAAAATTTAGATTGAAATAGACCTAGGAAGTGCCCAGGGGATTGTATATACTAATATTTAAGTATCGCTTTGCGTTTAAAAACGTTTAAGATTTATTTTAAAATAATCTCTAGTTTCCTTTTAATTACGGTAATAATATTTACTTAAAATAGACTTAAAATGTGTAAAAATATGGCATATGTTTATATTTAAGTATCGTTTCACGTTTAAAATTATTTAAAACGTTATTTTAAAGCTATATGTAATTTCGTTTTAAAAACGGTAATAAATTTTAGATTAAAATAGGTCTAAACGGTGTCAAAAATTGGGGTTTTTATATTTAAGTATATTAAGTATAACATGATCTCGCTCTATTTTAAAACACGTTTTAAAACATTTAAAATTTTAAACTTAAAAATTCTCCCTAAATCTCGTTTAAAATGGGTGCTAAGATCTACAATAATATAAAATAAAATATTTTGGCATGTGTCTGTTACTAAACCCTTTTTTTATATATCTTCACGTTTTATCTTTTTTTTCTATCCCAATTTTTAAGAAGCGATCCTCTTCTATGTATACAGTCCTTCAAGCATTCGTTTCTTACATTTAAGCATCCATCTTCTTGGATTACTTTTAAAATATAATATTTTTCGGCATTGCAGAGCAAGCATTGTTTTAGCTCTGGGGAGTATGAAGGTTTTTGCTCGATTTTTTCCATTTCACCGTAAAAGGTGCACCTTCTTCTTTTAACTGCCAGATCTTGTTTGCTAAAGCCGTATTACTTCTCTCTTTTGCTCTAAAAGAGCTCATGTGCATATAATATCTCTGTTTAAACGGCCCCTTCGTCATTCCAATGTATTTATTAGTTACGTTTGTGGGTGTATTCGTTACAGTTGCTTCATATACAAGTGACTCTGCTTTACAATTCCCTTCAAGCGGGCACTCATTTTTGGCTCTGCAAGAGCATGTTGCATTTTCCCTCTCTATTGGTTCTCTAGAGATGATGGATTTTATTGCCGGTGTTGTTGAGTAGCTTATTTTAATTGTATTTCTATTGAATATTTTATGTAGCTTGTGCTTTTTTGGAAAATGTTTATCTAGTAGTTTCAAGAACAACCGTCCTACTTTAGTTTTTAAATTTAATGAGAATGGAGGTAGAAACCAAATTACTTTCCGTCCTCTGATTTTTTTGTTTTTTTGTTGGTTATGGGTTGGTTCGAATTTTATTTGTTCTTTAAATCCACTTTTATGGAGCGCGTCATTGTAATATGGAGCTGCTTGTTCAAATACTTCTGCATTTGAAGACAATGTAGATATTCTTTTGCTCACATTTGCTACCATATTTTTAAATATTGTCGGGGGGTGGCATGAACCGTTGTTTATGTATACTAATTTTTCATTTGGTTTATGAAAGGGTTTATATATTCTTTTTCGGAGATCTAAAGTTACGTCTAAGAAGTCCACTTTACGTAAATTTGTGGATATTATTATTTTAAATCCTAACTCCTTGAAATACTTTTCTATTTCTTTTCTAAACCTGTCTAATGCATTTCCATTGTAATTTCGCGATAGACATAAACCATCATCTCTATATAGTCCGAATGAATGATCTGGGAATTTCTTTTCTAAGTTGGTCAGTATAAACAGTCCGACTAAATCGCACACGTCTGCACTGTCATAGGCCCCCATTGCGACGTCAAATTGGTCCTCATCGTTTGTTTTTTTAACCCACGTTTTTCCTTTGAAAAACAAGAGAGTCCGTCTTGCTTGCATAATTGTTTCTATATCTAGGGTGCTTATTTTTCTATATTTTGATGCAAATTTTAATGTCTTTTCTAAGATTTCTTTAATAATGGAGGGATAAAAATCCACTATATCCCTCTGGGTGAAACTGCAATTTTGCGGTTCTTCTATATTTTTAAACCAGTCCAGGACTGAGTTTGTATTGGCCCACAATTTAAGGGTCAAATTTCTTTTTACATCCTTAACTATCTCCTTGATAATGAATTTGCTAGCCAGGCCTATTTCACTTTTGGCGGGGTTAATTAGCCTACAGGTTGGTTTATTTTTGAAATTGTCTTTGTGGTCTTTTAAAGTAACAAATCCGTTTTTCTTTGCCAATCTATCGACTCTATACTCTATGCCTAATTTCGTGGCTATCTCTGTGGCTTCTTTATTTGATTCATAAGTTCCCTTTTCCGCTAGTTGGTATTTTTAGTTAATTGAATTTAATATTAATTGTTTTTTCTTTTCTTTATTCATAGTGTATAAGTTTTTTGTTTTGTCTGAGAACATGATCGTCTCATTTTTTCTTTTCTTTCTTTTTTATGTCAGCGGTTATTTCTTTTTGGAATTTGTTTGATGTGTGTTTAAATTCAAGTTTGGGGATTATTTCTAAAAGTTCTTTTTCAAATTCCTCTACTTCGTCAACTTTTGGAGGGTACTTAATTGATTTTAGTCCGAAGTTATTTTTTTCATTCTCTTTGGTATTATTTCCGTTCATGATTTTCCATCTCATACTCTTTATTACGTCTTCGATTTTTGCCAGCAGAATTTTTGTATAGAGCTGGTTGCTTGGTGTTGGTATGTTTTTTTATCGAGTAGTTTAACGTGTATTTCTCCATCTCTGCTGTTTTTGCAAAGAAGTTCCGGCGGTTTTAATTCCTGTTTTGTGTACTTCCTTTTCGATAGTGCTCGACCACTGGGTTATTGGTATACACCGCAAGTACCTGGTGGGGGCTATTATACTTGTACTTTTTTGTAGAAAAAGAAATCCCATACAGTGCTCTATTATTAGGGAAAAAACCTTTCTCGAAATAAGAGCAATATATTTTTTTGTATAATATATACAGGAATTTACATTTATATCGGTAGTCGGTACCGACGGTTTCAAGCCCGGTAGTTGAGGACTGCTCTTAATGTCCGCCTCAGGCTCTCTTCAGCCGACTCTCATCTGTCTTTAACCGGAACCGGAACCGGATCTCTACATATGCACACCATAATTTTTATTTATTTATTTATTTATTTTATCCTTTATATATATTTTTTTGTATGCTACTTTAATAAGGTAATAAATTTGAAGCAATAAATTAAAAAGTATGGGATGATGCCTTCTATATTATTATTTTTCTTTAAGCACCCCCCCTATCATTCAGTTTAAGTCTCGTTTAAAAGCGTTTTTAAAGTTCATTTTGAAGTTATGTCTAATCTCGTTTAAAAATAGGGTAATAAAATTTAGATTGAAATAGACCTAGGAAGTGCCCAGGGGATTGTATATACTAATATTTAAGTATCGCTTTGCGTTTAAAAACGTTTAAGATTTATTTTAAAATAATCTCTAGTTTCCTTTTTAATTACGGTAATAATATTAAGTTAAAATAGACTTAAAATGTGTAAAAATATGGCATATGTTTATATTTAAGTATCGTTTCACGTTTAAAATTATTTAAAACGTTATTTTAAAGTTATATGTAATTTCGTTTTAAAAAACGGTAATAAATCTTAGATTGAAATAGGTCTAAACGGTGTCAAAAATTGGGGTTTTTATATTTAAGTATATTAAATATAACATGATCTCGCGAGATCATGTTATACTTAATATACTTAAATATAAAAACGCCAATTTTTGACACCGTTTAGACCTATTTCAATCTAAGATTTATTACCGTTTTTTAAAACGAAATTACATATAACTTTAAAATAACGTTTTAAATAATTTTAAACGTGAAACGATACTTAAATATAAACATATGCCATATTTTTACACATTTTAAGTCTATTTTAACTTAATATTACAAGGGAGATAATCCATGTTTTAGTTGGTCCAACGGAGGTAATATATATATATATATATATATATATATATATATATATATATATATATATATATATATATATATATATATATATGGTTTAATGTATGTGGACCTTGTGTGTGTTTAAGCACTCAGGGAGAATATCGGTTAAGTTACTTGAAAGAAGTCTCTTTTTTAAACATGTATGTAGATTTGGTGTAGCTATGGAGGGGGTTAATATGAGATGGGGAGTTTTCTATGTCGGTATTTTTTAGCAGGGGTATCTGAGACTATAACAGCACTTAAAAGAGATATAAGGTATTATGAGTAATAGTCTGATAATTAATGTGAGGGGATGAATTATACGGAGTGCAGTGTACAAATATTTTTATTGAGTAGGGTAGGGGATAAACAGGCGGTAGAATAATAGGATAAAAACACTAAGGGTATGGGGTGGATATTTGTAAAAAATATTACTACTACTACTACAACAACAGCAACAATAATAATAACACTAATTATAATAATTATAACAACAATAAAAATAATAATAATTGTGACAATAATAATGACAATAATGATAATAATAATAATAATAACAATAATAATAATAACAATAATAATAACAATAATAATAATAATAATAATAACAATAACAATAATAATAATAATAATAACAATAATAATAATAATAATAATAACAATAATAATAACAATAATAATAATAATAATAACAATAATAATAACAATAATAATAACAATAACAATAATAATAATAATAATAATAACAATAATAATAACAATAATAACAATAATAATAATAATAATAATAATAACAATAATAATAACAATAATAATAATAATAATAATAACAATAATAATAACAATAATAATAATAATAATAATAATAATAATAATAACGTAGTTATTGAATATGGGAGAGTACAAAAGCAAAAAAATAGGGAGATAAAGTTGATAAAAATTTAAAATAACTAAAGTGTCCTTATATTGTTGTTCTTTTTCCGTAAGTTTAATATTCCTGCCCTCGTGTTGGTATTTCGAGTATATGTGCTAGTGCAGTCTTCAATGGGAGCTGCTCTGGTGTGTGTTAATTCAGTGTTAATAAATTGTCAGAAGCTCTTGAAGTACAAGTTCAAAATTAAAAATTTTAAATGAAGAGATAAACTGTTTTCAAATGACACTTCACGTAGAAACATTTTATTAAATGTGAAAAAAAAAGCAAAAACAATTACAGAGAGAGAAAAAAAGCAAAGATGGCGGGGTGGCTATGCATGGGCGTCCGGAGTGTACGTTGCCACTCATATCTGTTGCAATTCTGAAATCTACTAAGATATCTCTTAACTGTGCTGACGTGAACTGCATCGATTCGTAAACCTTCAATAGGCGCAAGTGAATGTTATTCGGTTTTATTTTTTCTGGGTGGATGAATTCACTGACGCATTTCTGCTTCTGACTCACGCTCATGACAGGGATTGTTTTCTTATAGCCTCAAACCGGCAATGTCTGTAACAGAGAAAGTAACCTTTTAGGTCATCATAACAATACAATTTGTAATCCCCTCTGAACCAAAAAAAAAGTAGGAAAATTACTAACACAATTCACGTTTTCATGTATCTAATTCAAGAGAAATATCGCTGTACATCAAAACTTGAGCATACACAGTATAAAACGTTCCATCACCGATGCCTATCTGGCCACTGACCATATCCGGGCAGTTCTTTGTCAAGAAGACATATCGGAACTTTTATGGACTGACTCTAAGCTTATTTCTTTAACAATAACAAGAAGTCCCCTAACCCTGAGTGTAATACGATATTTCTTCTTAAAGGCATTATCAAAAGCCTCCCATAATGGCTTTCCTGCTCAAATGGATCTTTCATAAGAAAACCGGCTTTTTACAAAGTGTGTATCCTGCGCTTTTGTCCGGGTTATAATAACCAGTGCATCCCATTAGGTTTTTACTATGCGGCAAACGAGAGATCGTTGGTCGACTTCATAGACGAAGACAGAGAAGTACGCTAGTAAATACAGACACAAGAGGAAAACAGACACTTGCTCCTTGTTCAATACAAAGGGCGTATTTAACGTCTTCCTTGACGCTGGTGAAAGCAAAAAAGCACTTACGTCAATTCGATAAAAGGTCGGCGAAAAGAGAGAGTGCGACGTAAAAAGGTGAACAGGAATATATAATTGTAAGATACGTCCATTCAAATTTTGCGGTTTTTGATTAAAGCTCGATTCTAATCTCAAACGTGACAGACCGACACATTTCTAGTTCAAATTCAAATAGTACAACTTATTCTACTTAACTCCAATCTATGGTTCCCCTCTTACCGAACACTCGACTAACTACAACCACTATATACGATTTCCCCCACTCTCTAACTGTGCCTAAATCTAAACGCAGATTCCATTAACAAAGCTTCTGTTCCGCTGGCCTGCTTCCCAGTTGAATACGACATGATAGCCCTTAAATCCAACGTAAAAAAGTTCTTATTGAGACGTCCTCATAAATAACAAAATTTGTACAATTTACACCATTAGCACCACTTTACATTCATTAACCCATATCTTCGAGTGGCCTTCAGGTCAAGTGGGGACCTCAAGTAAAAAAATAAAAGTAGCGCTACACACCAATAAAAATTTTAGTCCAACCTGATAGACTAGCAACCAAGTTATTTCAACTTAAACGTGGCAGACCTACATAAATAGGAGAGTCATCCAAAAATGAAGAAAACTGTTTCAAATTTGTATAACAAAGCGACAGAAAGTGTGAGGATTCTTGGTCAATAACGAGTATTGTTAAGTTACATACGTCCAATATGCGTATGTAGCGATAAAATGGCTCTTTCAAACTTTAGCGTGACGCACGTATGAATCTACAAACTCTACCAATTCACAAATCGAGGACGCATCTTTAAAAATTAATGTAAGGTCGTGCCGGTCGTCTTTCGCATTGTTAACGATCGTACGTGAGTTGCCGTCCAGAATAAAAAATGGATAAATACGAAAATACGGACAAGCAAAAAAAAAAAAAAAAAAGAATCGGATAGAAAGTTTTCTAAAAAAAAAAAGGGGGGGCTAGAGAAAGAAGAGAGAAAAATAAAAACAAGGAAATTTGTGGACAACAATCATGAATGAAAAGAGAGAAAGTAACTTTCAAATTGTGGAGCACACGTTTCGTACGGCTCGCTCTACCGGCGCCTTGTGGAAAGGCTGGCGCTTTGTCGTATTTTCTATATACAATACCGATTTCCATTGTTCACAGACATGTATACAACAACGTAGCTGATTTAGTGCATTAATTTTGCCTGTTTTCTTTATGCGGTATCAACTCTTCTCTGGGTTACATAATGCTTGCATAACTGTACATATTAAAAACGCTACCTTTTTTGTGTTACGTCATATCGAACTTTGTTTATGTTATTTAATACCGAAACACAATATTGATTGTTTCTTTGTTTATTTACAATTAAAAAAAATATTAAAAATCCTCTCACATATCTTTCTATATTGACGAAGAAAGACAGTTATGAAATAGATAATACAAAAAGTTGTAGACGACGAAGGTGTAGATTTTTTTTTACAAGGGATTCACCACTAATCAAGACCTGAAGTTCACTCGAGGGTAAGGTGGTAGTTTCGTAATCATGAATGGATTGAGTATATTGAATAAGATTTGGATTATTTAAGGGAACGGCTCAACAAGAACTTATTTACAATGGACTTGAAAGCTACCATATTGTAATTGCCCGAGAAGCAGGCCAATGGCACTTTAGGGAGAAGGTTGTTGTTTTACGTTCCTAATAAACTGAAGCAAAAAACAAAGCAAAAAAAAACACAAACTTTCTTTTTTAAACAATAACAATGAAGATTAGTTTATTTGTAGCAGGAACTGGCAGGTCAGGCTGCTAAAAGGGAAAAATGCAAAGAAAGTTCTTTTAAGGTGGCCGTCGGTCAGTCAGTATCGTGTCGTCCCCGGCTGGATAGCAGGTGTCTCAAATCGAGACCGTCAACGCTATAGCGAGATGTCCGGTGGACAGGAGACGAAAGAGTATAGATGTTGCTACGCTGGCGGTCCGGATCTGAATGGCTGACATTCCCTCCACACGTTTAGGGAGCAGATGTTAGCTGATTGGTCAGTCTGTGGCCGGAGAACACAGAGGGGGGGGCATTGATTCACCAGAGAAAATAGTTCTCTGTGACTGCTACAAAACAGTGCGACATATGCAGGCAGTTCAGGAAAAGAAGTTTTGTTCATGTATTCTGCGTTCAGATTTAGGCATAGTTAAAGATTAGGGAAAATTTTTATAGTGATTGTAGCAAGTCAAGAGTTTTATGAGGGTTTGGCAAGTGGGGGCATAGATTTGAGTTGAGATGAATATTTGTCATGAAAATAACGAAACTTTGTCAGATTATTTTTCATTTTCTTACCTCGCCGGATTTTTTTGGGGGGTGGGGGGGGTTATTACTCTTTTTTATATGGATGAATATGTAAGAGTAAAGAGTATAGAGAAATAAATATAACATAATTTTTTTTTCTTTTCATTTTTTTAATTATACTCACTTTTTATATAGATGAAACAATATACTAGTATTTCTGACCCGGCGTTGCGAAAGAATCTTTTTAAATAAAATGTTGTCTTCGCGTTTTCTGTTCCATTGCAAAATAAAAGTCTATTGATCAAATAGTATGCCCGGCAACATAAGATGAGGAATTTTCGATGCAGTTGAATAATTGTAGCATTATACAGCGACTACTACATAAATTCTTACAACGAATAGATAGTCGATGTTGATCCTGTGGTTTCTTTCGCATACGGTTCAAGAAATCATGGCCCCCAAAACCTCGCCAAAGTAGTTGTTTTTTTAGCTGGAAGAATAGTTGCTAAGGGGACAAATCAGCGAAATGTGATTGTTGCTGGTACGATGCATCCACTGCGTGGGGGCTACATTGATCAGTAAGGTGTCAATATAACCGAAATTTACAAAATAATTTTAGGATTACAAAAAAAAAAACGAAAATATTGGAATTACCAAAGATACAGAACAAAATAAGCATCAAAGCAACCCCCGGGCAAGGCCGGATAATACTGTTAGTAATTAATAAATGGGCACACTCCTACAACATAATAAGCAGTTTTATCGTTATTTCCATCGCAGGTGCTCGTCTGAACTCCAATTTCTGGTCCCCCCTCGCCAATCTTTCACGAAAAACACCCGTCTAGCTGAATCCACGGTGAAAAATTTCCCCCACTCTATATATGTGCCTAAATCAAAACGCGGATTCCATGAACAAAGCTTCTTTCTTAGAACTACACGCCTGTGGAACTCTGTTCCGTCTGCCTACTTCCCTCCGGACTACAACTTGGATGTCTTCAAGTCCAATGTTAACAAATTCCTAATGAACCGCCCCATTAATTAAACACTTCATCAAATCTCCACACTAACGTAATTTACTTGCAATAACCCTTATCCCTGAGTGGTTTGCCGGCCTTGATAAGTGGTGATCACTGTGTAAAAAAAAAGCATTTTCATGCCAAAATTGGTTGGATTCTGCTCAATATATTGGGAATCGATTAATGTTTATTAGTCAGACTATAATGTGTTATGTATATAAAGATGGGTATAATTTTGTCGCCTGATGTTACAGTATCTAAATGACGCACAGACAAATTCACTCAATATATAATTACGGTGTTGGAAACTTTCGTGTCAGATGTTCGACTGTTTTAAAGACAATTTCATATGTTAAACTTATTTCTTTTATTTGTTCGAATAAAAAACGCCCCGTGCGTAATATTCATCGGGCATAGGAAAAAGCTAAAGCCGCTCTTCATTTACGGAGGGAAATTTGCGTATTTGTTTTTTCGCTCAGCTTGAAATCAGTTGCAGCTGGTAATCAAGCCGCTTTTAACATAAATGCTAAATAGGAATGCGGACTCGTACTACGATGCGCCTAGTTGATCTATGCGTTAATCGGTGCAAATGCTGTTTCAATCGGAAACCCAAGAGACCATAGATAATGCTATTTCGAACCTAAGCTTTAGAATCGGAGGAAAAACTATTAAAAACTGAGCTAGGCAATCCAAGGAAAAACTATTACAAATACAAGCAGAGAAAAATGCTATTTAAAATGTATATATTTTTTGTTACTTTTGTTCTGTATTCATTAGATTAATGGAAAAGTATTTACACATTTTTTTTTGTTTTCTGTTTGAGGATATATAAATATTTTTCGTTAAATAGAAGTGCAGTCTGGTGCGGTGTTTAGTTTTCCAGGAATGTGCTAATCCGGAACCTGTACATAATGACCGTTTTTTGAAAGAAAACAAGCGAAGATGATCTGAGAATATTTTTCCCAGTGGCTGGTGGTCCACTTATCAATAAATCTAGTCACCCCAAAACGAATATCCTACAAGATTCCAACCCGTATATCAATGTCAGTGCCTCACCCTCTATGGAGGAGTAGAGAGATTTTGCATCCTTCATAAACCGGGATCCAGCCAAAATCATTTCTCAGTGGTCCTTCCTTACTACAGTCAGGTCCTAATTCCGTTGGGCATTGGCAATGTTTCTGAAACAGAAAATACCCGATGCCAAACTTACTATAGTCCGTTGAGAGGCAAGTTGTCTTGTTCATTTCAAATGTTTTAACCCCATTCCTCGGTTTTCCGAACAATGTTATTTTTGACTCTTCGAAAAGCTCGTTTAGAGTAAAATCCCAACAAAATTGGTTGTCCTTCGTTCTCAACAATTCTCGAAAGGCGGACATGATATCGGCCTGAGAAATGCATACGATACCTGGTTAACCAATTCTAACCATGATCTGACGCCGGTGATGTTCATCGGCGTCGTGAAGTTGAGAATGACTTCCGTTATTTTTTAGTTGGCCTTACGCTATCAGCCGTTATCAAAACAACGGCCAATTCGACTTCCTCGCCTGCAAATTGAAACTTATCCGGATTGAAGACGATTACATTTTTCCACAATGGGTTATATAGTCCACTGATTCTATAGTTTTATCCGAGAGAAGGGTATCATCAATGCAAGGAGTCCTTTGAGGCATGTGGCGTAATATCGTCGAACAGGCGAGTACCCGCCACCATAGGCATGAAAACCTTGGGGTGCTCTAAGGTACCGATAACCGCCCAACTCTGTTATGAATATGGTTGCTGCTCGGGTCGTTGGGGAGAACAGTAAACTCTGATATCCGTTTCACCTATTTAGCACTGTTTCCTTGGTCCGCACGGGCACAACAGACACTTGATTAAATGGAGACAGAGTGTGATGAGTTTTCCTCATTGTTGTGGCATTTAATTTTTGTAGGTCCACGGTTCTTCTTAGTAAGCCGTCCTTTTTGGTGCAACCACCATCCTTGAACATCGGACCGTACGCGTACCTCTGGTACTTGTTCGATGATGCCCAACGCAACATCCCTACCTGAACTTTCCTTCACCTTATTTTTTCAATGATGGAGATCAGAAATGGAGGGGTACAGCTGATGGTTTCGCTCCTGGCGTGAACGTTATATCCAGTGGTCTCCCTGACATCACTCGTAACGATTGATGGGGGTAGGTATGTAATGCACTTGATTTAAAGTGCTCCCATAACTATTGTTCCAAACGTTCCCTATTATTTTCAATACGGGTAAACGGGATTCTTGTAGGCTTGTTCGGAACCGTTTCTTTTTGGGGGCATCCATATTGTGCTATCCTATTATTTGAGGTTTACATATCACTTTCGATATCTGGCGTGGAATGAGGATTAATGCTAAGTCTTTCAGTGCCGACTCGGATAAGTAAAATCTCGATGTGTTCTCTAATATGTAACCGACTTGTTTGATTTCTTTAAGGACAACTTTAGTACGTGTAAAAATGATTCCCTTAATGTATACTAGATTGTTCATGATCCAACGTATCCTATGGGTTGTTGGTATTAGTACGTTGCTAGTGCATCCAAATACTTCCAGTATTCCAGGGCCATTTGAACATGTTTGAGTACCAGTATCCGCGACGGCCTGGTGTATTCAACGGCAAGTCATCTTATCTAAGGTGCACCCAAATTCATCATGGGACTCCGGTATCAAAAATA
The DNA here is from genome assembly GCF_053919585.1 of Euprymna scolopes. NCBI lineage: Eukaryota > Metazoa > Mollusca > Cephalopoda > Sepiida > Sepiolidae > Euprymna > Euprymna scolopes. The sequence goes on from NC_136494.1 coordinate 142,543,325, forward strand.
CTTCGACTTTTATGAAGGGTGACGGTCCGGGGGTGGGGAGGTTTCTTTTGAATCTACCTCTGCTCCATTGCAAGATGTTATTATTGCTGCTAATTTCTGTCTTCGTTCACCAAACGCTGGCCTTCCTCCTCCTCTGCTGCTAAGTATTTTTGACTGGTGTCGTGTTGAATAACTCCTTTACTCCACTGCCGAATGCTCATTTAGATTGCTTTGCAAATGAGGAGTCGACGTATCTGTTGTCTCTAGACTAACCAGACTTTGGAATTTCTGTTCCGCTGTTGTTTAAATATTGACTTCGGCCAACAACTTGCACTGGTATTCTGTATTTGCAAGTCCAGCTACGAGTTGACCAGCCATTTTGTCCTCTAAATAAGTTAGTGTTAGTCGGAAGCTCTCATTAGGACACTGGACAGTAAAATTGCAAAACCTTACTTCGGTCGAAGCTTTGCTAAAAACTGTGCGGGACCCTCACCTTCTTGCTGTCTTAGTACGTGTCCAATTTAGCAAAACGTTATAATTGAAAACTGATCTCTGACTATAAAAGTCATAATTTCTTCTTTTTTTTTCAATTTGTTTGTAATCGATCAGATTAACGTGAAAAAAGAAAAAGGTGTAAATTGTGGAATTTAGAGGTAGAAGTCAATTTCCTACACGTCCGCCATTTATTGTGTGACCTTAACGGACTCGTAATAAATATTTAATTCCAATGTTTTTTTTAAATTGAACTTATTTGCAACTCATATAAATTATTACATGCCATGTTGAAATAAATACAAACTCCAACGCATTTCAGGTGAAAACATTATTACCTATTTACATGTCATGTTGAAATAAGTGAAATCATAGGTTGCTTTCGTTGATTAGGGTTCTTTTAATCATTTCAGGTGAAAACTATTTTATCTTTTTATTGTTTTTACAAAGGAGTAACCACTTATCAAGTCCCATAGGTCACTCGAGGATAAGGGTTAATAAGCGTAAAGTGATCAATGGGACAATGTCGTAATAATTGTTATTAGTAGAAATTTCGTAAATTGGAGTACTTAAGGGGAACACCACATCAAGAATTTGTTTACGTTAGACTTGAATACGACCATATTGTAGTTGGAAAACAGGCAAAAGGAAGAGAGTTCCACGGGTGTACAGTTCTAAGAAAGAAGCTTTGTTGATGGAATCTACGATTAGGTTTAGGCACAGATAAAGAGTGGGGGGAATTATTGATAGTGTTTTCAGTAGGACGAGTGCTTCTTGTGAAAGTTTGGCGAGAGAGGGACCAGAGATTGGAGCTCAATCCTTGGACATACCTGGCTCTTATGCAGGTAGAGAATTGCATCAGCAGTGAGATATCTACTGGATCGATAGAAGGATCCCACCATTTTTCTGGCGACCTTCGCAAAAGATTTGATGTACGTGTTCCATTTCAGATCAGGAGTAAAGGTCAAGCCCAGGAGCTTGTCAAAACATGGGGCCTCCTCAAGATAAGAACCATTCATTTCAATTGATGCCAGATGAGGACCAGAACGTTGATGATGTAAAGACAGAAGTTTGGTTTTAGATGCATTAAAAGTAACCAGTCACTTCTTTCTCCATTGTACCACATGCTCAAGATCATAGGAAAGAGAATCGGAGAGAACTTGAACGTTAACGGTCTTTGATGTACTGCCATAGATGGTAGTGTCGTCAGCAGAAATGTCTATGAATTATCTGAGGTTGTGATTTAGAAGATCATTTATGTAGATCAGGAAAAGAGGGACTCCAGCATTACTACTCTGAGCTTCTGATTTCTGTCCATTAACCACTACTTTTATGAACCCATCAGACAGGGATGATTTAATAATTGAGAAGACGTTTCCAGCAATACCGTAACTGGAGATCTTGTGACGTAGACATTTATGCCATACTCTATCAAAGGCCTTTGATATATCAAGAGCAATTGCCCTAGAAAGGAAGCCTCCGTCAAGAGATTCGCTAATCCTATGAAGTAAGCACATTTGTTGTAGATCTAGCAGAACGGAAACCATATTGAATATCACTAAGAAGATTATTTTTGCTGAGGTGGTAGATTAGTTCTCTTACTCATGACACACAGGAGACTTATTGGTCTGTACTGAGAATGGGATATCCGATCACCTGAATTCTTAAATACAGGGTATACTGATGATGTTTCCCAGGGTGATGGGAAGCAATTCTCCTTAAGACAACTCTTAAACAGCTTTGTAAGTATTGGAGCTAGTTCTGGTTGAAGCTTTTTTAGCACTATAATAGGAATGTCCAGGGGCAGTTGCTTTACTGGAATCAAGGTTTTTGATTAGCTTGGAAACTTCACGCACATATATGTATATAACGCATTTGCTATTTTCTGATACAGGAGGAAATATTGGGGGTTGGCGGCCTTGGTCGCATAGGGTAGAATTAGCTGCAAAGCTCTTGGCAAAGGGTTTGGATTTTGTCTGATGCTGACGAGATTACCTTAGGTCCATTGATGATAGTTAGGATAGAGCAAACGCTTCTGTTCAGGATCCTGTTTGCTATTTGACAAAACTGGTGGGAACGAAGCCGTAGCTCAGCTACTTTGGACTTGACGGAGTGAGCATACACCTCTCTTGCATTCTTTATTACTCTGTTACAGTGGTTGCTGGTAGTCATGAAAGCGGCTTTAGTCTCAGTACATCTATTACGTTGGAAGCAATGGAAAAGTTATTTCTGTGCTCAAGTGCAGCAGCGCATTCTAGGGAGAACCACGCTTGGCTGTTAGGTTTTTGCTGAAATTGTTTGGAGGGTATTAACTGGTCAATACCTACAATTAACCATTCTGTTAAGTCTGATATTATAGAGGACATCCTGTTTAAACATGGAATGTAGATGTAGATCTGATATAAATGAACGAAAGCTATCTCAGTCAGCCATAGTGTATCGATATACTGTACGATGAAGAGGTAGGTCTTAGGAATTACTACATTTCGTTTTTATCTTAACTGATACAACTGAGTGGTCAGAAGATACCAGTGGAACGGAAGATGAGCATAGCTCAGTGCAAGTTGTGAGAAAACTGTCTAGAAGACTTGCATACTGGCCGTCAGTAGCGGGCACACTTGTGGGTTCATGAATAATCTGAGTGAGGTCATAAGCAATAGAGAAATCGTAACAGAACCTCCGCTCATCATCTGTCTTGTTTGAGTTGGTTAACCATTCCACATTGTGGCCATTGAAGTCTTCACAGACGTGAATGTTAGCGGAAGGATGAGCAGACAGGATGTAGTCAATTTCTCAGATATGCTTTTAAAGATAGTAACTCCGCTGTTCTGCAGAGGATAGAGAGGAAATATAAATGCAGTAGTGTGAGCAAGTGCAACTCGGAAAAACATATAGAGCCATTTTGGATCTTCTCTGGAGATATCCCTACCACATGGAAAGCCATCTGTAATGTGGGCACATATTGCATGCCCATAACGATCTTGGAGGTCAGATTTGAAAGTTGTCAGAGTATCCTTTAATTACGAACTCATATAGGGAAATAGTTGCTCTAGTGCGAGTTTCGCTTAGCAATAATAGATCTGGTTTAATCTCCTGTAATTGGGTTTCA